>NC_041388.1:339864913-339884534 GCF_002162155.2 Triticum dicoccoides | reverse complement strand
TAAAGGGGTGGGGGCGGCGACTTGGAGGAGGGGGCAAGGCGCGGCGGAGGCGGAGTCCGACTCGGACCCGGTCTGAGCGGCGGCGGCGGCGGCTAGCGGCGGCCTGGCTCGGCTGGGCTTTAGGTCTAGTCGGGCGCGGAAACTTTTTTTAAATAATAACGCCGATAGAAATAAAATCCTAGAAAAATGCCAAAATAATTTTCCATCGTGTGAATAAAATATTTAGAACAAGATGAACATTTTCTTGGCCCTAAAATGCAATTTTGAAAACGTGCAATTTTTCTAATGTAAATAAAGTCCGAATAAAATCAAATAAATCCAACAAATGATTTTAATATTTTTCCTCCAATATTTCAATTATTTTGGAGAAATCATATTATCTCCTCTCATTTAATTTTAATATGAAATATTTTTCGGAGAGAAAAATTATTAAAATAAAAAAATCCTCGTTTCATTATTTGATAAAAATCAAATATGAAAACCGGGAAATCCCCAACTCTCTCCGAGGGTCCTTGAGTTGCTTAGGA
Source organism: Triticum dicoccoides (assembly GCF_002162155.2). Taxonomy (NCBI): domain Eukaryota; kingdom Viridiplantae; phylum Streptophyta; class Magnoliopsida; order Poales; family Poaceae; genus Triticum; species Triticum dicoccoides. The sequence goes on along the minus strand of NC_041388.1, from coordinate 339,884,007 downwards.
TTTCGAGGATTGCGGAACGGAAATGCAATAAAATATGATATGCATGGATGACCTATGTATAACATTCCAAATTGAAAATTTGGGATGTTACAGCCGCAAAGAAGAGGAACACCGACCTGGCTTTCCTGCTAGGCGGGGCGGACATGCTCCAGAGCAATGACGAGGCGGTCAAGGCGTGGTACTTGGCGGAGCGCGTCCTCATCCTGAACTAGCTACCGTCGATGGCGCCGCCAACTTCCACCCCCACGCCGACGACTCCGCCAAGCCCGAGCGATGATGCCTCCACGATGCCCAGCAACACAGAAGCCGTGCCGACGCCGCCTAGCAACACAGAAGCCATGCCGACGCCGCCCAACACAGAAGCAGCTCCGACACCGCCTAGCCCGCGCACCCCCACGCCGATGATGCTGGAGGACGAGCCCGCCGGGTGATGCGGTGTACGCCCGCCCTCTCTTTTTTGTACGCCGAACTTTTCCATTGGATCGCCGAACTATGGCAAGGTGATCGCCGAACTGGGCCGATGTGATTTCCAGACATGTGGCATTTTTTTGTGAGCGGGAATGATCAAGTTGGAATTTTTCGCGGCTTGGGGGCACCACCTGGGGGCGTGGCTGGGAGCTAGGTCGGCCCCAGGGGCCAATCTAGCGTCGGTTCGCCCCCATGCCGCTCTTTTTCGGCGCCCAGGGGGGCCGAATGGCTGGAGATGCTCTAACTCCAACTGGAGTCTCTACGGGCGTGTTTGGTTGCCGTAGGAGCCGGGCCTGGCTAGCTTAGTCTGGCTTGACTGAGCGTTGAAGGTAAACAGGCTAATAGTTGATATCTGCACATTGTTTGGTTGCCCGCATCCACTCTTCTCGCTTTGGGGGGTGGGGGTGTCAATTTTTGCTTAGTGTTTGGTTGCCTGCATTTGCTGGGCTCACGCAACTACATGGTTTTTGGTTCCATGTAGCAACTGTTGTCTGGTAACCTCTTCTGCGAGGTGGTGACATTACCAGCAGACAACGGCTTGAAAAAAAATTATACACACACAACAGAAGATAGTTGTACACCATAACTAACCACAGTGAAATAAAGTGCCACACTTAAACATATCAGTTCAAATGCAAAACAAAGAAACTAAACCAGCCGGAGCATAGGAAGGGCAATCGTAAGACGTTGAGGGCGAAGGCGTCGTCATGCTTGATGCACTTCATCACCACTTCAATGCCTTCGTCGTCGAAGACGATGACCTTCAGTGTGTCCGGAGTGAGTAGCTTGAACGTTACCAAGTAGCCGATCCTGATTTGATGGATGGCGGCAAGGGGGGCCCAACCCTGATTGAGGGTCACCCTGTCGTCCATCAGCCGGACAGTCACCCTCCACGAGCAGCCGATGTTCGTCCTTAGCTTGAACTCTTGCGGCACCGTCGGGAAGTGTTTGGTGAAGTCCAGAGGCATCGGGATGCACTCAAGCTGAGGAGCAAGGATCACCTTCCAGAATTGGTTTGGACCTCCCTCCTCTTGGTAGTGGCGCCGTAGTTATGGCGCTTGCCTCTAGGGGGCTCCTCCGGCACAATGTCCTCATCCCTGGCCACCTCCTCAGGCATGGTCGGCGCAACCTCCATGGGCGGCACCACCTCCTTGTCCTTGTTGTCTGTGTCGATCTGCATTGCAAAGAGAGCGCATTATGAAGAGCACAATAAAGTTTCGAGGTTGATTGCAATTAAAACCGATCGTCCATAACCCCTTTATTTACCCATCCTCACAGTCAGTACTTATCCACCATCTCACTCGGTCATCTCTCTCAATCTTCCTTTGATGGGGAACGAAGCATGAAAATTAAAAAAATTCCTACGGAACACCTAGGATCTAATCTAGGAGATGCATAGCAACGAGAGGGGACCGTGTCTACATACCCTTGTAGACCGAAAGCGTTAGTGTCGTAACGTGGTTGATGTAGTCGTACTCTTCATGATCCAATCGTGATCCAATCTGATCTAGTACCACACGTGCGACACCTCTGAGTTTAGCACACGTACGACTCGGCAGCGTCCTCTCCTTCGCACAGCGTGGTGGTGGCAGCAGCGAAATTGCAGAGGGCTTCACCAAGTGTCTGTGCGAGGTGGAGGAAGTGTAATAGGAGAGAGACGGGCAAGGGTCGAAGGGGGGACTGCCCCCAACGCCTCCCCACCTTTATATAGGCATGGAGGGGGTGGTGCTTGCCCTCCAAGCCCCTAGGGTCGTTGGCCAAGGGGGAGGAAGTAAATCCCTCCTTTCCTTCCAAAACCGATCGATATCGCCTTTTTTAGGATCCTGATCTTATCCCTTCGGGATATGATACTATTTCTTTTAAGGGAGGATCTTGGTGCGCCTAGACTAGGGGTGTGGGGACTTTCCCCACTACCCACTTTCATGTGCCCCCATGTAGGTGGCCCCACTCCTGAACCTTCTAGAACCTTCTCGGTACAATGCCGATAAACCTGAACTTTTCTCGGAACCCCGATAACAACTTTCCATATATGAATCTTTTCCTCTGGGCCATTCCAAAGCTCCTCTTGATTTTCATAGATGGGCTCCTCTTGATGTTCCGGATCCAAATCTAGGCTCCAAACAACCTTCAGACTTTCCACTATCAATATCTCAATACCACCCTAGCGCTACCAAACTTTAAGCGCGCGATCCTACGGGTTCGGAACATGCAGACATGACCGAGGCTCCTCTCCAGTCGATAACCAATAGCAGGACCTGGATGTCCATATTGATTCCTACACAATCAACAAAGATCTTTATCTATTGAATCACGATGTCAAGGATTCAGTCAACCCCGTATGCAATTCCCTTTGTCCGATGATATATTACTTGTCCGAGATTCGATTGTCGGTATCTCCATATCTAGTTCAATCTCATCCCGTTATTAAACTAATTAGTCATATGCTTGCAAGCTTCTTGTGATGTTGATTACCGAGAGGTCCCAGAGATATCTCTCTGTCACAGGGAGCGACAAATCCCAGTCTCGATCCATGCCAACCCAACAGACACCTTCGGAGATACTTGTAGAGCACATTTATGATCACCCAATTACGAAGTGACGTTTGATAGCACATAAGGCATTCCTATAGTATCCGGGATTTGCATGATCTCATGGTCTTAGGAATAGATACTTGACATGAAGAAAGTTGTAGCAAATAACTAAACGATCTGATGCTAAGCTTACGGTTGGGTCTGTCCATCACATCATTCTCCTAATGATGTGATCCCGTTATCAAATGACAACTCATGTCTATGGTTAGTAAACCTTAACCATCTTTGATCAACGAGCTAGTCTAGTAGAGGCTTATGAGGGACATGGTGTTGTCTATGTATTCACACATGTATTTAAGTTTCCGTTCAATATAATTCTAGCATGAATAATAAACATTTATCATGAACAGGAAATATGATAATAACCATTTTATTATTGCCTCTTGGGCATATTTCCAACAGTCTCCCACTTGCACTAGAGTGAGTAATCTAGTTCACATCACCATGTGATTAACACCCAATGAGTTCTGGGGTTTGATCATGTTTTGCTTGTGAGAGAGGTTTTAGTCAATGGGGTCTGCAACATTCAGATCCGTGTGTACTTTGCAAATCTCTATGTCATGCTATAGATGCTGCTACCACGCTCCATTGGAGCTATTCCAAATGAATGCTCCACTATACGTGTCCGGTTTGCGACTCAAAGTCATCTGGATCGGTGTCAACGCTTGCATCGATGTAACCCTTTACGACGAACACTTTATCACCTCCATAACCGAGAAACATTTCCTTAGTCCTCTTTAGGTACCTAAGGATAATCTTGAACACTTCCAATGATCCACTCCTGGACCACTCGTATACCCCCTTGTCAAACTCATGGCGAGGCATACATCAGGTATGGTACACAAGATGACATACATTATAGAGCCTATGGCTGAGGCATAGGGGACGACCTTCATCCTTTCCCTTTCTTCTGCCGTGGTCGATCTTTGAGTATTACTCAATTTCACACCTTACAATATAGGAAAGAACTCCTTCTTTGACTGATCCATTTTGAACTCCTTCTAAATCTTGTCAAGGTATGTGCTCTGTGAAAGTCTTATTAGGCATCTTGATCTATCTCTATAGATTTTGATGCCTAATATGCAAGCAGCTTTACCCAGGTCTTCCTTTGAAAAACTCCTTTCAAACCACCCTTTATGGTTTCCACAAATTCTACATCATTTCCAATCAACAACATGTCATCCACATATACTATCAAAAATGCTATAGAGCTCCCACTCACTTTCTTGCAAATACAAGTTTCTTCATAAACTTCATATAAACCCAAAAGCTTTGATCACCTCATAAACACGTATATTCCAACTCCGATATGCTTGCACCAGTCCATAGATGGATCACTGGAGCTTGCATACCTTTTTAGCATCCCTAGGATCCACAAAACCTTTGGGCTACATCATATACAACTCTTCCTTAAGGAAAGCGGTTTTCACATCCATTTGCCAGATTTCATAATCGAAAAGTCCAGCAATTGCTAACATAATTCTAATAGACTTAAGCGTCGCTGCAGGTGAGAAAGTCTCATCGTAGTCAACTCCTTGAACTTGCCGAAAACCCTTTGCGGCGAGTCAAGCTTTATAGACAGTGACATTAATTACCATTAGTGTGTGTCTTCTTCTTAAAGATCCATTTGTTCTTGATGGCCTGCCAGTCATCGGGTAAGTCTACCAAAGTCCACACTTGGTTCTCATACATGGATCATATCTCAGATTTCGTGGCCTCTAGCCATTTGTCGGATGATACGTCTCCAACACATGATGCATTCATCATCACACGACTGACCCAAGTATGCATTTGTTTGGTTAATATGTCCTTGCTATTTAGTTAAGTTCTAGTCGTGGCATGCCATTTAGAGTTTCTTCTTTAAGAAAATCATCTGCTAACTGGTTGTGGCAAAAGCTTGACCAAACCTTGATTTTTGTTCCATACCATTTTGTGAATGTATAACTGACTGTTATAACTGGTCCTCTGAGAATACTGTACTCAATGATGTTAAAAACACTAAATATTTTACTGCCCCTACGGCCATTGATCTGTCACTTGATGCATTCACGTATTTACACAACAACCCTAGTATCTGTTCATATATTCTGGGGTATGGCTGAACAGTATCAAGAACAACTTACATGAATCTCGTAGAAGAACTGAATTAGATCTTGTTCTGAAGTTGGAGCACTTTTAGGGTGCTCTATGTTACCACATTAGGGGTAAGAGGTGGTTTAAATCTGAGTCATTGGTTGATGAAAATTTGAAGGATATTTTGGGCCCTAGTGTAGATAGGGCTAATAAGGAAACTTACGATTAATTTGGTAAAGTAGATAGGCACAGACGTTTCCCTACAAATCACAAGAGATATGTTTAAATGCACATTACTTCTGATGTTCTCATCTCAGCCCAGGGATACACATCCTGCATGACTATTGATTTAAATCAGACGGTTGCAAAAAGATCTAGATCACAGTTTTTTGCAGTTTCAGTTATGTATTGCTAATTTGAATGTTCAAATAATTTATATTTGGGAGCAATGTTTAGTGTTAAATTTTACAATTGCTTGAAATGGAAGTGTCAGATTCAGACTTACATATAAAGTTAGTATTATAAGGCAAGAGGCATAAATTACTTATCAAATTTTAATCATGAAGCATGTTTTTTCTGTAGTAATGTCGTTTTCGTTGACAGGAAAAGCATGCCTCTCAAAACAATTTTGTCTCTCAATTTAAGCTATGAGCTCTTGCACTTCTACAAATCTCCGCTTCCCTCTCCGAAGGGCCTATCTATTTACTTTTATGCAATTTTTATTTTTATTGAGTCTCCATCTTATCTTATAAATGTCGGGGAACACAGTAATTTCAAAAAATTTCCTACGCACATGCAAGATCCATTTAGGTGATGCATAGCAACGAGAGGGGAGAGTGTTGTCCACGTACCATCGTAGACCGTAAGCGGAAGCATTATGACAACGTAGTTGATGTAGTCATACGTCTTCACGATCCGAACGATCCTAGCACCGAAGGTACGTCAGCTCCGCGATTTGCACACGTTTAGCTCGGTGACGTCCCATGAACTCTAGATCTAGCTGAGATCGAGGGAGAGTTTCGTCAGCACAACGACGTGATGACGGTGATTATGAAGTTACCGATGCAGGGCTTCGCCTAAGCTCTACAGCGATATGACCAAGGTGGAAATCTGTGGAGTGGGGCACCGCACACGGCTAAAAAATCAACTTGTGTGTCTATGAGGTGCCCCCTCCCTCGTATATAAAGGAGTGGAGGAGGGGGAGGGCCGGCCCTCTCATGGCGCGCCCAAGGGGGGAGTCCTACTCCCGGTGGGAGTAGGATCCCCCCTTCCCTAGTTGGAGTAGGAGAGGAAGGAAGGGGGGGAAGAGGGAAGGAAAGGGGGGGCTCCCCCCACACAATTCGGATTGGGCTTGGGGGGCGTGCCCTCCACCTTGGCTGCCTCCTCCTCACTCCCACTAATGCCCAATAAGGCCCATACACTCCCCGGGGGGTTTCGGTAACTCCCCGGTACTCCGGTAAATGCCCGAACTCACCCGGAACCATTTCGATGTCCAAACATAGCCTTCCAATATATCGATCTCTATGTATCAACCATTTCGAGACTCCTCGTCATGTCCGTGATCATATCCGGGGGTTCCGAACTACCTTCGGTACATCAAAACACATAAACTCATAATACCGATCGTCACCGGACGTTAAGCGTGCGGACCCTACGGGTTCGAGAACTATGTAGACATGACCGAGACTCACTTCCGATCAATAACCAATAGCGGAACCTGGATGCTCATATTGGTTCCTACATATTCGACGAAGATCTTTATCGGTCAAACCGCATAACAACATACGTTGTTCCATTTGTCATCGGTATGTTACTTGCCCGAGATTCGATCGTCGGTATCTCAATACCTAGTTCAATCCCGTTACCGGCAAGTCTCTTTACTCGTTTCGTAATGCATCGTCCCGCAACTAACTCATTAGTCACATTGCTTGCAAGGCTTATAGTGATGTGCATTACCGAGAGGGCCCAGAGATACCTCTCCGACAATTGGAGTGACAAATCCTAATCTCGATCTATGCCAACTCACAAACACCATCAGAGACACCTGTAGAGCATCTTTATAGTCACCTAGTTACGTTGTGATGTTTGGTAGCAAACTAACTGTTCCTCCGGTATTCAGGAGTTGCATAATCTCATAGTCATAGGAACACGTATAAGTTATGAAGAAAGCAATATCAACAAACTAACCAATCATCGTGCTAAGCTAAGGGATGGGTCAAGTAAATCACATCATTCTCTAATGATGTGATCCCGTTCATCAAATGACAACTGTTGTCCATGGCTAGGAAACTTAGCCATTTTTGATTAACGAGCTAGTCAAGTAGAGGCATACTTGTGACACTCTGTTTGTCTATATATTCACGCATGTACTAAGTTTCCGGTTAATACAATTCTAGCATGAATAATAAACATTTATCATGATATAAGGAAATATAAATAAAAACTTTATTATTTCCTCTAGGGCATATTTCCTTCAGTCTCCACTTGCACTAGAGTCAATAGTCTAGATTGCACACAGTAATGATTCTAACACCCATGGAGTCTTGGTGCTGATCATGTTTTGCTCGTGAGAGGCTGTAACACCCTCGATGCGGCTATATCTCCCACGTGTCGAAGCATGACTTAGAGGCATAACCGGATTGAAAGCAATGTCGCAAGTGAGGTAATCTTCACACAACCCATGTAATACATAAGGGAAAGAGATACATAGTTGGCTTACAATCGCCACTTCACACAATTACATGAATAAAACATTACATCATCCAGATACACACAAGGTCCAACTACGGAACCAAAATAAAAGAAGACTACCCCAAATGCTACATAGATCCCCGATCGTCCCGACTAGGCTCCACTACTGATCAACTAAAACGAAACAACACAATGGACAAGATCTTCATCGAGCTCCTCCTGATCTTGGTTGTGTCACCTGCATGGTAACATCGGCACCTGCAAACTGGTTTTGGAAGTATCTGTGAGTCACGGGGACTCAGCAACCCCACACCCTCGCGATCAAGACTATTTAAGCTTATAGGTGGGGAAAAAGGTATGATGTGGAGCTGCAGCAAGCGACTAGCATATATGGTGGCTAACATACGCAAAATGAGAGCGAGAAGAGAAGGCAAAAGCACGGTCGAACAACTATGATCAAGAAGTGATCCTAGAAGAACCTACGTCAAGCATAACTCCAACACCGTGTTCACTTCCCGGACTCCGCCGAGAAGAGACCATCACGGTTACACACGCGGTTGATGTATTTTAATTAAGATAAACTTTAGGTTTTATACAACCGGACATTAACAAATCCCCATCTGCCCATAACCGCGGGCACGACTTTCGAAAGTTCAAATCCCTGCAGGGGTGTCCCAACTTAGCCCATCACAAGCTCTCACGGTCAACGAAGGATATTCCTTCTCCCAGGAAGACCCGATCAGACTCGGAATCCCGGTTACAAGACATTTTGACAATGGTAAAAAAGACCAGCAAAGCCACCCAGATGTGCCAACAAATCCCGATAGGAGCTGCACATATCTCGTTCTCAGGGCACACCGGATGAGCAAGACATCGGGTAGGCCAGCCCAGAGTTGCCCCTAGTAGCCCTGGACATCGCTCAGTTGGACCAACACTTAGAGAAGCACTGGCCTGGGGGGAAGGGTTAAAATAAAGATGACCCTTGAGCCAGCCGACCCAAGGGAAAGAAAAGGCTAGGTGGCAAATGGTAAAACCAATGTTGGGCCTTGCTGGAGGAGTTTTATTCAAGGCGAACTGTCAAGGGGTTCCCATTATAACCCAACTGTGTAAGGAACACAAAATCTGGGAACATAACATCGATATGACGGAAACTAGGGCGACAAGAGTGGAACAAAACACCAGGCATAAGGCCGAGCCTTCCACCCTTTACTAAGTATATAGATGCATGAATTAAATAAGAGATATTGTGATATCCCAACAAAATATCCATGTTCCAACATGGAACAAACTCCAATCTTCACCTGCAACTAACAACACTATAATAGGGGCTGAGCAAAGCGGTAACATAGCCAAACAACGGTTTGCTAGGACAAGGTGGGTTAGAGGCTTGGCTTAACAATATGGGAGGCATGATAAGCAAGTGGTAGGTATCACAGCATAGGCATAGCAAAAGAGCGAGCATCTAGCAAGCAAAGATAGAAGTGATTTTGAGGGTATGGTCATCTTGCCTGAGATCCCGCAAGGAAGAAGAACGAGTCCATGAAGAAGACAAACGGACGTAGTCGAACGGATCCTCACAAACGCGACGTTACCGGATTACCGAGAAGAAGTACACCGGAAAGAAAGAAAACAACAAAGTAAACAACCACCACATAAGCATGACATGATGCACAACCAAGTATGATGCATGTCCGGTTTAAATATGCATGGCATGGCAAAGTGTACAAGCAAAACTACAAATTAAACGGAGCTCAATATGCAACGAGTTGCATATTGATGAAACACCACAACAATTATTTAGTTCTCTCCCGTTTGTGTACCCAACAATATTAAATGTTGATTAACATGGCAAGGGGTGAAGCACAACAAAACTACCTAACTAGGAAAGTTTAAATGAGGCCGGAAGCAACGAACAACAATTCCGGTAAATCCCCATATGCATAAATTAGGTTTGGTACTGTTCTGCCCTAAACATAATTTTAGAGTTATTAAACATTCAAAGTAAGGCCACCATGTTAAACTAGGCATTTTCCCACCCCATTTACATATAAAGTTTATTAAATTCGGAGTTACAGTTATTTAGTTATGAATTAAAGCATTTTAACATGGCATTTGAACAAATTTAAACAAACAACATATTAACCATATTTAACATGCCTGAAAGTGGCATATTATTAAACTAGACAAAATTCTAAGCAACTTTCATATTAAGTTTGTTTTAATCCGATGCACGGTTATTAAGTTATTATATGCATGAAGTTTAGGGACCTTTTTGTAAAACTGGCAGTCTCTGAAAAAATAGGAAAATCGCTATGCGGAAAAAATACAAGTCCCGGGCCGAATCTTAGGCGGCCCAATAGTGCAGGGGAGCTTGGGCTGCTCACATCGGGCCCAGAGGAGAAGATGGGCCTGCGGGGCTGGCAGATCTGGCTGGAGAGGCCTAGGCCTCAGCGCTGGAGGAGAGGCAGCCCAGGCGCGCGCTGGGTCTTGGCACTGGCGGGTCAACGCGAGGCGGCTGTGGCATTCGTCCTCTAGGCGACACAGAGCTGCGGGCGGCGAAGGACAGAAGGCGGCAGATCTGGGCGACACAGTCAACCGGATCGAGGCGGTAGGCGGGCCGAATCTGTAGGCAAAACAGAAAGGGAAAGGAGTCGAGTAAGAGAGAGATGAGAGAGCCAGAGGAAGGAGGAGACGAAGGAGTGGTGCAGCGGTCTGCTGATGCTCGATGGCGAGGGGACGCAGCGGCTTCGGCAGTGGCGCTCGCCGGTGTAGTGCTGGAGACGGCAGAGGCAAAGTGCACCAGGGCAGAGGCAGCGTGCAGGAGCTCCTCGGCTCCATGGAGGTGCTCTCCGGCGAGGTACTTGGCGAGGCGATGGGGTTTCCATGGCGGGTCCTGGGACGACGAGGGTGGAGGTGCTCGGGAGTCGGGGATGCGGGAGCTGCTGCTGCAGCCCGCCGACGTCGGGCACTGTACGTGGCAGAGACTCGGGCAAGGGAGGAGCACGGCGCAGGGACTCCTCGGGTTCAAACGCGAGGAAGGAGGAGGCAGCTTCGAGCTGGATGTGGATGGTGGGCGGATCGGACAGATCCCGATGGAGAAGGTAGGTAGGTGGCGGCGGGCAGGGGATGGATGGGACAAACTCCCTAGAAGTTAGGGTTGGACCTATATATATAGCAGGGGATTTTTGGGTAGGGGCTAAACCGTCCCTCCGATCGTAAACGGACGGTCGAAAAATAGGCTAGGGAGCCCAGATAAGAAAACAGAGACGTTTTGTAGATGTTTGGGGATGATCCGGACACAACGGTAACGACTGTCCAGGTCGGGTTCGGGACAACTTCCGGACACGCGCGAGGGGTTCGATGCACTGTGCAGAGAGGGTTTCGGGGCCTGGCGGTTGACAACGGACTGTGCAGAAAGCTCTGGACTGAGAGAAGAGAAGAGAGAGAGACCCGGCGACTGTTTCCGGAGACCGAAAATGTCCGACATGTGCCCGGCTATAATGCCGCTATAGTTTAACGGTTGGGCTATCAAACGAACTCCGAATGTGATGAAACTTGACAGGCGGTCTATCTACACTATAATAAGACCACACGCTAACTTTCATCCCATTCCGAGAACATTTTCTGGCCACTTATAAAATACTACTTCATACATGCCGCGGGCGCGTGCAAGTGTGTCTGGGCTCAGAACAGACAACGGAAGGAACGGGGAGACCGAGACGGATGCAAGTTTTGAAAAACATGATGATGCAATGCACATGATTACATGGCAAGAATGCAACACACAAAAAAATGACATGGCAACGACGACGAATAACTGGAAGACACCTGGCACAATGGTCTCGGGCGTCACAACACTCCACCACTATGAGAGGATCTCGTCCCGAGATCTAGGATGGCACCGGAGGGAAAACGGAAGAGGAAGAGAACAGGTAAAACTAAGTTGCTTCTTTGGCAAACGAGTGAAACCACGAACCTTGCTAGGTTGAACAAATTTGAAAGAAAGAATACAACGAAGATGAATAAAGTTGGAAACCTTTGTTAGAAACGAGGAACAAGGAACATCGCGAGAACCCTGTAGGTTGAAAGACATGAGAAAATCCAAGCACTCTGGTAGAAACGAGATGTACAAGGAACGATAAGGATCAATTACGATAACACTCCGGTTAAAACCAGATAGAGAAGGAATAAGACTGATGTAATTTGGACAGCACTCCGGCTAAATGGATAAGCTCGAAAAGAACATGATCTTCACAATCCGAGATGATGATTGAAAAGAGCAACATCACAAGGCCTCCGGAAGAAAGAAATAGAAGATAGATAATTGAAAGAAAAGAATGGAGAAGAAAATGCCAACTTCTGTCACAAAAGAGCTTGAAAAGGCATACTTAGAAGAAGGGTCGAACGGAGTTGTTGGAACATCAACAACGAAAATAACAAACTTGATATGGTCTTATGGAATACATCTCAAATTATGAGGTGACAACCAGCCACTTACGGGAAAAAGAATTGGATTGATATGAACGAGGAGACAAGAAACTTATTTCACCGGGAGGGTAGATGAAGAACTTGGATCATATATGAGCACCATAAATAGCAACGATCCTTAGGGAGGGTTTTAGGTGAAATATAACCCAAGATAACTCCACTGACGAGGTTGATGGATATAAAATACCCCATTCTTGATAACTTGTGAATCATGAAACACGAAGGAAAATTATCAAGAATGACATAACACGACCTCCGATGATACGGTAGAAAGAATTGCACTCCGGATTGCAAGATGAAGAATGCTTGAGCTCCTCTGAAAAGAATCTTCAGGAACACTTCGAGAAGGAATTAAATCCTTGATGAACCATCATGTAGAACCTCCATGAAAGGACTCCGACAAACAAAAGTATGATCAAAAGGAAGGGTAAAATTGAAAAGAACTCCGGGAGAAACCTTGCAATGATTGAATGAAGCTTTGAAATGATATAATTGAAAGAGCTTGGAACTCCGGTAAAAGAAAAGCTGACACAATTGCAATCGAGAATTTGATGAACCTCCGGAATAAGGAATTAATCACTTGGATGAAACACGGATAAAAATTATATTATGCGTATCCTTCACCAATTTAGATTGATGACAAGCAACGGATTTGACATACTACTTATTCTCATAGAAAGTATTTAAGATAGATATAGTGCAAACTTGAGAAGGTCTTCAACGAACCACCGGTAGGATTGAAACAACGAATAAATTAATATGATAACCATGGAAGAGAATCTTGAGCAAACCACCGTAAGAATTGAACAAGAAAAGTAGCAAAAGCACAATTCACCGGGAAGAATTTGAAAATGAATGAAGATACTTGAAAGAATTTAGATACATGAGAACGAAGAGATCACGAGCTGATAAGAGAATACCTAAATGATGCACCGGTAAGATTGGAGAATGATGACTGAAAGCTGAGAATGAATAAATCTGAGATGATGGACTCCGGATGATCAAACTGAAAAGACTCCTGAATTGCTCCGGATAGGTGAAAAGAAATCTCATAATCAAAAACAATTATTAGAGGATGGCATAACTCTAGAACCACGAATCTTGACAGAACGGGCCAAGATTTGAGAGAAACTCTTCTTCGGACTTCAAATCTCCGAGAATGACGACGAGAAACACCACCATGAATTGTTGAGATACTCCGAGAAGACGAATAGAAAGGTTGAGCCAATGGTGAAAGAATTTAAAAGATCTTGGAGGAAGGCATCTGACTGATGATAATTCATTCTTACGTCAAACTTTAGAAGATTTGAGAATAACTCCGGGAGAATAAGAAGAGTCAGGTAAGATCCTGTAAAAGACCTGTGGGTTAGGGCCCACTGAAAAGAAACACCGTTGAATGATTGCTTGAAAAGAGAGATTGCACCGGTTGAATTAAATGGCTTGAATGAGATAATAACCTCAAAATAGCTTGAACGAATGTAGAGTGGAAACACGAATCTTCGAGATATCTTGAGCACTCCAAAACAATTGAATAGCGAGAAGTGGAATTATAATAAGGTGCACCGGCATGGAAAACATTTGAAACGAGTTAAAGGATATGATCAACACCAAAAGCTTGAATTGAATCCACCAGAGAAGAAAAGAATGAAGAATGACGATCTTGAAGCTCCATTAGAATCTTCATGAGAATCACCGGATAAGAACATTGACGGAAAGAACGAAGAAACTTTACATCCATAAGATGGATACTTGATTAAGGAATCTGAATCCTTCAAGAAAAACAAGGGTGGGAGGGTGGGAAAAACACCGTTGAGAATGAAACAAACACCATTGAGAAAGCTTGAGTTGATCTTGCGGATGTTGAAATGATCGAATCCGCTTGAAGAGAAACACGCCGGTTGAAAAGGATTTAAATGACAAACTCGATTATCATGAAGGATTGGTATTCACATCGGAGTATGAGAACACCGTTTAGGAAAGGTATGGAATCAACACTTGACTTCGAAGCAACTCGAATACCACAACTCAAAACAAAACAAAGGATTGGCTTGCAGAATAAGCCGGAACAAACATATGATAGAGATTTCGTCCGAAGTTTTCGTGGTGGGGCCTACACGGGCTCGATCATACAACACCATCATGTACAAGGCAGTGCACATGACATACGAAGCGTTCCCGAGTCGGCATAGCCAAGGACTCTTTAAGACACAATGAGACCACTGTAAAACCAACTATGGATAGGCGGACCACTAGACGTCGAACCCCAATTTCATATCATACATCTGTCGGAAAGATATCCTAAGAGCTACTTGAATTCCCACTTATAAACTCCCGAAATTTTCCCGGTTATGCAATCAGGTGTTGGGGATATAGAGGAAGCATAATATCTCACCCAAAACTAACAAATCCTACATCCAGCTGTATCCATCCTTCAACACATAACCAAGAAACCTTCGGAAATCATTTACCTCAACCTTCGAAAAGCATCCGTTATACGAGTTATGGCAATACTCCCGAACTCCCGCCCCAGTACTGGGTGGCGTCGAGGTTATCTCACCAACAACTGCATAAAAGAGATTTTCGATGTCGGCGAACTCAGGTATTCCAGAATTGCAACGATAAAATTGTGACGACAACACCTCGGAGCTCAACTCCCCGGGACACTGCCACAACCCCTAAATGTCAGGAGGCACCAAGAACAATGTTCTCGTCACAAAACCATCAGAACAATTCCAAGATACCCGCGTGATCCTAAATTTTTTTAGTGAAATTTGAGAAGAGAAGAGTCAAAACTCTACGTCAGGATGCCTTACCAGAGCGACAAAGGGACCGAGGAGTAAAAAGAATCCTACACTCCGATATATATAATCCTAAATGACTCAAAACATTTTTCTAGACTCAACAAGGCCAGCGATTCGATCAAGCAGGGGGCTCCTAAGTCGGGGAAGGCTCTGATACCAACTTGTAACGCCCTCAATGCGGCTATATCTCCCACGTGTCGAAGCACGACTTAGAGGCATAACCGCATTGAAAGCAATGTCGCAAGTGAGGTATTCTTCACACAACCCATGTAATACATAAGGGAAAGAGATACATAGTTGGCTTACAATCGCCACTTCACACAATTACATGAATAAAACATTACATCATCCAGATACACACAAGGTCCGACTACGGAACCAAAATAAAAGAAGACTACCCCAAATGCTACACAGATCCCCGATTGTCCCAACTGGGCTCCACTACTGATCGACTGAAATGAAACAACACAATGGACAAGATCTTCATCGAGCTCCTCCTGAGCATGGTTGCGTCACCTTCACGGTAACATCGGCACCTGCAAACTAGTTTTGGAAGTATCTGTGAGTCACGGGGACTCAGCAATCCCACACCCTCGCGATCAAGACTATTTAAGCTTATAGGTGGGGAAAAAGGTATGATGTGGAGCTGCAGCAAGCGACTAGAATATATGGTGGCTAACATACACAAAATGAGAGCGAGAAGAGAAGGCAAAAGCACGGTCGAACAACTATGATCAAGAAGTGATCCTAGAAGAACCTACGTCAAGCATAACTCCAACATCGTGTTCACTTCTCGGACTCCACCGAGAAGAGACCATCACGGTTACACACACGGTTGATGTATTTTAATTAAGATAAACTTCAGGTTTTCTACAACCGGACATTAACAAATTCCCATCTGCCCATAACCGCGGGCACGGCTTTCGAAAGTTCAAATCCCTGCAGGGGTGTCCCAACTTAGCCCATCACAAGCTCTCACGGTCAACGAAGGATATTCCTTCTCCCAGGAAGACCCGATCAGGCTTGGAATCCCGGTTACAAGACATTTCGACAATGGTAAAACAAGACCAGCAAAGCCACCTAGATGTGCCGACAAATCCCGATAGGAGCTGCATATATCTCGTTCTCAGGGCACACCGGATGAGCAAGACGTCGGGTAGGCCAGCCCAGAGTTGCCCCTGGTGTTGGGGATATACATAACAGGTAGGCCCACGAAGGGTCGAAATATCATGAAGCATGGGGTCCACACAACATGTGGGTCCAGGTCAATTTCATACAGACACACTATCCACTCGGACAAGCAGCATACTATCCACTCGACCAAGCAACATACCATCCACTCGGATGATGGTTCACCACTCGACCGTACGACTCACTCGGATATACGAAGACCAGCAGGCAGCAAGGCAGTCGGCATCTTTCTAATAGTGAGGGCTTAATAGCGGGCTGGCATTATGGCATGCATACCCCACTTTGTAACATAGGAGGTGAGGAGGTGGCGCACTCTATATAAGCCACCCCCCACCACTAGACTTGGGGGGTCTTTTCTTCCACCTCTCTCTCTCTTTTCACCATTAGTCTCAGGACTTAGCTCAGGCATGGGGATCCGTTCCTCTCTCTCACACACATATTGTAATCTCCGGATATATACTCAGATAAAACAAAGCCTCTCCGGAGCACGAGACGTAGGGTTGTTATCTCCACCGTGAGAGGCCCGAACTCGCTAAAACCATCGTGCCACCCATATGCATCTCGGTAGATCATGCTCCGTTCTCCTACCCCTCTCTTACTGTCAGACTTAAAACCACGACAGTTGGCGCCCACCGTGGGGCATGGCGTCTATCGAGCCATGATGCAGATGGTTATTTCTTCTACCACCAGCGGCACATCGGTTCCGGCTGGTGCCCTCTATTTGGTTTGATCTTCATCTTCTAATACATTTTCTATATTGTTCATTTGCACAACGAGCAAAACATCGCAAACACGTACATCCATCCAAGCACGTACAAGGAGAACTATCGGCCTTCAGGTTGGCTGGCCTCCCATCCGCATGAGCTAATCGCTTGAATCGGCGCGAAAGCAAGAAACCGACTGCGCCTCCACGGACGACCACCGGCGCCAATCCCCACGTCGTCGCCTTCGACCTTGTCACAGCCGACTGCGCTTCCACGTGCGGTCGTCGTCGTCTCCAACCTCAACACAGCTGACTGCGCCTCCACGGACGACCTCCGGCGCCATCCGCCCCGTTGTCGTCCCCGACCTCGGCACCACCGACTGTGCCTCCGTGTGCAGCCACCAGCGGCGTCCGCGTCATCATCGTCTCCAACCCCGTCGTTGAGCCACACACACTTCCGTCGTCGCCGTTCACCTCGCCATCAACTCCGTCCTCGTGTTCTCGGCTGCTCGCCGGCAACCTCTGCGGTGGCGGTACGGGCAGGCAACGCTCCTGCCTCCGGTGCCAGTCGTCTGCGACGGTCTCGGTGGTGGAGGCGCGCTACGGCGGCGTCGGCCGTTGCCTGCCTCCGGTGCTAGTCGTCTGTGACGGTCTTGATGGTGGAGGCGCGTTGCGGCAGCGACGGCCGTTTGGGATTGAAGGAATAAATGGCTGGTAAGTGCTTGCATAACGTGGGCCATCTAATCGAGCATTAACTGCATGCAGGGAAAACGGAATCAGAAGGATATCTCCAGATCTCCCACACATACGCGGCTTCACCAGCAATCATTAAATGCACGCCTATAAACGTCGGTCTCATAATTCCGCCAAGGATTGACCGCTTCGTTAAGGTAATCGCCTTATTAACCGACCAATTGATGGGGATTATTAATCGCCTTATTAACCGCCAAGGATATCTAATTGCTTCCAACAACCCATCGGTTCCGCACCAGTAAATTCATGCATGCATGCATGTATAACCGTCCGTCCTTCAACTCCGCGGCCGTACTTGCTAGTACTAACTTGCAGGGTCACCCGATGGTTTTTTCAGTCGGATGGTAGCGAACTAGATTGGTTCAGAGTTCAGTCAAAAAAAAAGCCACTCGGACACAGACTTAAGTTCACTCGGCCATGAACCCGAGTTCACTCGGACGGATTCCTCGTCCAGTACCTGAGCGCAAGTCAGAGGACAAGACGCGTCATCACTCCGCGGCACGCGTCTACATCATCCGGACGCTCCGCGCGTCGCCGCTCTGCGGGACGCGTGTACGTCACTCGGACGCCTCGCTCATCGCCACTGCGCGGCACGCGCCTCTACTTCACCAGGACGCCCCGCGCATCGTCACTCCGGACCACGCGTCTACATCATCCGGACGCTCCGCGCGTCGCCACTCTGCGGGATGCGTCTACGTCGCTCGGATGCCTCGCTCGTCGCCACTGCGCAGTACGCGCCTCTACTTCACCAGGATGCCCCGCGCATCGTCACTCCGCGGCACACGTCTACATCATCCGGACGCTCCGCGCGTCGGCACTCTGCGGGACGCGTCTACGTCACTCGGACGCCTCGCATCGGTTGGTCACCTCATCACCACTCGACTGCTCCGGGCCTCGTCAATCGGTTGGTCACCTCATCACCACTCGACCGCTCCGGGCCTCGTCAATCGGTTGGTCACCTCATCACCACTCGACCGCTCCGGGCCTCGTCAATCGGTTGGTCACCTCATCACCACTCGGTAACCCCGCGACACAGTTTTTACAATCTCATAAATGATTGTTATTCTTTTTATATGCTCTCAATCCCTCAGTGGGTGACTTAGTTGCGAATCCGTCTCGCCTAAGTTTAAAAAAAATCCTACCGAGTGGAGAGCAACCCTCCCACTCGGGGGCTTAGCTGCAGTCCAGTACTCGCCTAAGTTTAAAAAAAAAATCCTACCGAGTGGAGAGCAACCCTCCCACTCGGGGGCTTAGCTGCAGTCCAGTACTCGCCTAAGTTTAAAAAAAATCCTACCGAGTGGAGAGCAACCCTCCCACTCGGGGGCTTAGCTGCAG
>NC_041388.1:339814235-339864267 GCF_002162155.2 Triticum dicoccoides | reverse complement strand
AGGTTGGTCACCTCATAACCACTCGGCCGCCCCGCGCGTCGCCACTCAGGTTGGTCGCCTCATAACCACTCGGCCGTCCCGTGCGTCGCCACTCGGTTGGTCACCTCATCACCACTCGGCCGCCCCGCGCGTCGCCACTAAGGTTGGTCACCTCATCACCACTCGGCCGTCCCGTGCATCGCCACTCGGTTGGTCACCTCATCACCACTCGGCCGCCCCGCGCGCCTTCAGACAGCTAAGTCACTTTACATTCTGTTATTTTCGTCTTCCCGAGTATTCC
The DNA here is from genome assembly GCF_002162155.2 of Triticum dicoccoides. Classification (NCBI taxonomy): domain Eukaryota; kingdom Viridiplantae; phylum Streptophyta; class Magnoliopsida; order Poales; family Poaceae; genus Triticum; species Triticum dicoccoides. Next base: position 339,863,987 of record NC_041388.1, on the reverse strand, counting down.
ATAATTCACACATCACATACACTCGGAGGCCACGCCACCAAGTGTACCTCTACGCTCGGTTGCTTATTTTCACATACTTGCTTAGTACTGGTTATGTGACTCCCAAGTCCAACTTCCATTTTTTCGCATACATCATTTACGAACACCAGGTATCGTTCTTCATTTCGAGTTTGCATCGGTCCTCCTGGGCTGCAACTCAGTCGAAACACTACACTTTCGTTTTATTTGAGCTAGTATCCCAATGAGTTCAGTCGGATCCGCCGCTTCGACAAGTTCGAACGGATCCTTTGGTCTTTCAGACTCTTGCTGGTTAACTAGCAAGCCCCTTGCACTCCCAGCGGGTGTCTATGGGTGTTATTCACACAAATCATTTCAGCACACATCAAATTTCCTCAAGAAATTATTGTGTTGACTTGTGCCATTTTTTACACAAGTTACGCGATCACTCGACAGCCTTACGCGCCAACTTCATCGCTGCTCGGACTCGGTCACCATACTGATCCTAGCGCACCACAACACTGACCTTGTCCCTCTGTTGACTTCAAACACGTCCGACCAACCCCTCTATGAAATTCTCTTCATTGTATCAATGATATAGACCTCGTCGGGCATGAGACAGATAAGTCCCTTTCATAATTAAACTTCACACTTCACTCTTTTGCGAGTTTGCCTCTTTCGAGCATCACTCGGAAGCTTCTCCTTATCTTTACCCAAATCCGACTCGATGAATTGCAAATCATCCATTCAAGACTATATTTCTCATATGCCGGCATGTCCGTTGTCGAAGCCTGTAGTATGCTCGGGGGCTACGCCGCACTCGGGGGCTGCACCTCATTTGAAATGACACTCGCCTGAGTGGTCGAGTACTTCATCACCAGTCAGATCCTTCACTTCAACAAGTGCATTCGATCCGCCACTTGGACAAGTTTTATAATCACCCAGATGCTCTACACACCATCTTCTTTCCTACTCAGACTCAGTTGTCACGACGGTCTTGTTGCGTCGCAACCACACCAAACTCGTCACTACATAAGCTTCGAAAGCATTCGACTAAGTCCTCCGAGGACCATTTTCATCGTCCGGTGACACACGACTTCGCCTTAGCCGCTTCGCGCGCCGCCACTCGGTTGTGCACGTCTTCACCACTCGGCTGCCCCGTGCATCTTCACTTGGCTAGATATGTAGTCCTACATTCGACCACTTCACACGTCATCACCATTCGGCCGCCCCACGCGTCGCCACTCGGTTGCGCGCGTCTTCACCACTCGACCGCTCCATGCATCGTCACTCGGTTGTACACATCATCGCCCTTCTGCCGCCTCGCGCGTCACCATCAGTTGGACATGTCTTTACCTCTACACCCCCAACACGGGAACGACTAAGTTACTCATATGGTCAAACCTTATATCACACTCTGTAGCAAGTTTACCTCCTTCGAGCATCACTCGGGGGCTACACACGGCAGTTGGCCATGTCACCCTCAGAGGTTACGCCCATTTGGTCAACCTGTTGATCACATCAGGAATATTCTTCTGACCATACATGCTCGGTTCGCCGAAGATCTATAAGTGAAGCACGTCCACTTGGATAAATACCCCTTTCATGCAAAAGGGTAAAAATGAAGCACCATCACTGAATCGTACATGCTACCTTACTCGTCGAACATCGTTCGTACAACCACCTCGTTACGCATCCATCCGATTGATTCAATTCCAGACAAAGATATTTGCTGTGCCAACTGCCTGGAGGTTTACCGAGAGACTTAAACCCTCTGCCAGACTCATCTAGTCTGACAGAGGCTCGGGGACTACACCCAGTGGGTGCACTCAGCGTGCCCCCACTGGAAGAGAACTCAGAAAGAAACATTTTGCTCGATGCAAACCCATCTCCAGTATTACTCGACCTCCGAGTCAGAGAAGAACAAGTTCGATCAGTACCAGCTAAGAAGAGTTTTAGTTCTCTCATACCCCCGCCGACTGCCCACAGTCGACGGCGGTCTCGGGAACTACACCCAGTGGGTGCACTCAGCGTGCCCCCACTGGAGTAATCTCCACTCGGTACGGCCTGACCAGTCCGAGTGATGAACAACAACAAAAAGACAGGCTCTAAGACTCCTGCTGACTGCCCGCAGTCGACGGCAGTCTCGGGGACTACACCCAGTGGGTGCACTCAGCGTGCCCCCACTGGAATGGTATCCACTCGGAACGGTCCGCCCAACCCGAGTGACGACCAAACAACAAAAAAGACACGTTCCAGGCGTGAAGAAATTCCGAGTAATCAGTTACTCGATGTAGGCCCAGCTCCAAATCACTCCAAAAAAATATTCTATAAGGCGAGTTTAACGCTCCTCCATGGACCTGTTTTGAGCCTTCTTCTAGGACTCAAAGTGTGAAACTCACAAGTGTGGATCTGAAACCGACTCGTATTGGCGTTCCTCCGGGATAACAATGGCATCTCTCTAAAAGAGCAGTCCATGTGTCAATCTGGTTGCACGGATTTAATGACACGCCCATACTCAGATCACGAGTTAAACCTCTCCCGAGAGATGAACGAATGTCACCAAGTTGCTCCTCACAGACACTTACCTCGATTAGTCGGGAAGCATGGTGCCGGAATCCATTGAGATTTTGTTCAAACCTTGGTTGTCTGAAAGCGCGGCGACATGTACCGAGTATTTCTGTAACCACTCGGACCAAACTGTGTCTTACACCAACTCGTTCTGCAAAATCGCAATCGATTCGGGGGATAATGTTGGGGATATACATAACAGGTAGGCCCACGAAGGGTCGAAATATCATGAAGCATGGGGTCCACACAACATGTGGGTCCAGGTCAATTTCATACAGACACACTATCCACTCGGACAAGCAGCATACTATCCACTCGACCAAGCAACATACCATCCACTCGGATGACGGTTCACCACTCGACCGTACGACTCACTCGGATATACGAAGACCAGCAGGCAGCAAGGCAGTCGGCATCTTTCTAATAGTGAGGGCTTAATAGCGGGCTGGCATTATGCATGCATACCCCACTTTGTAACATAGGAGGTGAGGAGGTGGCGCACTCTATATAAGCCACCCCCCACCACTAGACTTGGGGGGTCTTTTCTTCCACCTCTCTCTCTCTCTCTCTTTTCACCATTAGTCTCAGGACTTAGCTCAGGCATGGGGATCCGTTCCTCTCTCTCACACACATATTGTAATCTCCGGATATATACTCAGATAAAACAAAGCCTCTCCGGAGCACGAGACGTAGGGTTGTTATCTCCACCGTGAGAGGCCCGAACTCGCTAAAACCACCGTGCCACCCATATGCATCTCGGTAGATCATGCTCCGTTCTCCTACCCCTCTCTTACTGTCAGACTTAAAACCACGACACCTGGTATCCCCGGACATCGCTCAGTTGGACCAACACTTAGAGAAGCACTGGCCCGGGGGGGGGGTTAAAATAAAGATGACCCTTGAGCCGGCCGACCCAAGGGAAAGAAAAGGCTAGGTGGAAAATGGTAAAACCAATGTTGGGCCTTGCTGGAGGAGTTTTATTCAAGGCGAACTATCAAGGGGTTCCCATTATAACCCAACCATGTAAGGAACGCAAAATCCGGGAATATAACACCGATATGACGGAAACTAGGGCGGCAAGAGTGGAACAAAACACCAGGCATAAGGCCGAGCCTTACACCCTTTACCAAGTATATAGATGCATTAATTAAATAAGAGATATTGTGATATCCCAACAAAATATCCATGTTCCAACATGGAACAAACTCCAATCTTCACCTGCAACTAACAACGCTATAAGAGCGGATGAGCAAAGCGGTAACATAGCCAAACAACGGTTTGCTAGGACAAGGTGGGTTAGAGGCTTGGCTTAACAATATGGGAGGCATGATAAGCAAGTGGTAGGTATCGCAGCATAGGCATAGCAAAAGAGCGAGCATCTAGCAAGCAAAGATAGAAGTGATTTCGAGGGTATGGTCATTGTCGGTGTCAAAACCGGTGGATCTCGGGTAGGGGGTCCCAAACTGTGCGTCTAGGCCGGATGGTAACAGGAGGCAAGGGACACGAAGTTTTACCCAGGTTCGGGCCCTCTCGATGGAGGTAAAACCCTACGTCCTGCTTGATTAATATTGATGATATGGGTAGTACAAGAGTAGATCTACCACGAGATCGAGGAGGCTAAACCCTAGAAGCTAGCCTATGGTATGATTGTTGATGTATATGTTGTCCTACGGACTAAAACCCTCCGGTTTATATAGACACCGGAGAGGGTTAGGGTTACACAAAGTCGGTTACAATGGTAGGAGATCTTCATATCCATATCGCCAAGCTTGCCTTCCACGCCAAGGAAAGTCCCTTTCGGACACGGGACAAAGTCTTCAATCTTGTATCTTCATAGTCCAGGAGTCCGGCTGAAGGTATAGTCCGGCTATCCGAACACCCCCTAATCCAGGACTCCCTCAGTAGCCCCTGAACCAGGCTTCAATGACGACGAGTCCGGCGCGCAGATTGTCTTCGGCATTGCAAGGAGGGTTCCTCCTCCAAGTACTTCATAGAAGATTTTGAACACGAAGATAGTGTCCGGCTCTGCAAAATAAGTTTCCACATATTGCCATAGAGAGAATAATATTTACACCAATCTAATCTGCTGACGTATTTCTAGCGTGTCATACCACGGCCAAGCCTTTATCCGAGTCGTTCCATTATCCTACCTCAGCGCGTCATGCGAGGCAGTTTCCTTGGCACGTCTTGTTAAAGAAGAGATCGTGTCCCCTTCTCCCGGGATTCTCATCAATACGGGCGTGGGTAACCCAACCGCGCCATTGATTACGGTGCTTGAAGATAAGTGAGTTTTACCAGGCTGGTGGGGACATGTAGTTGCGTCCTATATAAGGGGATAAGGATCCACCTTTCCACCTACGCCTTCTTCCTCCTTCGCCTATCCATTCTTGCGCACTCGAGCTCCAGCGCCCAAGCCCGCACTCTCCACCTCAACCTTCTCCAGCCATGTCCGGAGCGGGAGGCAAGTGGATGGTCTCCTCCGTCACGGAGGGACATATCAAAAAGCTAAGGAAGGCCGGATACCTGTCTAACGACATCGCGTACCGGCTCCCCGAAAAGGGGCAGCTCATCCCCACCCCTAGGCCCCATGAGAGGGTGGTGTTCCTCCCCCATTTCCTCCGCGGACTAGGCTTCCCTCTCCACTCATTTGTCCGGGGGATCATGTTCTACTACGGCCTGGATTTCCACGATCTGGCCCCGAACTTCGTCCTCAACATCTCGGCGTTTATCGTCGTGTGCGAGGCCTTCCTCCGCATCCGTCCCCATTTCGGCCTATGGCTCAAGACTTTCAACGTCAAGCCGAAGGTGGTGCGTGGCAACCAGGCGGAGTGCGGAGGCGCCATGGTGGGCAAGATGGCCAACGTCCTATGGCTCGAGGGCTCCTTTGTGGAGACCCTGAAGGGGTGGCAATCGGGGTGGTTTTACATCACCGAGCCGCGCGACGCCGAATGGGTCGCACCCCCCGAGTTCCGATCCGGACCCCCTACGCGGCTCACCTCCTGGAAGGAGACGGGCCTGTCTTGGGGTAAAAAAGGAGAGCTGACCGGACTCCAAACATGCATCCAAACCCTGGCGGACAAGAAGCTCAAACTTGTCAACGTAGTCCAGGTTATGCTCATCCGCCTGATCCTCCCGTGTCAACAATGGGCTTTCAACCTGTGGGAGTTTGATCCGGTGCGGCACCAAACTCTGAGCAGGTTCTTCGACACGATGTACGAAGATGCCTGGAAGGTGCTTTTCAAAGGCGCCGAGGCTCCCGCATCTGCTACCGAGGATCGCGGATTCAGTGCACAGTGTCACGCCCTCGCGGTAAGCTGTTTTTTCCTTTTACAGGGTATCTGTTCTTCATAGTTTGACTCCATGCGGGATCTAAGCTCCCTTACCTTTGATAGGATTGGCAGGTGATGTCCGGACAGATCAACTGTCCGACTCCTTTGCCCGAAGGCCTAGCGGACGCTCGCTTGGCGAAGCTGCTGGTTCCGGCACCCTATGTGGTGCCGGAGAAGAAGGCCGCGAAAAAGGCCGCAGGGACTCGAAAGAGTGCCCGGTGCCAGGAGGTGTCGGATCCATCATCCGATGGTTCTGAGGCGCATTCCTCCCGTGAAGACGAGGAGGAAGAAGAGGAGAGCTCTCCCCCTCCAGCAGGAGGAGAGAAGAAAAGGAAGGCCGCCCTCTCTGGGGAGGCAGGAGGGTCCAAGAAGGGGAAAACCCTTCCTCCGAACTACTCCACCGACGCCGACGGTGGAGAGGAGTGGCAGCCCAGGGCCAAGCCCCTGGCAAAATCGTAAGTATCCGGATACCAGAGTAATTCATAGTATTCGTTTATTGCACAGCTTTCCCTTACGTCGAATATGTTTATGCAGCCCACCCAAAGACCGGCTCGACGCGTCGTCGAGCGGCTCACTGGACTCGTCGGATGTGAACTCGCTTCCGACGGCTTCCTCCCCCCGCCCTACGGACGACACCGAAGTGTTGTCCCAACAGGTTCCAAGCCGGAGGAGGTGGTCCTGGAGGCGTCGCAAGGCGACCTCCCGGACTCCAGGAGTAAAGGGGATGAAACCCCTCAGGGCTCCAAGTCCGGCTCTAGGCCGGACACCGCCCCGGAACCTTCAAAGGTTCCAGAGTCCGGCGGGGGACCTCCTTCCAAGAGGAGCAAGTCCACCGTGCCGGCGGCCCCCGTCCAACCGGAGGCACCGGATAATATGTTGGAGGCGCTCCAAGGCACCTCCATCGACGAGGAGCACCGCGCTATTATGAGTGCGGTGGTCCAGAAGGTTCAGTCCGCCAAGAGCGGACTGATTGAAGCTTGTACTAGCCTTTTGACAGGCTTTGAGGTAAGTAAAGAATGTGTAAATAATAGTACCACATAGACAGTAGCCCCTGATGCTCTGTTTGGCGTTCGGGAAGAAAAGCCGAATAGAGGATCAATGAGTCAATATGCATATGCAGGCTTCCCTGCTTGCGTCCGCCGCACTGACTACGGAAGTGGACACGCTAAAGCAGAACCTCGAGCGGTCCGAGCAAGAGCTCGGGCGTGCCAAGAAGCAGCTCGAGGACAATGAGGGTAAGAAATACCATGTTTTTAAATATATATAAAAAGGTGCAATTGCAAATAATGACAGGATTATCGTGGCTATTTTAGGGGCCACGTCTGAAGTGGCGACCCTTAAGCAAGCGCTGGTCGAGGCCGAGAAGAGGGCGGCCTCAGAGCGCACCGAGCGGGAGAAGTATGAGGCCGAGGTTGGCAAGGTGCGGCAAGAGCTCTAGGCTCTCATGAAAAACATGAGAGTTTGGAGCTTGACTCGAAGACGCAAGCGTCCGAGGTCGCGGTGGCTATTGAAAATGCCAAATTTGCCAAGGCCGAATCCCAGAAGACCCTCCAGGAGTTGGATGAGGTGAAGAAGATAGCGGCGGGTAAGGCATTCTTTATGCAAAGCAAACACATAAACGTGAGTTACTTGTTACTTACCCGAATCCGGAGCTCTCCAGGAGCGTTCGCAGATCTTCCCTGGAGTGTGTCTGATGCCGCCGCATTCTATCGAGCCGAGGAGGGCAGCTCGACGGAGAAGGTGTTCTGGTCTCAGTATAATGAGGCCGGACACCGCGTGCCCCTGAGCGACCAGCTGAAGCAACTGGTCGAGCTCCACAAGGTGGCCGAACAGGCCATGAAGGGCCTCATTGTTCGGCTGTGGCCTGGAGGGGCTCTGCCTGGGAGCTATTTTGGGCTGGTGCGGCGGTTGGTGGAGGCCTGTCCAAGGCTCGAAGTCATCAAGCGCTCCGTCTGCATTGAAGGTGCCCGTAGGGCCCTTGCCCGTGCTAAGGTGCACTGGGGCAAGCTGGATGTTGAGAAGCTGGTGAAGGACGGGCCACCGCCGGGGAAAGAGCATCGCAAGCCCGAGAATTACTATAAGGATGTTCTGAAGGGTGCCCGCCTTGTGGCGGATGAATGTTCTAGGGATGTAATCTCTGAGTGAAACTTGCTCGTTTTGTCCTGTGCGCTGAAAACTTGTTTATATGCGCTAAGCAATGTTGTTGGAATTTAAAATATTACCTTCTGTGCGGCTGTTTATCAATTCCGAGAGATGGCGAGTCATCGGCTTCTGCCCCCGTGCCGCTAGTGCTGGGGTGTTCGGGGATAAACCTGAGCGCTCTTTTTCCCATGTTTGGGTCCTTCGAGGGAGGCGCTCAGCCCAACGAACAAGGCAATCGGTCTATAATGGGTGAACACTCTCACTTAGCCATAGAATTCTATAATTTTAAATTTCGGCGAAGCCCCTGGTATTCGGAAGACCGAGTTCGGGGCGCTATCCACGCCTTGGCCGGACAGAGCCGGCTCCTCTCCCTAAGCGGCATAAGTCTTTAGGGACTCGAAAAACCTCTCGAACAGCGACCAGCTCTCGCTTCATCATTACAGTTAGTTTTAGCTTTCTCCACTGAGGTGCTCGACCCAGCTCAACTGGGGCACAATCGCAGTGGTTCTCCTAGTGCTACCTTAGCCGATATAGCGGAACGTAAGGCACCAAAACATAGGAGCCGGGCAAACCCAACTATTGACCCAAGACATGATTCGGAGCCGATGCATATAATGCTATAAGTTCGGGGTGCCGCACTTGTTAAAGTGTTCGGACTTCTCACACCATAGTGAGGGGTACTAAAGCCCCTGGCATATTTTGGCCGTACCAACGTGTACGGGTGCAACATGTTGTTAAGGAACATATATAAAGAAAAAAGGTAATGCAAAAATAGACAAAAGGTATGAATTGTTTATTAAAAAGGGCTGCGATCAAAGCAGAATGATACAAATAATGCGATAAGTGGAAGGTTGGACTAGTTAACATGTCCGTTCCAGGGGCAAGCTCTGGAATAGTATGCGGAACAGGTATACTGCTCGTGATAGAGACCACCTGGGAGTTCCGTACTGCAGCGTGGCTTGTCTGCTTCCCTGGTTCTTGCATTGTTTGTGCGGCAACTGAACTGCCGAACAGACCTTCCGAAGGATGGAGTCCTGAAAGTAAGAGAAAAATAAAAAAAATGGCAGCCCCTGGTACGGTTTAAGCCGTATTTTTGGGCGTGCTGTGATGGTGCCCCTCCCCCTGTACCCATGGTATCTCTAGAGCGTAGTTATGTACGCGAAGTACTGGCATCGCCTTTTTGCGAGGGTTGGGGTTGGGGCCGCATTGCTACGCCTGCTCGGATCGTGCCAGGCGGTCTTGTTGTAGGTTACTCCGGGCGCGCTTGACGGTGTCCGGTCGTTTAGTGGCCGAACTGGAGAACTTCCTGGAGAGGCTGCTTTGTACTTCTGCTGCAAGGGCCGCCGTGTGCTCCTCCGTTTGGAGGGAGCATTCGGTGTTTCCATTGACCGTAATTACTCCTCGAGGACCTGGCATCTTGAGCTTAAGGTATGCGTAATGCGGTACCGCATTGAACTTAGCGAATGCGGTTCGCCCGAGAAGTGCGTGATAACCACTGTGAAACGGGACTATGTCGAAGATTAACTCCTCGCTTCGGAAATTATCCGGGGATCCGAAGACCACTTCAAGTGTGACTGAGCCTGTACAGTTGGCCTCTACACCTGGTATTACGCCTTTAAAGGTCGTCTTGGTGGGCTTAATCCTTGAGGGATCTATGCCAATTTTCCGCACTATATCCTGGTAAAGCAGGTTTAGGCTGTTGCCGCCGTCCGTAAGGACTCTAGTGAGATGAAATCCATCAATGATTGGGTCTAGGACCAATGCGGCGAATCCGCCATGACGGATGCTAGTGGGATGGTCCCTTCGATCAAAGGTGATCGGGCAGGAGGACCATGGGTTGAACTTTGGGGCGACTGGCTCTACCGCGTATACGTCCCTTAACGCGCGCTTCCGCTCCCTTTTGGGGACGTGGGTTGCGTATATCATGTTCACCGTCCGTACTTGTGGGGGAAAACCCTTCTGGCCACTGTTGTTCGGCGGCCGGGGCTCCTCGTCGTCATTGCTATGCAGCCCCTTGTCTTCATTTTCGGTGTTTAACTTGCCTGCCTGCTTGAACACCCAACAATCCCTGTTAGTGTGATTGGCTGGCTTTTCGGGGGTGCCATGTATCTGGCACGAGCGGTCGAGTATTCGGTCCAAACTGGACGGGCCCCTAGGATTCCTTTTGAATGGCTTTTTCCGCTGACCAGATTTAGAGCCTCTGAATCCGGCATTAACTGCCGTATCCTCAGCATTGTCGCTGTTAATGCGGTGCTTCTGCTTGTTGCGACGCGACCTACCACTACTGTCCCTGGTGTCCGAATTACCAGGGTTCTTGGTCATATTGTTGCTACGAGCAAGGCAGCTGTCTTCTCCCGTGCAAAAGCGGGTCATGAGTGTCGTGAGTGCTGCCATAGATTTCGGCTTTTCCTGTCCAAGGTGCCGGGCCAGCCACTCATCACGAATATTGTGTTTGAAGGCTGCTAGGGCCTCAGCGTCCGGATAGTCGACTATTTGATTTTTCTTTGTTAGGAACCGTGTCCAGAATTGCCTTGCTGATTCCTCTGGCTGCTGAATTACGTGACTTAGGTCATCGGCGTCTGGGGATCTCACATAAGTGCCCTAGAAATTGTCGAGGAATGCGGCTTCCAGGTCCTCCCAACAACTGATTGATCCTGTTGGCAAGCTGTTAAGCCAATGCCAAGCTGGTCCTTTAAGCTTGAGTGGGAGGTATTTGATGGCGTGGAAATCATCACCGCGGGTCATGTGGATATGAAGGAGATAATCCTCAATGAATACCGCAGGATCTGTTGTGCCATCATATGATCCGATGTTTACGGGTTTGAAACCCTCAGGGATTTGATGATCCATTATTTCGTCTGTAAAGCAGAGTGGGTGTGCGGCGCCTCTGTACTGGGCTATATCGTGATGTAGCTCCAATGAGCCTTGTCTACTGTGTTCTGCCCCGCCGAATTTGTGGCCGGCGTGACGGTTACCGTCTCGAGCCGTGGGGCGCCCACGCGATCCGTAGATCGATCTTGTTTGCCTTGCCTTGTCCTCCAACATGTCTCGTAAGTCCCGTGCATATTCCCGTGCCTTGGTATGGGGTGCGGCTTGAGTGGAGGGCCGAGAGGCCTCTCTGTCGCGACCACGAGGTGGCCGGTTGGCCGCATCAAGTGCTTCCTCCTCTAATCGGGGTAGCAACCTGCGCTTTGGGTAGCTCTTGGATGGGGCGTTCGAGTTTATGCTCTTCGGCCGCAAGGACTTCAGTCCATCTGTCGACTAGCAAATCTTGATCAGCTCTAAGCTGTTGCTGTTTTTTCTTGAGGCTTCTTGCCGTGGCCATAAGCTTGCGTTGAAAATGCTTTTGCTCGACGGGATCCTCTGGCGCGACGAATTCGTCGTCGTCGAGGCTTGCCTCGTCTTCGAAGGGAGGCATATAATTATCGTCCTCGACCTCTCTGTCTGCCGCTCTCTCATGACGGCTGGTTTCTCCATCCTGCTGTGCTAAATCTTGCTGGAGGGGGTTTTCTTTGGCGCTTTCTAGAGTATTATTATCTCCCGTGCTGGAATCACCTTGTTTTTTTGGCGGGATTTTGAGCGGCGCCGCTGACGCCGGCACTTAGGCTGTTTCTTGGAGGGGTCATCCTCCGCTGTTCCATCGCCATCTCCCTCTTTTGGGGTGTCCACCATGTATATGTCATATGACGAGGTGGCTTTCCAGGGCCTAGTAGGCGCTGGTTCTTCATCATCTCCTTGATCGGCATCCATACCATCGATATCTTCAGAGTCGAAGTCGAGCATGTCGGTTAAGTCATCGACAGTGGCTACAAAGTGGGTGGTGGGTGGGATTTGAATTTCTTCATCGTCCGTACCCCAACCTTGCTGACCGTAGTCCGACCAGGGCTCTCCTGATAAAGAGAGAGACTTCAGTGACTTCAGGATATCACCGAAAGGCGAGTGCTGAAAGATGTCCGTGGTAGTGAACTCCATGATCGGCGCCCAATCGGATTCGATCGGCGGGGGCGCGGAGGGTTCGGAGTCCGAAGAGGAGTCCGGCTCCTTGGAGTCACGAGTCTCGCAGAGTACGGGGCTGGTGCTTGGCTCAATCGCCGTTGGGGTCGCAGCCCCCGAGGTGGCGTCCAATCGCCCGTCCTCGATCAGCGCAGTTGGCTCCGAATTAAGGGTCGGAGCCGATGCGGGTGTGGCCTCCAGGGCACTGTTCGGCGGCAGAGCTAGATCATGCTCGTCGTGACAGTGCGGCGCGCTCGGCCGTGGCTCGAATCCGTCGAAGATCAAGTCCCCTCGGATGTCAGCCGTGTAGTTAAAACTTCCAAATCTGACCTGACGGCCAGGGGCATAGCTTTCGATCTGCTCCAGATGGCCAAGCGAAATGGCCCGCAGTGCGAAGCCGCCGAAGACGAAGATCTATCCGGGGAGGAAGGTCTCACCCTGGACTGCATCGCTATCGATGATCGTAGGAGCCATCGAGCCTGACGGCGACGACACAGAGGAACTCTCAATGAAAGCACCAATGTCGGTGTCAAAACCGGCGGATCTCGGGTAGGGGGTCCCGAACTATGTGTCTAGGCCGGATGGTAACAGGAGGCAAGGGACACGAAGTTTTACCCAGGTTTGGGCCCTCTCGATGGAGGTAAAACCCTACGTCCTGCTTGATTAATATTGATGATATGGGTGGTACAAGAGTAGATCTACCACGAGATCGAGGAGGCTAAACCCTAGAAGCTAGCCTATGGTATGATTGTTGACGTATATGTTGTCCTACGGACTAAAACCCTCCGGTTTATATAGACACCGGAGAGGGTTAGGGTTACACAAAGTCGGTTACAATGGTAGGAGATCTTCATATCCGTATCGCCAAGCTTGCCTTCCACGCCAAGGAAAGTCCCTTCCGGACATGGGACGCAGTCTTCAATCTTGTATCTTCATAGTCCAGGAGTCCGGCTATCCGAACACCCCCTAATCCAGGACTCCCTCAGTCATCTTGCCTGAGATCCCTCAAGGAAGAAGAACGAGTCCATGAAGAAGACAAACGGACGTAGTCGAATGGATCCTCACAAACGCGACGTTACCGGATTACCGAGAAGAAGTATACCGGAAAGAAAGCAAACAACAAAGTAAACAACCACCACATAAGCATGACATGATGCACAACCAAGTATGATGCATGTCCAGTTTAAATATGCATGGCATGGCAAAGTGCACAAGCAAAACTACGAATTAAATGGGGCTCAATATGCAACGAGTTGCATATTGATGAAACACCACAACAATTATTTAGTTCTCTCCCGTTTGTGTACCCAACAATATTAAATGTTGATTAACATGGCAAGGGGTGAAGCACAGCAAAACTACCTAACTAGGCAAGTTTAAATGAGGCCGGAAGCAACGAACAACAATTCCGGTAAATCCCATATGCATAAATTAGGTTTGGTACTGTTCTGCCCTAAACATAATTTTAGAGTTATTAAACATTCAAAGTAAGGTCACCATGTTAAACTAGGCATTTTTCCACCCCATTTACATATAAAGTTTATTAAATCCGGAGTTACGATTATTTAGTTATGAATTAAAGCATTTTAACATGGCATTTGAACAAATTTAAACAAACAACGTATTAAACATATTTAACATGCCTGAAAGTGGCATATTATTAAACTAGAAAAAAATTCTAAGCAACTTTCATATTATGTTTGTTTTAATCCGATGCACGGTTATTAAGTTATTATATGCATGAAGTTTAGGGACCATTTTGTAAAACTGGCAGTCTCTGAAAAAATAGGAAAATCGCTATGCGGAAAAAATACAAGTCCCGGGCCGAATCTTAGGTGGCCCAACAGTGCAGGGGAGCTTGGGCTGCTCACATCGGGCCCAGAGGAGAAGATGGGTCTGCGGGGCTGGCAGATCTGGCTGGAGAGGCCTGGGCCTCAGCACTGGAGGAGAGGCAGCCCAGGCGCGCGCTAGGTCTTGGCGCTGGCGGGTCAACGCGAGGCGGCTGTGGCATTCGTCCTCTGCACGACGCAGAGCTGCGGGCGGCGAAGGACGGAAGGCGGCGGATCTGGGCGACGCAGTCAACTGGATCGAGGTGGCAGGCGAGCCGAATCTGTAGGCAAAATAGAGAGGGAAAGGAGTCGGGTAAGAGAGAGATGAGAGAGCCAGAGGAAGGAGGAGACGAAGGAGAGGTGCGGCGGTTTGCTGATGCTCAATGGCGAGGGGACGCAGTGGCTTCGGCAATGGCGCTCGTTGGTGCAGTGCTGGAGACGGCATAGGCAAAGTGCACCGGGGCGGAGGCAGCGTGCAGGAGCTCCTCGGCTCTATGGAGGTGCTCTCCGACGAGGTACTTGGCGAGGCGATGGGGTTTCCATGGCGGGTCCTGGGACGACGAGGGTGGAGGTGCTCGAGAGTCGTGGATGCGGGAGCTGCTGCTGCAGCCCGCCGGCGTCGGGCGCTGTACGTGGCAGAGACTCGGGCAAGGGAGGAGCACGACGCAGGAACTCCTCGGGTTCAAACGCGAGGAAGGAGGAGGCAGCTTCGGGCTGGATGTGGTTGGTGGGTGGATCAGACAGATCCCGATGGAGAAGGTAGGTTGGTGGCGGCGGGCAGGGGATGGATGGGTGAGGGAGTCCTGGATTAGGGGGTGTCCGGATGGCCGGAATATACCTTCAGCCGGACTCATGGACTATGAAGATACAAGATTGAAGACTTCGTCTCGTGTCCGTAAGGGACTTTCCTTGGCGTGGAAGGCAAGCTTGGCGATACGGATATGTAGATCTCCTACCATTGTAACCGACTTTGTGTAACTCTAACCCTCTCCGGTGTCTATATAAGCTGGAGGGTTTTAGTCCGTAGGACAACATATAGAACAACAATCATACCATAGGCTAGCTTCTAGGGTTTAGCCTCTCCGATCTCGTGGTAGATCTACTCTTGTACTACCCATATCATCAATATTAATCAAGCAGGACGTAGGGTTTTACCTCCATCAAGAGGGCCCGAACCTGGGTAAAACTTCGTGTCCCTTGCCTCCTGTTACCATCTGGCCTAGACGCATAGTTCGGGACCCCCTACCCGAGATCCGCCAGTTTTGACACCGACATTGGTGCTTTCATTGAGAGTTCCTTTGTGTCATCGCCGTTAGGCTTGATGGCTCCTACGATCATCAATAGCGATGCAGTCCAGGGTGAGACCTTCCTCCCCGGACATATCTTCGTCTTTGGCGGCTTCACACTGCGGGCCAATTCACTTGGCCACCTGGAGCAGATCGAAAGCTATGCCCCTGGCCGTCAGGTCAGATTTGGAAGTTTAAACTACACGGCTGACATCCGCGGGGACTTGATCCTCGACGGATTCGAGCCACTGCTGAGTGCGCCGCACTGTCGCGGCGAGCATGATCTAGCTCTACCGCTGAACAGTGCCCTGGAGGCCGCACCCGCATCGGCTTCGACCCTTAATTCAGAGCCAACTGCGCCGTTCGAGGATGGGTGGTTAGACACCGCCTCGGGGGCTGCGATCCCAACGGCGATCGAGCCGAACACCAGCCCCGCACTCCGCGAGACTCGTGACTCCAAGGAGCCGGACTCCTCTCCGGACTCCGAACCCTCCGCGCCCCTGCCGATCGAATCCGATTGGGCGCCGATCATGGAGTTTACTGCCGCGGACATCTTTCAGCACTCGCCTTTCGGCGATATTCTGAAGACACTAAAGTCTCTCTCTTTATCAGGAGAGCCCTGGCCGGACTACGGTCAGCAAGGTTGGGATACGGACGATGAAGAAATTCAAAGCCCACCCACCACCCACTTTGTAGCCATTGTCGACGATTTAACCGACATGCTCGACTTCGACTCTGAAGACATCGACGATATGGACGCCGATGAAGGAGACGATGAAGAACCAGCGCCTACTGGGCCCTGGAAAGCCACCTCATCATATGACGTATACATGGTGGATGCACCAAAAGATGGCAACGAGGAGCAGAAGGACGCACCGAAGCTTGTTCCCTCGAGAAGTAGTCAAAGCGGCGACGCAAGCGCCGCCCCAAATCCCGCCTCGACAGAAATAACGGTCACACAGACCCAGCGCTGGAGCAGGGCGAACCGCTGCCAGACAACGGCAATCCGAATAATCAAACCGAACAAACAAATTCTATCAAGGATAATAGTCCGACCGACATAACGCCGGACAGGCACCCGGAGCAGCAGAATGCCCGTAAAAGGCTTTTTGCCACTGCGAGAATTCTTAAAAAGCAGAAGCAAAGGCTCAAGGCTGCGCAAGACACACTCCAATTCAGATGGAGTAAAATACTCAACACAATAGTGAGGTACGGCGACAATCGCCCCTCCAAGAGCTACCCAAAGCGGAAGCTGCTACCTGAATTCGATGAGGAGGCCTCAGACCCCCCACAACCAAATTTCAAAGCAGCCACCTGGCCGGATAGACGACCCCTCTACCAACACAGAGCGGCATACAACGCCACTCACAATACAACACGCGACCCATGCAAGGGCTCGCACCCAAAGGACGGCGCAACAAGATCCATCTATGGACCATGCAAGCGCGCCCCAGCATACAATGCAACACAACAAACATCCGAACAATGCGGTACACCCAGCTACAGGGGTGCTACACACCCCTTATGTTTCACCGATGAGGTGTTGGACCATGAATTTCCAGAGGGATTCAAACCTGTAAACATAGAGGCATACAACGGAACAACAGACCCTGGGGTCTAGATTGAGGACTACATCCTTCATATCCATATGGCTCGAGGAGATGATCTCCACGCCATCAAGTACTTACCCCTCAAGCTCAAAGGGCCAGCTCGTCATTGGCTTAGAGGCCTCCCCGAAAGCTCCATTGGAAGTTGGGAAGAGCTCGAAGACGCCTTTCGGGCAAATTTTCAAGGGACTTATGTCCGACCCCTGGATGTGGACGATTTGAGTCATATAACTCAACAGCCCGAAGAGTCAGCCCGAAAGCTTTGGAACAGGTTTCTTACCAAAAAGAACCAGATTGTCGACTGTTCGGACGCCGAAGCCTTGGCAGCTTTTAAGCATAGCGTCCGTGACGAATGGCTCGCCAGACACCTCGGCCAAAATAAGCCGAGAATGATGGCCGCATTAACAAACCTCATGACCCGCTTTTGCGCGGGTGAGGATAGATGGCTAGCCAGATGCAGCACCAGCGACCCCAGTACATCCGAAGTTAGAGATGGAAACGAGAAATCACGGTGCAACAGCAATAACAAACGCCGGAATAAAGAAGACAACACGAAGGGTACAGTAGTAAACGCCGGATTTAAAAGCTCTCGGCCAGGTCAGCAAAAGCCGCCCTCTAAAGGCACCAGGGATGAACTGTCCAGCCTCAAGAAAATTCTGGACCAAGTATGTCAGATCCATAGTACCCCTAGTAAACCTGCTAATCATACCCACAGAGAATGTTGGGTCTTCAAGCAGTCCGGCAAGCTCAACGCTGTTCACAAGGGGGAGGATACACCAAGTGAAGACGAGGACGAGCCTCCCAAGCAAGACACTGGGGAACAAAAGAAATTTCCACCAAAAGTCAAAACAGTAAACGTGTTGCACGTGATCAAGGGAAAAAACAACGCGGCACTCCCAGGAAAATATACCCAAGTGCTTGTCACCGTGAAGTCCTGCCACTGGTCGTCTCAACCGATCACTTTCGACCATCGCGATTACTCAGCAAGTATCCGACACGCAGGATGGGATGCCATGGTATTAGACCCAGTAATTGGCGGATATCACTTCACACGAGTCTTGATGGACGGGTGCAGCAGTCTAGACCTAATATATCAGGATACAATCCGCGGGATGGGGTTAGACCCAACAAAAATTCGCCATAGCAATACTACCTTTAAAGGAGTAACGCCAGGCCTAGGGGCCCATTGTATGGGCTCCCTCCTACTACAAGTTATATTCGCCCCCCCCCCCCCGATAACTTCCGTCGCGAGCATTTAACCTTCCACATCGCTCCATTCCAAAGTGGCTATCAAGCACTGCTCGGACGCGAAGCTTTTGCTCGCTTTAATGCAATACCACACTACGCCTCCCTCACACTCAAGATGCCCGGTCCACGTGGCATCATTTCAGTGAAAGGAAATATCAAGCGATCTCTGTGTGCCGAAGAGAGTGCGGCTGCCTTGGCAGCCGCACACTAAAGGCGCCCGGACCAGCGAAAGCATCCAATAGGTCGTCAAGACCTCAGACACAACTAATCAAGTCCGGCGCTGCTATTTATACCGAATAAAGGGTCACACCCCTATTTGTCAATACAAGGGGCTCAACGCACGTAGACAAGTGGCAATTTCTTCTCATCTTGAATTATACATGGTTTCTTTAAAAACTATCCTTTTTGCACAACAACTTTTTCACCTAAATTCCTCTCTTTTACAGACGATCATCGTGCTACACCCGTCTAGGATACGGCACAATGGAGACACAGGTGCAGACGTGCAGCAGGGACTCGCCCCAAGGATTCTTTTTAGATTAAGACCCTGCGTAAACCTTTTTTACTGTCTCTTGTTGATACATATCCACCGTTGAGAAGGATGCTGACGTCTTGGCATGTGGCCACGCCAGAACAATGCACGTACCTGGACACAAGGGGCTTCTTACAAAGGCCATTATTTAGGCCCGGTTTATACCACAAAGACCTAATACCTTAGGGAGTGTTCGGCATCGCGAGTTTGGCCCTATATGCATCAGCTCCGAATCATTGTCTTTGGTCAAATGTTGGGTTTGCCCGGCTCCTGTGTTTTGGTGCCTTACGTTCCACTTTACCGGCTAAGGTAGCACCAGGAGAACTACTACGATTGTGCCCTGGTTCATCTGGACGAGCACCTCAGTAGAGAAAGCCGAAAACTGACTGTCATGATATAGCGTGAGACTGGTCAACCACTCGATGGCCTGTTGGAATGTTAGAATTCCTCTGCCTTAACGAAGGGCCGTTTTCCGGCCAGGCATGTACGCACCCCGGGATCAGGAGAGTGCGGAGCCACCAGGGGCTATCTAGTAGCCCCACTACCAAACTCCTATGGCTAAGTGAAAGTGTTAAAGCATTATAGTCCGGTTGCCTCGCTCGCTCCGCTATCACCTCCTTAATAGGACCAAGACGTTGGGTTAAGTGTGAATGCGTGTTCTTTGCGAGCACCTCCGCATTATATGCGTGGGGGTCGTAGCCGACGGCTGCAATCTTTCAGGTTATACACATGTATACATAAATGGCCGCCCAGGAGGCATCATATTACTCTCAGGCAAAAGTATAAAAATAGCCTTATAAAAATTTATAAAAGAATTTCGCTTACAATGAGATTACATATCACTCAAACATAATATTTTTTGAGCACTGAGTCTCTATCAAACGAGCACCCTCAAGAACTTCTTCAAAGTAGTGCTCAGCAGCCATTCGACCTATGGCCGAATCCTGCGCTGCAACAGTGGTAACATCCATCTCCGCCCAATATGCTTTAACACGAGCAAAGGCCATCCGTGAGCCCTCTATGCATGCCGACCACTTCTCCACATTAATGCGTGACACCACGTCAAGGAGCTGCTGCACCAAGCTGAAATAGCTATTCGGCTTTGGCTTTTCCGGCCATAGCTGATCCACAACAGACCTCATGGCGAGTCTGGACAACCTATTCAGTTTGGCCCATTCGGCTAATTGGTCAGTCAATGAAAGCGGATGCTCGGGAGAATGGAATTGTGTCCAAAACAGCTGGTCCACTTCACGGTCCGTCTGACCCTAGAAGTACTTGGCCGCATCGGCAGCGCTCGCCGCCAAATCCATATACACATCCTCCGAACTCCACAGCCGATCCAGAGAGGTATACCGTGGATCTCCGAACTTCCTCCGCAACATAAAGGATTTCCCAGCTACAATATCCCCGGCTTCCCGCAGCTCCTCCTTCTTCACCCTTATAGCAGAGCGGATGTCTTTTCTCATCGCAGCAGCCTTCTCAAGGTCCGATGCCTTCGCTAAGTTTTCCTTTTCAAGAACCCGACAACGGTCGGCGGATGCTTTTAATTCTATGGCCATCTTGGCCATCTTATCTTGGCTCTTTCCATGCGCGGCCTTCTCGGTTTTCAACTCTTCGGCCGCCTTCAAAGCAGCCACATTACTAAACCTTGCTTATTCCTTGGCTCGGGCAAGTTCTGCCCGCAAGGCTTTAAAAGTGGCAGCTCCATCTGCAGTCACAACATATTAAAGATACGGGCATCATGCTGCTCTTACTATGTGGTGTTTACCAGATAATGACACTTACCCTGTGCCTCATCAAGCCTTTGGTTAACAAGCTCGATGTCGGCGTCTGCCGCATCCAACTGCCATTTTAAATGGGCAAACTCACTAGTCCGGCTAGCCACCGGAGCTTCCATCACCTGCACATAGAGGAAGTATGGCTATTACCTGGGAATATGATCCTCTGTTCGTCGTCGTTTCCGACGACAACCAGAGTCTCAGGGGCTACTATCTACATAGGGCACACCTAGCATGTGCAAGACTATCATCATTAATTTACGTACCTCAAAGCCTGTCAGTAGACTCATAAAAGCTTCATGCAATCCGCTTTCGGTGGACGAGATTCTCTCCATCACCGTATTCATCAGCACACGGTGTTCATCTGAGATGGCCGCTCGCCCACCAACTCCCTCAGAACATCCATTCGCACACCAGACGGTGTCGGGCTCTTTTTTCCGCTCTCTTCGGGAGCCAGACACTGGGAGCTTCGGGGGTCAATGGGATTATCTTCTGGCCTCACCGGACCCGGAGAGGCCCTCCGCGACGACATTTCGGGGTCGCCCGCTTCCGGAGCGAAGGAGTCCGGAGGGGGCGTTTCGCTCTCCATCATCTCTGGAAGAAGATCCCCCGAAGTCGAGCTCATTTGAGAGGGGCTAAGACCCGAACTGCAAAGATATATGCGGTGGTTATTTTCTCAGAAGAAAAGGATGGCATACCTGCACTATTAAAATATTTCAGGTCACTTACGACTCGCTGGAGAATTGATCCCCCCGCGGACTTTGTGCGACAAAGGCACCCCCCGAGGTAGGACCCTCTGTGGGAGACTTCTTCTCCCGTTTGGAAGCTTCGGCTTCCGAATCCCCGGGCACAGTCCTTTTCCTCCTCCGGTCGTCTTCCTTCATGGAGACGCTCGCTCCCTCGGTTAGAATGGGCAGCGTTGGGGGCCTGCGTCCGCCCGTATTATCCTCCCCAGTATCTTCCTTCAAGGGCTCCGGGTAAGGTGCGACCTGGAGCATCTTTTCCAATACCGGATTCTCCAAACCCTTAGGGAGGGGGGCCGAACACCGAATCAACTTCGCCTTTGTCAGCCAGTCCTGGTCAAAAAGCAAACTCTCAGAAATAACTTCGTAACAAGTGAGAGATAGTGCGTTCGACTGGAAGATTCCTTACCTGTTCGGCGGTGCGGTTACTGCTCAGGCCCACGTCCTCGGTAATTTCCGGACACTCTACCTGAGGTCCGAAGAATGACTTGTACATCTCCTCGTGCGTCAGGACGAGGAAATTTTGAATGACACGCGGCCACTCGGGATTGAACTCCCACAAGCGAAGGGGCCGGCGTTTGCAAGGCTGGACTTGACGAACCAGCATAACTTGTATTACCGCAACCAAACTAAAATCTCCATTGAAGAGATCTCAAATGCGGCTTTGCAGTATAGGCACGTCCTTGGCTGGACCCCAGCTCAGACTTCTGCTGATCCATGACATCAGTTGTGGTGGAGGGCCCGAGCGGAAAACTGGGGCGGCCGCCCACTTGGCACTTCTAGGAGCCGTGGTGTAGAACCACTCCTGTTGCCACAATTCAGACACCTCTGGAATGGAACGTTTGGGCCATGGAGCTCCCGTCATCTTGCATATTGAGGCACCTCCACACGCTGCATGTTGCCCCTTGATCATCTTCGTCTTTACATCAAAGGTCTTGAGCCACAGGCCAAAGTGAGGGGTAACCCGGAGGAAGGCCTCACACACGACAATAAATGTCGTGATATGAAGAAAGGAGTCCGGAGCTAGATCATGGAAATCTAGCCTGTAATAAAACATCAAACCCCTGACGAAAGGATCCAAAGCAAGGCCTAGACCTCGGAGGAAGTGGGAGACGAACACAACGTTCTCGTTGGGTTCGGGGGAGGGGATGGCATGCCATCGGGCGGGCAGCCGATGCACAACCTCGGCGATCAGATATCTGGCCTCCCTCAACTTTTTAATGTCTTCTTCCGTAACGGAGGAAGGCACCCATCGGCCTTGAAGGCTAGATCCGGACATGATTGAAGGTTCGGAGCACCTGACCTGAACCTTGGGTGTTTGAGCTTAAGGTGGGGGAAGGATTCGATTGAGCACGGGAGGAAAAAAGTAAGAGCCTTGTTCCTTTATAAAGAGGGTGAATATCAAGTGTCCTCTCCGTGGCCGTTTGGACTTGCCTATAGTCTAGGAGTCCTAGAAGCGGTTGGGTTACCAACGCCCGTATTGATGAGAATCCCGGAATAAGGGGACACGATCTCTGCTTTAACAAGACGTGCCAAGGAAACCGCCTCGCATGACGCGCTGAGGTGGTATAATAAAACGATTCGAATAAAGGCTTGGCGCACTACGGAATACGTCAGCGGATTAGATCTGTGTAAATATTATTCTCTCTATGGCCATATGTGGAAACTTATTTTGCAGAGCCGGACACTATCTTTGTGTTCAAAATGTTCTATGAAGTACTTGGAGGAGGAACCTGCCTTTCAATGCAAGTTCGGGACCCCCTACCCGAGATCCGCCGGTTTTGACACCGACAATGGGACAAACTCCCTAGAAGTTAGGGTTGGACCTATATATATAGCAGGGGATTTTTGGGTAGGGGCTAAACTATCCCTCCGATCGTAAACGGACGATCGAAAAAATAGGCTAGGGAGCCCAAATAAGAAAACGGAGACGTTTTGTAGATGTTTGGGGATGATCCGGACACAACGGTAATGACTGTCCAGGTCGGGTTCGGGACAACTTCCGGACGCGCGCGAGGGGTTTGATGCACTATGCAGAGAGGGTTTTGGGGCCTGGCGGTTGACAGCGGACTGTGTAGAAAGCTCTGGACTAAGAGAAGAGAAGAGAGAGAGACCCGGTGATTGTTTCCGGAGACCGAAAATGTCCAACGTGTGCCCGACTATAATGCCGCTATAGTTTAATGGTTGGGCTATCAAACGAACTCCGAATGCGATGAAACTTGACAGGCGGTCTATCTACACTATAATAAGACCACATGCCAACTTTCATCCCATTCCAAGAACATTTTCCAGCCACTTATAAAATACTATCTTGGACATGCCGCGGGCGCGTGCAAGTGTTTCTGGGCTCAGAACAGACAACGGAAGGAACGGGGAGACCGAGACGGATGCAAGTTTTGAAAAACATGATGATGCAATGCACATGATGACATGGCAAGAATGCAACACACAAACAAATGACATGGCAACGACGGCGAATAACTGGAAGACACCTGGCGCAACGGTCTCGGGCGTCACAACACTCCACCACTACGAGAGGATCTCATCCCGAGATCTAGGATGGCATCAGAGGGAAAACGGAAGATGAAGAGAACATGTAAAACTAAGTTGCTTCTTTGGCAAACGAGTGAAACCACGAACCTTGAGAGGTTGAACAAATTTTAAAGAAAGAATACAATGAAGATGAATAAAGTTGGAAACCTCCGTTAGAAACGAGGAACAGGGAACATCGCGAGAACCCTGTAGGTTGAAAGACATGAGAAAATCCAAGCACTCTGGTAGAAACGAGATGTACAAGGAACGATAAGGATCAATTATGATAACACTCTGGGTAAAACCAGATAGAGAAGGAATAAGACTGATGTAATTTGGACAGCACTCCGGCTAAATGGATAAGCCCGAAAAGAACATGATCTTCACAATCCGAGATGATGATTGAAAAGAGCAACATCACAAGGCCTCCGGAAGAAAGAAATAGAAGATAGATAACTGAAAGAAAAGAATGGAGAAGAAAATGCCAACTTCTGTCATGAAAGAGCTTGAAAAGGCATACTTAGAAGAAGGGTCGAACGGAGTTGTTGGAACACCAACAACGAAAAGAACAAACTTGATATGGTCTTATGGAATACATCTCAAATTATGAGGTGACAACCAGCCACTTACGGGAAAAAGAATTGGATTGATATGAACGAGGAGACAAGAAACTTATTTCACCGGGAGGGTAGATGAAGAACTTGGATCATATATGAGCACCATAAATAGCAATGATCCTTAGGGAAGGTTTTAGGTGAAATATAACCCAAGATAACTCCACTGACGAGGTTGATGGATTTAAAATACCCCATTCTTGATAACTTGTGAATCATGAAACACGAAGGAAAATTATCAAGAATGACATAACACCACCTCCGATGATACGGTAGAAAGAATTGCACTCCGGATTGCAAGATGAAGAATGCTTGAGCTCCTCTGAAAAGAATCTTCAGGAACACTTCGAGAAGGAATTAAATCCTTGATGAACCATCATGTAGAACCTCCATGAAAGGACTCCGGCAAACAAAAGTATGATCAAAAGGAAGGGTAAAATTGAAAAGAACTCCGGGAGAAACCTTGCAATGATTAAATGAAGCTTTGAAATGATATAATTGAAGATCTTGGAACTCTGGTAAAAGAAAAGCCGACACAATTGCAATCGAGAATTTGATGAACCTCCGGAATAAGGAATTAATCACTTGGATGAAACACGGATAAAAATTATATTATGCGTATCCTTCACCAATTTAGATTGATGACAAGCAACGGATTTGACATACTACTTATTCTCGTAGAAAGGATTTAAGATAGATATAGCGCAAACTTGAGGAGGTCTTCAACGAACCACCGGTAGGATTGAAACAACGAATAAATTAATATGATAACCATGGAAGAGAATCTTGAGCAAACCACCGTAAGAATTGAACAAGAAAAGTAGCAAAAGCACAATTCACCGGGAAGAATTTGAAAATGAATGAAGATACTTGAAAGAATTTAGATACATGAGAACGAAGAAATCATGAGCTGATAAGAGAATACATGAATGATGCACCGGTAAGATTGGAGAATGATGACTGAAAGGTGAGAATGAATAAATCTGAGATGATGGACTCCAGATGATCAAACTGAAAAGACTCCTGAATTGCTCTGGATAGGTGAAAGGAAATCTCACAATCGAAAACAATTATGACAGGATGGCATAACGCTAGAACCACGAATCTTGAGAGAACGTGCCAAGATTTGAGAGAAACTCTTCTTCGGACTTCAAATCTCCGAGAATGATGACGAGAAACACTACCATGAATTGTTGAGATACTCCGGGAAGACGAATAGAAAGGTTGAGCCAACGGTGAAAGAATTTAAAAGATCTTGGAGGAAGGCATCTGACTGATGACAATTCATTCTTACGTCAAACTTTAGAAGATTTGAGAATAACTCCGGGAGAATAAGAAGAGTCAGGTAAGATCCTAGAAAAGACCTGTGGGTTAGGGCCCACTGAAAAGAAACACCATTGAATGATTGCTTGAAAAGAGAGATTGCACCGGTAGAATTAAATGGCTTGAATGAGATAATAACCTCGAAATAGCTTGAACAAATGTAGAGTGGAAACACGAATCTTCGAGATATCTTGAGCACTCCGGAACAATTGAATAGCGAGAAGTGGAATGATCATAAGGTGTACCGGCATGGAAAACATTTGAAATGATTTAAAGGATATGATCAACACCAAAAGCTTGAATTGAATCCACCGGAGAAGAAAAGAATGAAGAATGACGATCTTGAAGCTCCATTAGAATCTTCATGAGAATCGCCGGATAAGAACATTGACGGAAAGAACGAAGAAACTTTACATCCATAAGATGGATACTTGATTAAGAAATCTGAATCCTTCAAGAAAAACAAGGGTGGGAGGGTGGGAAAAACACCGTTGAGAATGAAACAAACACCGTTGAGAAAGCTTGAGTTGATCTTGCGGATGTTGAAATGATCGGATCCGCTTGAAGAAAAACACGCCGGTTGAAAAGGATTTTGTCACATCCCTAGTCTGGTATGACTTAGACTAGCTAGCTATTTGTGCATCATATTTAAATTTCATTTAAATTTGAAATGAGGATTGGTGGAACCCTCAGAATCATTTTTGAAAATGACCTAAATAAAAATTTCTCCAAAAGGGTCCAAGAAAATGCTCATGATGCCCTCTAAAAATATTGGACAGAGATAAAAATCAAAACAATATTTTTAGGAGCTCATGGATATTTATTTTGGCCATTTGGATTAATTCGATAAATATTTGCATTGGAAATATATTTCTATATATATGAAATATGGTCCAAAAATTATGCCAATTATAAAAGAGCTCTGGAATAATATATCTAGCTCCTGCAAAAATTGGCATAATAAAATTAAATGATTTAATATATTTGTTAAATCAAACAAATGTCAGAAAAAAATAGAAAAACAGAAATAATAGAAGGAGGGGCTTACCTGGGCCTCCCCTCCCCTGTGCGGCCCAGCTGGCCGGCCCAGCCGACTGGCTAGCGCCAGTCGTCCTCCACCTCCCGCCAGGAGGCCAGAGGCGTGTGGCCGGCGCGTGCGCACCGCCGTGCCGCCACGGCACCTGCCTGCCTGTCCTCCCCTCGACGCCTGGACGTCCGGAACGTCGCCACGCGCTGCCCCGCACCGTTCTCACTCTCCCTCGCCCTCCTCTTCTCCCCCTGCTCTCTCTCCCTCTCACACGAGCACCACCGCCGCCGCCGACGGGCATCTCCGTAGCCACCGGTCTCCCCTCACCTCCCCGACATGCCCAGGAGCTCCGCTTCGTCGCCAGCTACCTCCTCGCCGAGCCAAGCAAGCCGGAGTGCCCCGAGGAGCCACCATCGCCATCGTCTTCCTCCTCGGGCTCCGCCGTCCGCCGCCGTCGATTCGCCGTCACCAGGCCTTCCCCGACCCCGCTGTGCCGCTCTGCGTGATCGCGGTGAGCTCCGCCGCCGTTCCCCTCTCTTCTCCCTCCCGTTCCCGTGCCGTAGCGCCGCTCCCCACCACGGCCGAAGCCCCTCGCCGCCGTCCACGCCGCCGCCGCCGTCTCGGCCCGCCTCCGCCCAAACCAAGCCTCCCTCCGCGTTCCTGGTGCCACGAGGGTGCCGCCGGGCCCCTCAGGTGGCCTCCCCGTGCCCCGCAGCCCGATCCCGCTCGCGCCCGAACCCCGGCCGCCGCCGCGAGCCTTGCTCCGGCGAGCTCCGGCCGTCCCCGCTCCTCCCACCTGTCCCACCAGATGCGCGAGAGCCCGGGCTACGCCCCGGTGCTCTCAGACGCCGTCCCCGTGGCCTGTGGCGCGGACTCCGCCGCGTCCAGAGGTCGCCGGCGACGAGCCCCCGTCGCCTGAGCCCTGCCAGGTGGGGCCGGCCCGTCAGGTGATTAGCTTAGTGCTAATCACCGTTGACTAACCCCCCCCTGACGCTGACCAGTGGGCCCGACCCCCCTTAACCTTTTTATTAAATTAAATTAACCCTGTTAACCCCCCCTGTCACTGACGTGTGGGTCCCACACGTCAGGTTTGACCTGGACAGCCGCGTTGACCCGCTGACGTCATGCTGACGTCATGCTGGCGCAGTATATAATTTCTGGATTTAATTAAATCAGGAAAATTCCAGAAATTGATTTAAACTTCAAAAATTCATAGAAATTCAACCGTAGCTCAGATTGAAATAATTTATATATGAAAAATTATCAGAAAAATTCCATCTTTCCATCTGTACTAGTTTCATGCATGAAAAACAAACTTATACATGCTGAATATGGGAAAACACATTATGGCATATATAAGAGACTTAATTTAGAAATGCATTTGAACCTTTGGTTCAAATGGACTTCAAACCAAGTGAACACTAGTTGCATTAGCTCAGCAGCATCACATCTACATGCCATGTTCATGCATCATATTGCTGCATATGATTGTGTTTTGATTGCCGGCACCGTTCCTTCTCGATAGGTCCTGCTCCGGAGACGTTCCAGAGTACCTGTCCGTGAAGCAGTGCCTTCCTTGTTGTTTTACCAGGCAAGCAAACCCCCTTGTTCATTTCGATAAAACCCTACTCTCTCGCTCCTGCTCTCAGTTATTGCATTAGGACAACAACGATTCATCTGCTACTTTGTGCTGCGGTAGTTGAACCCATTCCTCTGCATGACCTGTCATTGCCACAGTAAATAGTTGAAACCCACTAGCATGTGTAGGAGTTGATTGAAGCCATTGTTGTGTTCCTACCATGCTATGCCTGCTATTGCTTAGAGTTGTGTCAGGTCTGATTCATTGGGAATGAATTGGAGTGTCACGATATGTTCTGATGCTGAGAGTGAAGTGTGTGAACACGATTTGGTAAAGGTAGCGGTGAGAGGCCATGTAGGAGTACATGGTGGGTTGTCTCACTGGAACCGTCCTTAAGCCCTGAGTTCTGTGTATGTTGTCCAATGACTTGATATTACCACACATTGGGCTCCGGGCGCTCCAAGCCCTCTCGACTTATTAACCAACTTGATCTCTGTCCAGGAGTCGCAACTAGTTTCTGGTGTTTGTAGGTAGTGCTATTTTTCTACCAAGTGGCACCCGGCAGGGTGGGCTTGGGACAGACTAGGCACATGTGGCACGGTGTACCGAGTGGCACCCGGTTGGTGGGCTCGGGAACCCTGCTCACATCGTTTGGGGCCGTAAGCGACACCCCGGCCGGATCTCCTTGCGGATGAAACCCGAATAGGTGATAAACCTGGACTAGAGTCTTGTGTGGTTAGTCAGGTCGTGGCCGACACCCTCGCCAGGCTTCCGCTTGAAGGTTGCCGAGATACATGACGTGTACATGGCGGTAAGTGGCGAGAGCGTGTGTGAAGAAGTACACCCCTGCAGGGTTAACATGATCTATTCGAATAGCCGGGTCCGCGGTTATGGACTTCTTGGATGCTTACATGGTACATAGACAACTTGAAGTGGATACTATAAAATGCTCAAGACAAGTGTGAGTGCTATGGATGGCTTTCTCGTAGGGAGACGGGGATGAATCCATAGTAGTGTACTGTGTGGTGATTAGTGGACTCGTGTTCGTTGTTTCACCTCCAGAGTTTCTGGTAGTCGTAGAACAGGATAGCCATAGAGTCAAAGCTGGCTTGCTGCAACTAAACCCCACATTACCCTCTTGATACAAATGCATGTACGATAGGATCTGATGTAAGTCTTGCTGAGTACCTTTGTACTCATGTTGCTTTATTTATGTTTTTGCAGCGGAGACTTCAGTCTTACTAGTGTTCTCGTGGACTTCGACTAGTAGCTAGTACCTCAGCTACGATCTTGATCGGATGGTGTAGATAGTCAGGCTCTTCAGCCTTTTTCTTTTGTAGATGTCTGTACCCAGACATGTAATGCTTCCGCTTGTTGCTTGTATGCTCTGTATGATGGGTCTTGTGACCCCTGTTTGCAATATATGCTATGACGGCTCTTCTGAGCCTTTTATCTATATGAGTTGATGAGTTATGCTGTGATGCCATGTTGTACAGCACATACTTGCATGTTATGCGTACGTGTAATGTGTATTGCTATGTGTGGGATCTGACTATCTAGTTGTTTATTCTTAGTAGCCTCTCTTACCGGGAAATGTCTCCTAGTGCTTCCACTGAGCCCTGGTAGCTTGCTACTGCTCCGGAACACTTAGGCAGGCCGGCATGTGTCCTTCTTCGATCCTGTGTCTGTCCCTTCGGGGAAATGTCACGCGATGAATACCGGAGTCCTGCTAGCCCGCTACAGCCCGGTTCACCGGAGTCCTGTTAGCCCAGTGCTACAGCCTGGATTCACTCGCTGATGACCGACACGTTCGATGCTGGGTCATGGATGCCTGTCCCTGTAAGTTAGTGCCACTTTGGGTTTACGACTAGCCATGTCAGCCCGGGCTCTTTATCATATGGATGCTAGCGACACCATCATATACGTGTGCCAAAACGCGCAAATGGTCCCGGGCAAAGGTAAGGCGACACCCGTGGGGATACCGTGCGTGAGGCCGCAAAGCGATATGAGGTGTTACATGCTAGATCGATGTGGCATCGAGTCGGGGTCCTGACAGCTTTGGTATCAGAGCCTGACTGCCTGTAGGATTACCAAGCCATACTGGTCGAAGTTGAGTCTAGAAATTCTTTAGTTATATAAGGGAATTGATTGTGGGATGGAACGTAAGGCTCTTTTTACTCCTTTACCTCATGGCCTTCTGATCTGAGTCATCCTATCTTTCCGACGGGGTTAAGGAACTAGGCTTCTCCTCCGTCTATCAGGATCACGTGTTACTACTCCGTAGTTCCATAGGATTGGTTGATCAGAGTCATACCCCAGTTTCGAGTACTTCCGGTGTAGTCTGGTTAGTACTATCTCAGAACCTTGAGTGATGATGATAAGTATGTTACTACCCCATGTTTTAGTAGGATGTCTCATTCTGAGCTTTTTACTGCCGTTATGCTGCCGGATTTTCCCTAGGAGTTCGAGTGATACTAATTCCTTGTCCTACATTTTACAGTCCATAGTTGTTGCTGATTCCGTCCTTGATTCGTTTCTCAGGATGTCATCAGTCAAGCGAAGTTCCGTTGCTCGTAACCAGAATCACGGAGATGGTAGGGATGAGGATCCTCCCGACCAGCCTTCGTTGACAGAGTTCATGCTAGAGATGGAAAGGAACAAGCGTGAGTCCAACCACTTGTTGGCACGTATCGAGGAGAACACCGCACATCAGTCCAACAAGTCTGTGACCATTCATGACTTCATTCGCTTGCACCCACCTACCTTTCATCATTCCATCGAGCCACTCGATGCAGATGACTGGCTCCGTAGCATCAACCATAAGCTGCGTTCCGCGAACGTAGCTGAAGATGACAAGGTCACTTATGCCACATACCACCTGGAAGGTCCTGCTAGTCTTTGGTGGCAGAACTACGAGGCTATGCTTCCAGCTGGCCAGATTCCTACCTGGAAGGATTTCACTGAGGCTTTTCGCGAGCATCACATTCCCCAGGCCCTTCTTGATCGCAAGAGAGAAGAGTTCTGTAGTCTCACCCAGAATAAGATGGCTGTTGATGCTTATAGCAGAGAGTTCGAGAACCTTGCCCGCTATGCCACAGAAGAAGTGTCCACGGATGCTGAGAAGCAGGCTAGGTTCCGGAAGGGTCTCAACCCCAAGTTGCGTCGTGATCTTCACCTGCATCATTGCGATACATTCCAAGCCCTTGTGAACAAGGCCATCAATGCAGAGACAGCTCAACTCACTTACGAGGAGTCTCGTAAGCACACCCGTGATTTGGGATCCTCCTCTGGTTCTAGTTCCCAGAAACGCCGGATTTGGGTTCCAAACTCCGCTCTTCCTTCCGGTTGTACACCGAGGTCATCCTATGTGGTGCCTTCCCCAGCTCAGTCGTATGTTCCACCCAGGCCTACTGGCAGACCGCTTGTTAGTGCGGGTCCCCGTCCAACCTCAGGGACTTGCTTCACATGCGGGAAGCCAGGACACTATGCACGTGACTGCTCTCAGACTAGTTATGCTCCACCCCAGCCCGAGAAGACTGTTGGCTGTATTAAGCCATCCCGCAAGATGATCAGTGCCAAGTCAGTTTCCACTGAACGTGGAAGTGTGCATCACGTCTCGGCTAAAGACGCTCATGATGATCCGGATGTCGTTCTTGGTACACTCCTTGTCAATTGTCACCCAGCATCAGTTCTATTCGATACTGGAGCATCGCACTCCTTCATTTCTGAAAGCTATGCTAACTTGCACAACATGTCATTTTGTGATATGCCAACTCCGCTAGTCATCCAAACTCCTGGATCCAAATGGCAAACCTCTAGTGTAAGCCACGGTAACGAAATCCTTGTTGACAGACTTGTATTCCTTGCATCACTTGTAGCCCTCAAGTCTTCAGATATTAACATCATCTTGGGTATGGACTGGATGACAGCTCATCATGCCAAGATTGATTGTTACACAAGATCTGTTCAACTTACACACCCGTCTGGCAAGATAGTCACCGTCTCCACTAGAGTTGCAAAGCGTCAGCTCTATTCTCTTAATGCCAGCCCTCTTCCAGACCTTGAAGATATCCCGGTAGTCCGTGACTTTCCGGATGTCTTTCCAGAGGAACTGCCAGGTGTTCCACCTGACAGAGATGTAGAGTTCGTCATAGATCTTATCCCAGGAACAGCTCCAATCTCCCGGAGACCTTACAAGATGGCACCCCTAGAACTAGCCGAGCTTAAGAAACAACTCGATGAGTCCTTGCAAAAGGGTTTCATCCGTCCTAGTTCTTCTCCTTGGGCTTGCCCCGTCCTCTTTGTCAAGAAGAAAGACGGTACGGACCGGATGGTCGTTGATTAACGTCCCGTTAATTTGGTCACGATCAAGAACAAGTATCCGCTCCCCAGGATCAACGACCTGTATGATCAGCTCGCTGGATCCTCAGTCTTCTCCAAGATGGATTTAAGGTTAGGATACCACCAAATCAAAATCAGAAACGGGGACATTCCCAAGACAACTTTTGTCACTCGTTATGGCCAGTACGAGTACACCGTCATGTCCTTTGGCCTAACCAACGCCCCAGCCACATTCTCCCGCTTGATGAACTCGATCTTCATGGAGTACTTAGATAAGTTCGTCGTGGTTTACCTCGATGATATCCTTATTTACTCGAAGAACGAGGAAGAGCATGCCGAACATCTTAGACTTGTTTTAGAAAAACTCAGAGAACACCGCCTTTATGCCAAGTTCTCCAAGTGTGAATTTTGGTTGCCAGAAGTGACCTACCTAGGCCACGTAATCTCTGGTAAGGGCATTGCTGTCAATCCCGAGAGAGTCAAGGCCGTTCTCGATTGGACTCCACCTGAAACAGTCAAACAAGTTGGGAGTTTCCTTGGTCTAGCCAGCTATTGTCGCCGCTTTGTTGAAAACTTCTCCAAAGTAGCCAAACCCCTCACGGAACTTCTCAAGAAGGATAAAAAGTTCGAGTGGTCCCCACAGTGTGAGTATAGTTTTCAGGAACTGAAAAGACGCCTGACTTCTGCTCCCATACTTGTGCCACCAGATTTCACAAAAGACTTTATTATCTACTGCGACGCCTCACGACAGGGACTAGGTTGCATCCTTATGCAGGATCGTCATGTGATTGCCTATGCATCCCGACAGTTGCATCCACATGAGGAGAATTATCCTACACATGATCTAGAGCTTGCAGCCGTAGTCTATGCACTCAAGACCTGGCGACATTACCTCCTTGGTAAACGTTGCGAGATCTACACCGATCACCAGAGTCTCAAGTATATCTTCACCCAACCAGATCTGAACCTTAGGCAAAGACGTTGGTTGGAGTTGATCACAGATTATGATCTAGGGATTACCTACACCCCAGGCAAAGCCAATGTCATGGCTGATGCTCTAAGCCGTAAATCTTATTGCAACAATCTCATGTTGCAGCAAGGCCAACCACTTCTCCATGAGGAATTCTGTAAGCTTAACCTTCACATTGCTCCTCGCGGATTCCTTTCTACCCTGGTGGCGAAACCTGATCTTGAAGATCGGATTATCGCTGCTCAAAAGCAAGACACAGGAATTTCTCGGATCAAGAGAAACATTAAGAAGGGAGTGGGTGGATGTTTCTCTATGGATGATCGTGGAATTGTTTTCTTTGAGAATCGCTTGGTGGTTCCCAAGAATCAACATCTGCGACAATTGATTCTTAAGGAGGCGCATGAATCCCCTCTCACGATTCATCCCGGTAGTACTAAGATGTATCAGGACCTACGCCAGAGGTTCTGGTGGACTAGGATGAAGAGAGAAATCGCTGAGTTCATCGCTAAATGTGACGTATGTCGTCGCGTTAAGGCAGAGCATCAAAGACCTGCTGGCACCCTTCAGCCTTTAGCTATTCCTGAATGGAAATGGGATAAAGTTAGTATGGACTTCATCACCGGTTTTCCCAGGACCAAGAGAGGGAATAACGCTATCTTCGTAGTCATTGATCGTCTCTCCAAAGTGGCTCACTTCCTTCCTGTTCGGGAAAATATCACTGCTAGTCAGCTTGCTGACTTATATATTTCTCGAATAGTGTCACTTCATGGTGTTCCACTAGAGATCAATTCAGACCGTGGCAGTCTTTTTACTTCTCATTTCTGGGAGAGTTTCCAAACTGCCATGGGAACCCATCTTTCCTTCAGTACCGCTTTCCACCCTCAGTCAAGTGGTCAGGTGGAACGGGTCAATCAAATTCTCGAAGACATGCTCAGAGCTTGCGTTATCTCTTTCGGTATGGATTGGGAGAAATGTCTTCCTTTCGCCGAGTTTGCCTATAACAATAGCTACCAATCCAGCCTCAAGCAAGCCCCTTTTGAGGTTCTCTATGGACGAAGATGTCGAACACCTTTGAACTGGTCAGAAACCGGTGAAAGACAATTCTTTGGACCGGATATGATCCAGGAGGCAGAAGAGCAAGTTCGCATCATTCGTGAGAATTTGAAAACCGCCCAGTCTCGTCAGAAAAGTCAGTACGATCGTCATCATAAGGATATGACTTATGAAATTGGCGACCAAGCTTACCTTCGGGTTACTCCTTTGAAGGGTACCCATCGTTTCGGTATCAAGGGCAAGTTGGCTCCTCGTTACATTGGTCCCTTTCGCATTCTCGCTAAACGAGGAGAGGTTGCCTACCAGTTGGAACTACCTCCACATCTTTCTCGAGTTCATGATGTCTTCCACGTCTCTCAACTCAGGCGTTGCTTCTCGGATCCCATCCGCGGAGTGGACCACGAAACGCTTGATCTCCAAGATAACCTCACATACCGAGAGTACCCGGTTCGCATTCTTGATCAAGCAGAGCGTGTTACTCGACGTCAGAACATCAAGTTTCTCAAAGTTCAGTGGTCTCATCATTCCGAGAGAGAAGCTACCTGGGAGCGAGAAGATCGTCTTCGACTGGAGTACCCCGCTTTCTTTCCGTCGACCCCTGAATCTCGAGACGAGATTCTTTCAAGTGGGGGCGAGTTGTCACATCCCTAGTCTGGTATGACCTAGGCTAGCTAGCCATTTGTGCATCATATTTAAATTTCATTTAAATTTGAAATGAGGATTGGTGGAACCCTCAGAATCATTTTTGAAAATGACCCAAATAAAAATTTCTCCAAAAGGGTCCAAGAAAATGCTCATGTTGCTCTCTGAAAATATTGGACAGAGATAAAAATCAAAACAATATTTTTAGGAGCTCATGGATATTTATTTTGGCCATTTGGAATTAATACAATAATTATTTGCTTGGATATATAAATGTTATATATATTTTATATGTCCAAAAATTGTGCCATTTGTTGAGGAGCTCTGGATTAATACCATTAGCTCCTGCAAAAATTGGCATAATAAAATTAAATGATTTAATATATTTATTAAATCAAACAAATGTCAGAAAATTAGAAAAGAAAACAGAAAAGGGGAGAGAGACTTACCTGGGCCACTTACCTGGCCCATCTCCAGCTGGCGGCCCAGCCCACCCCCGCTGCCTTCTGTCGTCCCCCTCCTCGGACAGAAGGACGAGGGCGTGTGCCCGACGCTCGCCGGCACGCGCGCGCGCCACCTCCCCCCCTGCTGGCCACCTCCTGCTTCCTTCTCTCGCCCTCGATGCCCCGGACGAAGCCACGCAGCTGCCCCGCACCGCTCTCACTCTCCCTCGCCCTCCTCCTCTTCCCCTGCTCTCTCTCCCTCTCACCCGAAGCACTGCCGCCGCCGCAGCTCGCCACCGACGCGCTCCCCGCCGTCCCCTCGCCCCTCCGTAGAGCCCCCGAGCTCCGCCGCAACCCCCTCTACCTCCTCATCGAGCCAAGCAAGACGGAGCATCCCGTGGAGCCATCGCCGTCGCCATCCTCGCCTCCGGCCGCCGTGGGTACTCGCCGTCGATTCGGGAGCTTCCGGGCATCCCCGACCTCGCCCTCGCGCTCGCTGGATCCGCGGTGAGCTCCTCCACCGTTCCCCTCTCTTCTCCCTCCCGTTCCCGTGCCGTAGCGCCGCTCCCCACCACGGCCGAAGCCCCTCGCCGCCGTCCATGTCGCCGCCGCCGTCTCGGCCCGCCTCCGCCCAAACCAAGCCTCCCTCCGCGTTCCTGGTGCCACGAGGGTGCCGCCGGGCCCCTCAGGTGGCCTCCCCGTGCCCCGCAGCCCGATCCCGCTCGCGCCCGAACCCCGGCCGCCGCCGCGAGCCTTGCTCCGGCGAGCTCCGGCCGTCCCCGCTCCTCCCACCTGTCCCACCAGATGCGCGAGAGCCCGGGCTACGCCCCGGTGCTCTCAGACGCCGTCCCCGTGGCCTGTGGCGCGGACTCCGCCGCGTCCAGAGGTCGCCGGCGACGAGCCCCCGTCGCCTGAGCCCTGCCAGGTGGGGCCGGCCCGTCAGGTGATTAGCTTAGTGCTAATCACCGTTGACTAACCCCCCCCTGACGCTGACCAGTGGGCCCGACCCCCCTTAACCTTTTTATTAAATTAAATTAACCCTGTTAACCCCCCCTGTCACTGACGTGTGGGTCCCACACGTCAGGTTTGACCTGGACAGCCGCGTTGACCCGCTGACGTCATGCTGACGTCATGCTGGCGCAGTATATAATTTCTGGATTTAATTAAATCAGGAAAATTCCAGAAATTGATTTAAACTTCAAAAATTCATAGAAATTCAACCGTAGCTCAGATTGAAATAATTTATATATGAAAAATTATCAGAAAAATTCCATCTTTCCATCTGTACTAGTTTCATGCATGAAAAACAAACTTATACATGCTGAATATGGGAAAACACATTATGGCATATATAAGAGACTTAATTTAGAAATGCATTTGAACCTTTGGTTCAAATGGACTTCAAACCAAGTGAACACTAGTTGCATTAGCTCAGCAGCATCACATCTACATGCCATGTTCATGCATCATATTGCTGCATATGATTGTGTTTTGATTGCCGGCACCGTTCCTTCTCGATAGGTCCTGCTCCGGAGACGTTCCAGAGTACCTGTCCGTGAAGCAGTGCCTTCCTTGTTGTTTTACCAGGCAAGCAAACCCCCTTGTTCATTTCGATAAAACCCTACTCTCTCGCTCCTGCTCTCAGTTATTGCATTAGGACAACAACGATTCATCTGCTACTTTGTGCTGCGGTAGTTGAACCCATTCCTCTGCATGACCTGTCATTGCCACAGTAAATAGTTGAAACCCACTAGCATGTGTAGGAGTTGATTGAAGCCATTGTTGTGTTCCTACCATGCTATGCCTGCTATTGCTTAGATTTGTGTCAGGTCTGATTCATTGGGAATGAATTGGAGTGTCACGATATGTTCTGATGCTGAGAGTGAAGTGTGTGAACACGATTTGGTAAAGGTAGCGGTGAGAGGCCATGTAGGAGTACATGGTGGGTTGTCTCACTGGAACCGTCCTTAAGCCCTGAGTTCTGTGTATGTTGTCCAATGACTCGATACTACCACACATTGGGCTCCGGGCGCTCCAAGCCCTCTCGACTTATTAACCAACTTGATCTCTGTCCAGGAGTCGCAACTAGTTTCTGGTGTTTGTAGGTAGTGCTATTTTTCTACCAAGTGGCACCCGGCAGGGTGGGCTTGGGACAGACTAGGCACATGTGGCACGGTGTACCGAGTGGCACCCGGTTGGTGGGCTCGGGAACCCTGCTCACATCGTTTGGGGCCGTAAGCGACACCCCGGCCGGATCTCCTTGCGGATGAAACCCGAATAGGTGATAAACCTGGACTAGAGTCTTGTGTGGTTAGTCAGGTCGTGGCCGACACCCTCGCCAGGCTTCCGCTTGAAGGTTGCCGAGATACATGACGTGTACATGGCGGTAAGTGGCGAGAGCGTGTGTGAAGAAGTACACCCCTGCAGGGTTAACATGATCTATTCGAATAGCCGGGTCCGCGGTTATGGACTTCTTGGATGCTTACATGGTACATAGACAACTTGAAGTGGATACTATAAAATGCTCAAGACAAGTGTGAGTGCTATGGATGGCTTTCTCGTAGGGAGACGGGGATGAATCCATAGTAGTGTATTGTGTGGTGATTAGTGGACTCGTGTTCATTGTTTCACCTCCAGAGTTTCTGGTAGTCGTAGAACAGGATAGCCACAGAGTCAAAGCTGGCTTGCTGCAACTAAACCCCACATTACCCTCTTGATACAAATGCATGTACGATAGGATCTGATGTAAGTCTTGCTGAGTACCTTTGTACTCATGTTGCTTTATTTATGTTTTTGCAGCGGAGACTTCAGTCTTACTAGTGTTCTCGTGGACTTCGACTAGTAGCTAGTACCTCAGCTACGATCTTGATCGGATGGTGTAGATAGTCAGGCTCTTCAGCCTTTTTCTTTTGTAGATGTCTGTACCCAGACATGTAATGCTTCCGCTTGTTGCTTGTATGCTCTGTATGATGGGTCTTGTGACCCCTCTTTGCAATATATGCTATGACGGCTCTTCTGAGCCTTTATCTATATGAGTTGATGAGTTATGCTGTGATGCCATGTTGTACAACACATACTTGCATGTTATGCGTACGTGTAATGTGTATTGCTATGTGTGGGATCTGACTATCTAGTTGTTTATTCTTAGTAGCCTCTCTTACCGGGAAATGTCTCCTAGTGCTTCCACTGAGCCCTGGTAGCTTGCTACTGCTCCGGAACACTTAGGCAGGCCGGCATGTGTCCTTCTTCGATCCTGTGTCTGTCCCTTCGGGGAAATGTCACGCGATGAATACCGGAGTCCTGCTAGCCCGCTACAACCCGGTTCACCGGAGTCCTGTTAGCCCAGTGCTACAGCCTGGATTCACTCGCTGATGACCGACACGTTCGATGCTGGGTCATGGATGCCTGTCCCTGTAAGTTAGTGCCACTTTGGGTTTACGACTAGCCATGTCAGCCCGGGCTCTTTATCATATGGATGCTAGCGACACCATCATATACGTGTGCCAAAACGCGCAAACGGTCCCGGGCAAAGGTAAGGCGACACCCGTGGGGATACCGTGCGTGAGGCCGCAAAGCGATATGAGGTGTTACATGCTAGATCGATGTGGCATCGAGTCGGGGTCCTGACAGATTTACATGACAAACACGATTATCATGAAGGATTGGTATTCACATCGGAGTATGAGAACACCGTTTAGGAAAGGTATGGAATCAACACTTGACTTCAAAGCAACTCGAATACCACAACTCAAAACAAAACAAAGGATTGGCTTGCAGAATAAGCCGGAACAAACATATGATAGAGATTTCATCCGAAGTTTTCATGGTGGGGCCTACACGGGCTCGATCATACAACACCATCATGTACAAGGCAGTGCACATGACATACGAAGCGTCCCCGAGTTGGCATAGCCAAGGACTCTTTAAGACACAACAAGACCACTATAAAACCAACTGTGGATAGGCGGACCACTAGACGTCGAACCCCAATTTCATATCATACATCTGTCGGAAAGATATCCTAAGAGCTACTTGAATTCCCACTTATAAACTCCCGAAATTTTCCCAGTTATGCAATCAGGTGTTGGGGATACAGGGGAAGCATAATATCTCACCCAAAACTAACAAATCCTACATCCAGCTGTATCCATCCTTCAACACATAACCAAGAAACCTTCGGAAATCATTTTCCTCAACCTTCGAAAAGCATCCGTTATACAAGTTATGGCAATACTCCTGAAATCCCGCCCCAGTACTGGGTGGTGTCGAGGTTATCTCACCAACAACTGCATAAAAGAGATTTTCTATGTCGGCGAACTCAGGTATTCAAGAATTGCAACGATAAAATTGTGATGACAATACCTCGGAGCTCAACTCCCCGGAACACTGCCACAACCCCTAAATGTCAGGAGGCACCAAGAACAATGTTCTCGTCACAAAACCATCGGAACGATTCCAAGATACTCGCGTGATCCTAATTTTTTTAGTGAAATTTGAGAACAGAAGAGTCAAAACTCTACGTCGGGATGCCTTACCAGAGGGATGAAGGGACAAAGGAGTAAAAAGAATCCTACTCTCCGATATATATAATCCTAATTGAGTCAAAACATTTTTCTAGACTCAACAATGCAAGTGATTCGATCAAGCAGGGGGCTCCTAAGTTGGGGAAGGCTCTGATACCAACTTGTAACGCCCTCTATGTGACTATATCTCCCACGTGTCGAAGCACGACTTAGAGGCATAACCGCATTGAAAGCAATGTCGCAAGTGAGGTAATCTTCACACAACCCATGTAATACATAAGGGAAAGAGATACATAGTTGGCTTAAAATCGCCACTTCACACAATTACATGAATAAAACATTACATCATCCAGATACACACAAGGTCCAACTACGGAACCAAAATAAAAGAAGACTACCCCAAATGCTACACAGATCCCCGATCGTCCCGACTGGGCTCCACTACTGATCGACTGAAACGAAACAACACAATGGACAAGATCTTCATCGAGCTCCTCCTGAGCTTGGTTGCGTCACCTGCACGGTAACATCGGCACCTGCAAACTGGTTTTGGAAGTATCTGTGAGTCACAGGGACTCAGCAATCCCACACCCTCGCGATCAAGACTATTTAAGCTTATAGGTGGGGAAAAAGGTATGATGTGGAGCTGCAGCAAGCGACTAGCATATATGGTGGCTAACATACGCAAAATGAGAGCGAGAAGAGAAGGCAAAAGCATGGTCGAACAACTATGATCAAGAAGTGATCCTAGAACAACCTACGTCAAGCATAACTCCAACACCGTGTTCCCTTCCCGGACTCCGCCGAGAAGAGACCATCACGGATACACACGCTGTTGATGTATTTTAATTAAGATAAACTTCAGGTTTTCTACAACCGGACATTAACAAATTCCCATCTGCCCATAACTGCGGGCACGACTTTCAAAAGTTCAAATCCCTGCAGGGGTGTCCCAACTTAGCCCATCACAAGCTCTCATGGTCAACAAAGGATATTCCTTCTCCCAGGAAGACCCGATCAGGCTCGGAATCCCGGTTACAAGACATTTCGACAATGGTAAAACAAGACCAGCAAAGCCACCCAGATGTGCCGACAAATCCCGATAGGAGCTACACATATCTCGTTCTCAGGGCAGACCGGATGAGCAAGACGTCGCGTAGGCCAGCCCAGAGTTGCCCCTGGTAGCCCCAGACATCGCTCAGTTGGATCAACACTTAGAGAAGCACTGGCCCGGGGGGGTTAAAATAAAGATGACCCTTGAGCTGGCCGACCCAAGGGAAAGAAAAGGCTAGGTGGCAAATGGTAAAACCAATGTTGGGCCTTGCTGGAGGAGTTTTATTCAAGGCGAACTGTCAAGGGGTTCCCATTATAACCCAACCGTGTAAGAAATGCAAAATCCGGGAACATAACACCGATATGACGGAAACTAGGGCGGCAAGAGTGGAACAAAACACCAGGCATAAGGCCGAGCCTTCCACCCTTTACTAAGTATATAGATGCATGAATTAAATAAGAGATATTGTGATATCCCAACAAAATATCCATGTTCCAACATGGAACAAACTCCAATCTTCACCTGCAACTAACAATGCTATAAGAGGGGCTGAGCAAAGCGCTAACATAGCCAAACAACGGTTTGCTAGGACAAGGTGGATTAAAGGCTTGGCTTAACAATATGGGAGGCATGATAAGCAAGTGGTAGGGATCGTAGCTTAGGCATAGCAAAAGAGCGAGCATCTAGCAAGCAAAGATAGAAGTGATTTTGAGGGTATGGTCATCTTGCCTGAGATCCCGCAAGGAAGAAGAATGAGTCCATGAAGAAGACAAGCGGACGTAGTCGAACGGATCCTCACAAATGCGATGTTACCGGATTACCGAGAAGAAGTACACCGGAAAGAAAGCAAACAACAAAGTAAACAACCACCACATAAGCATGACATGATGCACAACCAAGTATGATGCATGTCCGGTTTAAATATGCATGGCATGGCAAAGTGCACAAGCAAAACTACAAATTAAATGGAGCTCAATATGCAACGAGTTGCATATTGATGAAACACCACAACAATTATTTAGTTCTCTCCCGTTTGTGTACCCAAAAATATTAAATGTTGATTAACATGGCAAGGGGTGAAGCACAACAAAACTACCTAACTAGGCAAGTTTAAATGAGGCCCGAAGCAACGAACAACAATTCCGGTAAATCCCCATACGCATAAATTAGGTTTGGTACTGTTCTGCCATAAACATAATTTTAGAGTTATTAAACATTCAAAGTAAGGTCACCATGTTAAACTAGGCATTTTTCCACCCCATTTACATATAAAATTTATTAAATTCAGAGTTACGGTTATTTAGTTATGAATTAAAGCATTTTAACATGGCATTTGGACAAATTTAAACAAGCAACATATTAAACATATTTAACATGCCTGAAAGTGGCATATTATTAAACTAGACAAAATTCTAAGCAACTTTCATATTAAGTTTGTTTTAATCCGATGCACGGTTATTAATTTATTATATGCATGAAGTTTAGGGACCTTTTTGTAAAACTGGTTGTCTCTAAAAAAATAGGAAAATCGCTATGCGGAAAAAATACAAGTCCCGGGC
Source organism: Triticum dicoccoides (assembly GCF_002162155.2). NCBI lineage: Eukaryota > Viridiplantae > Streptophyta > Magnoliopsida > Poales > Poaceae > Triticum > Triticum dicoccoides. The sequence goes on along the minus strand of NC_041388.1, from coordinate 339,821,272 downwards.
CGAATCTTAGGCGGCCCAACAGTGCAGGGGAGCTTGGGCTGCTCACATCGGGCCGAGAGGAGAAGATGGGCCTGCGGGGCTGGCAGATCTGGCTGGAGAGGCCTGGGCCTCAGCGCTGGAGGAGAGGCAGCCCAAGCGCGCGCTGGGTCTTGGTGCTGGCGGGTCAACACGAGGCGGCTGTGGCGTTCGTCCTCTGCGCGACGCAGAGCTACGGGCGGCGAAGGACGGAAGGCGGCAGATCTGGGCGACGCAGTCAACCGGATCGAGGCGGCAGGCGGGCCGAATCTGTAGGCAAAACAGAGAGGGAAAGGAGTCAGGTAAGAGAGAGATGAGAGAGCCAGAGGAAGGAGGAGACGAAGGAGAGGTGTGCCGGTCTGCTGATGCTCGATGGCGAGGGGACGCAGCGGCTTCGGCAGTGGCGCTCGTCGGTGCAGTGCTGGATACGGCAGAGGCAAAGTGCACCGGGCCGGAGGCAGCGTGCAGGAGGTCCTCGGCTCCATGGAGGCGCTCTCCGACGAGGTACTTGGCGAGGCGATGGGGTTTCCATGGCGGGTCCTGGGACGACGAGGGTGGAGGTGCTCGGGAGTCGGGGATGGGGAGCTGCTGCTGCAGCCCGCCGGCGTGGGGCGCTGTACGTGGCTGACTCGGGTAAGGGAGGAGCACGACGCAGGGACTCCTTGGGTTCAAACGCGAGGAAGGAGGAGGCAGCTTCAGTCTGGATGTGGTTGGTGGGTGGATCAGACAGATCCCGATGGAGAAGGTAGGTAGGTGGCGGCGGGCAGGGGATGGATGGGAACAACTCCCTAGAAGTTAGGGTTGGACCTATATATATAGCAGGGGATTTTTGGGTAGGGGCTAAACCGTCCCTCCGGTCGTAAATGGACGGTCGAAAAAAATAGGCTAGGGAGCCCGAATAAGAAAACGGAGACGTTTTGTAGATGTTTGGGGATGATCCGGACACAACGATAACGACTGTCCAGGTCGGGTTCAGGACAACTTCCGGACGCGCGCGAGGGGTTCGATGCACTGTGTAGAGAGGGTTTCGGGGCCTGGCGGTTGACAGCGGACTGTGCAGAAAGCTCTGGACTGAGAAAAGAGAAGCGAGAGAGAGACCTGGCGACTATTTCCGGAGACCGAAAATGTCCGACGTGTGCCCGGCTATAATGCCGCTATAGTTTAACGGTTGGGCTATCAAACGAACTCCGAATGCGATGAAACTTGACAGGCGGTCTATCTACACTATAATAAGACCACACGCCAACTTTCATCCCATTATGAGAACATTTTCTGGCCACTTATAAAATACTATTTCGGACATGCTGCGGGCGCGTGCATGTGTGTCTGGGCTCATAACAGACAACGGAAGGAACAGGGAGACCGAGACGGATGCAAGTTTTGAAAAACATGATGATGCAATGCACATGATGACATGGCAAGAATGCAACACACAAACAAATGACATGGCAATGACGGCGAATAACTAGAAGACACCTGGCACAACGGTCTCGGGCATCACACATGCTTAGTCAATGGGTCTGCAACATTTAGATCCGTACATATCGTGCAAATCTCTATGTCTCCCTCCTTGACTTGGTCGTGGATGGAATTGAAGAGTCTCTTGATGTGCTTGGTTCTCTTGTGAAATCTGGATTCCTTTGCCAAGGCAATTGCACCAGTATTGTCACAAAAGATTTTCATTGGACCCAATGCACTAGGTATGACACCTAGATCAGATATGAACTCCTTCATCCAGACTCCTTCATTTGCTGATTCCGAAGCTGCTATGTACTCTGCTTCACATGTAGATCCCGCCACAACGCTCTGCTTGGAACTGCACCAACTGACAGCTCCACCATTCAATAAAAATATGTATCCGGTTTGTGACTTAGAGTCATTCGGATCAGTGTCAAAGCTTGCATCGATGTAATACCGTTTACGACGAGCTCTTTGTCACCTCCATAAACGAGAAACATACCCTTAGTCCTTTTTAGGTATTTCAGGATGTTCTTGACCGCTATCCAGTGATCCACTCCTGGATTACTTTGGTACCTCCCTGCTAAACTAATAGCAAGGCACACATCAGGTCTGGTACACAACATTGCATACATGATAGAACCTATTGTCGAAGCATAGGGAATGACTTTCATTTTCTCTCTATCTTCTGTAGTGGTCGGGCATTAAGTCTGACTCAACTTCACACCTTGTAACGCAGGCAAAAACCCTTCCTTTGCTTGATCCATTTTGAACTTCTTCAAAACTTTATCAAGGTATGTGCTTTGTGAAAGTCCAATTAAGCGTCTTGATCTATCTCTATAGATCTTGATGCCCAATATATAAGCAGCTTCACCGAGGTCTTTTATTGAAAAATTCTTATTCAAGTATCCTTTTATGCTATTCAGAAATTCAGTATCATTTCCGATCAACAATATGTCATCTACATATAATATCAGAAATGCTACAGAGCTCCCACTCACTTTCTTGTAAATACAGGCATCTCCAAAATTCTGTATAAAACCATATGCTTTGATCACACTATCAAAGCGTATATTCCAACTCCGAGAGGCTTGCACCAGTCCATAAATGGATCGCTGGAGCTTGCACACTTTGTTAGCACCTTTTGGATCGACAAAACCTTCTAGATGCATCATATATAACTCTTCTTTAAGATATCCATTAAGGAATGCAGTTTTGACATCCATTTGCCAAATTTCATAATCATAAAATGCGGCAATTGCTTACATGATTCGGACGGAATTAAGCATCGCTACGGGTGAGAAGGTCTCATCGTAGTCAACTCCTTGAACTTGTCGAAAACCTTTTGCAACAATTCGAGATTTGTAGACAGTAACATTACCGTCAGCGTCAGTCTTCTTCTTGAAGATCCATTTATTCTCTATGGCTTGCCCATCATCGGGCAAGTCAACCAAAGTCCACACTTTGTTCTCATACATGGATCCTGTCGGTGTCAAAACCGGCGGATCTCGGGTAGGGGGTCCCAAACTGTGCATCTAAGGCATATGGTAACAGGAGGCAGGGGACACGATGTTTACCCAGGTTCGGGCCCTCTCAATGGAGGTAATACCCTACGTCCTGCTTGATTGATCTTGATGATATGAGTATTACAAGAGTTGATCTACCACGAGATCGTAGATGCTAAACCCTAGAAGCTAGCCTATGGTATGATTGTTCTTGTCCTATGGACTAAACCCTCCGATTTATATAGACACTGGAGGGGGCTAGGGTTACACAGAGTCGGTTACAAGGGAGGAGATCTACATATCCGTATTGCCAAGCTTGCCTTCCACGCCAAGGAAATTCCTATCCGGACACGGGACGAAGTCTTCAATCTTGTATCTTCATAGTCCAACAGTCCGACCAAAGGATATGGTCCGACTGTCCGGAGACCCCCTAATCCAGGACTCCCTCAGTAGCCTCTAAATCAGGCTTCACTGACAATGAGTCCGGCGCGCAGTTTTGTCTTCGGCATTGCAAGGCGGGTTCCTCCTCTGAATACTCCATAGAAGATTTTGAACACAAGGATAGTTCCACATACCACCGTAGAGAGAATAATATTTCCACAAATCTAATCTGCTGACACGTTTTGACAGCATGACATCATGTCATGGCCCGGTCATTATTCGAACCATTTTTTCAACCAGCACCGCATATATCGCGAGGTGATTTTCCTGATACGTCTTGTCAAAGCAGAGATCATGTCCCCCTTATTACGAGATTCTCATCAATACGGACGTGGGTAACCCAACTACGCCATCAATTACGACGCTTGGGGGAATAAGCGATTTTACTAGGCAAGTGGGGAGGCACATCGCCTCCTCCGCCCTTATAAAGGGACAAGGATTTACCCTTTTTACCCACGCCTTCTTCCTCCTCGCTTATCCATTGTCGCACACTCGAGCTCCAGCGCCCAAGTTCGTGTCTTTCTTCTCAAACCACTCCAAGCATGTCCGGAGAGGGAGGCAAGTGGATGGTCTCCTCCGTCATGGAGGAGCACATCGCAAAGTTACGGGAAGCCGGATATCTGGCCGCGGATATCGCACACTGGCTGCCAGATGCGGGGCAGATCATCCCTACGCTCGAACCCCAAGAGATGCTAGTTTTTCTTACCCACTTTGTCCGCGGACTGGGATTTCCCCTCCACCCGTTTGTCCGCGGGCTCATGTTCTACTACGGGCTGGATTTTCATGATCTGGCCCCCAATTTCATCCTCAACATCTTGGCGTTTATCGTCGTGCGAGGCCTTCCTTCACATCAGGCCCCACTTTGGCCTGTAGCTGAAGACCTTCAATGTTAAGACGAAGGTGGTGGTCGGCCAGCAAGCAGAGTGTGGAGGCGCCATGGTGGGAAAAATGCCTAACGTCACCTGCCTTGAAGCCTCCTATGTGGAGACCATAAAGGGGTGGAAATCGGGGTGGTTCTACATCACCGAGCGGCGCGACACCAACTGGGTGGCGCCCCCCAAATTTCGATCCGGAATCCCCACGCGACTCATCTCCTGGGAAAGAGAAGGGCCTGTCCTGGGGTTCTCCGGTAGAGCTGACCGGACTCTAGACCTGCATCAGGAACATGATGAGCAAGAAAATCAAGCTCGTCAATGTGGTCCAGGTCATGCTCTTCCGCCGGATCCTCCCGTGTCAACGACGGGCATTCAATTTGTGGGAGTTCAAGCCGGCCAAGCACCAGATGCTGCGAGAGCTCTTTGACACGACGCACAAGGACGTCTGGAAGGTGCTGTTCAAGGGCGCCGAGGTACCTCCTCCCCTTACCGAGGACTGCGGACTCAGCGCAAAGCACCATGCCAATCTAGTAAGTTTTCATATCTCACAGGATATTTATTTGCGCCAGTTTAATCATGTGCGGATCTAAGCTTCCACGCCATTAACAGGACTGGGTAAAGACAACAGAGCAGCTCGATTGCCCAGCCCCCTGCCTGAAGATCCTGCAGATGCTCTCCTAACAGAGATGCTGGCTCCGGCACCTTACGAGGTGCCGGTGAAGAAGACCAAGGGTCTCCGACGCAAGGTCATATCGGACTCATCGTCCGATGACTCCGACGCGCACTCCTCCCACGAAAACGAGGAGGAGGAGGAGGAAAGTTCTCCCCCAGCCGGGGGAGACAAGAAAAGGAAGGCCGACCCAACCGGGGAGGCCGAAGGGTCCAAGAAGGGAAGGACCCTCCTTCTGGACTGCTCCACGACGACGAGTGGTTACCCAGGGAGAAGCCCCTGGCGAAGTCATAAGTATCCGGACACCATAGTAATTCATGGTATGTTTTATTGCACCATTTCTCATTACGCCGCATATGATTATGCAGTCTGTCCCGAGCCCATCTCGACGTATCTTCGTCGGACAGTTAATTGGACTCGTCGAATATGAATAGCGATTCACTTCCGACCGCCTCCACCCCTCGCCCTACGGACAACATCGAGGTGTTGTCCCGAAAGGCACCGAGCCGAGGGGAGGTAGTCCTGGGGGCGCCTTGAGGCGACCTTCCGGACCCTAGGCGCAAAGGGAGCAAGACTCCCACGGGCTCCAAGTTCGGCCCCCAGCCGAATACTAACCCGGAACCTTCGGTGGTTCCGGACTCCAGCAGGCGATCCCCTGTTAAGGGGGGCAAGCCTCCCGTGCCGTTGTCCTCTGTCCATCCAGAGGCACCGGACAACTTGCTGGAAGCACTTCGCGGCGCTTCCATCAATGAAGAGCACCGCACTATCATGAGTGCGGTGATCGAGAAAGTTTAGTCCGCCAAAAATGGACTGACCGAAGCGTGCGCCAGCCTCCTAACAGGCTTTGAGGTAAGCAATCAAAATATGAGAAAATATTACCGCATAGACAGTAGCCCCTGATGCTCTGTTCGGTGTTCGCGAAGAAAGGCCGAATAGAGGATCAAATGATGACTCAGGAGTCTAATCAGAATATGTCTATGTGTATGTGCAGGCTTCACTGCTGGCCACTGCCGCACGTACTACGGAGGTATCTGCACTGAAGCAAGACCTGGAGCGGTCCAAGGACGAGCTCAGCCTTACCAAGAGGCAGCTCGAGGAGAGCAAAGGTAAGCAATACCTTGTCTATGCTTTAAAAAGAAGTTCGGCTGTAAAGTAATAGGATCATCATGAATTTGCCAGGGGCCACGACCGAGGTGGTGACCCTGAAGAAGGCGCTGTCTGAGGCTGAAGACAAAGCGGTCAAGGAGCGTCTTGAGCGGGAAAAGCAAGAAGCCCAGGTAGGTGAGGTGCAGCAAGAGCTCGAGGCTCTCGCCAAAAAACACGAGTCCTTGGAGCTTGACTCTAAGACGCGAGAGTCCGAGCTTGCGAAGGCGCTCGAAAGCGCATGGAGCGCCAAGGCTGAAGCCCACAAGGCCCTCCAGGAGATGGATGCGGTGAAGAAGATAGCAGCGGGTAAGGCATTCATTATGCAAAGCAAGCATGTGAAGGAAACTTTCCTTTTACTTACCCGAGTTCGGAGCTCTCCAGGAGCGTTCGCAGATCTTCCCCGCAGTGTACTGGATGCCGCCGAGTTTTACCGAGCTGAGGAGGGGAGATCGATGGAAAAGTTGTTCTGGTCTCAGTATACTGGGACCGAACACCCAATGCCCTTGAGTGACCAGCTGAAGCAATTGGTCGAGCTTCACAAGGCGGCTGAACAGGCCATGAAGGGTCTTATAGTCTGGATATGGCCTGGCGAGCCCCTGCCTGGCAGCTACTTTGGTCTGGTGAGGCGGCTTGTGGATGCCTTCCCACAGCTTGAAGTCATAAAGCGGTCCGTCTGCATCGAGGGTGCGCGCAGGGCTTTTGCCTGGGCGAAGGTGCACTGGGCGAAGCTGGACACCGTGAAGCTGGTGGAGGGGCCGCCGGAGGGCAAGGAGCATCGCTGCCCTGAAATGTATTATGAGAGTGTCCTGAAGGGTTCCCGCCTTGTGGCAGATGAATGTGCCAGAGATGTAATTTTTGAATGAACATGCTCATGTGATCCTGTAATGTGAAACGAGTTCATTTGCGTTATTGTCGTGGTATTCTCAC
>NC_041388.1:339644306-339814089 GCF_002162155.2 Triticum dicoccoides | reverse complement strand
TTCAAGACGACATATGCCACAAGGTGGCTTCGTGTGAGGGCAAGACTGCTGCCGGAATATCCAGGGACGGGTATGCGAGTATCACGCGCTAGTTTACCCAGGTTCAGGGCTCTCCGGAGAGATAACACCCCTACTCCTGCATGTCTGAGTATATGTGGTATATCTGGTACAGATTTGCTCCTAGAGCTGTATCTCGGGCATGCGTGCCCATGGCCGAGTGGCCGTATGAACTAGTGGCCATGCATGTGTGTGTGTGTGCTAGCTAGCTGTCTTGCTAGCTAGCATGCATGCGTGAGGCTCCTCCTGATGGATGGATGGAGCTAGCTTATATAGTGGTAGGCATGGATAGTGGTAGCGTTGGTTGTAAGCTACCTTGGGTAGCTTACAAACCAAGTTATGTAGTGGCATGGTCTAGGCAGGGTGCATGTCATGCTTGTCCCTTGGGGTACTTTATAAATCAGTACCCAAGGCACACAGTACACTGTAGATGACATCACGATATGGTCGTCCCGTCGGTGTCTTGTCAGGCTGCAGTTGACTTCGCGCAGTCGGCCTGGCGGAGGAGTCGGCAGCCAGCAGTCGGCCTGGTGGAGGAGTCGGCAGCCAGCAGTTGGCCTGGTGGAGTAGTCGGTAGCCAGCAGTCGGCCTGGCGAAGCAGTCAGCAGCCAGCACTCGGCAACCAGCAGTCGGCCTGGTGGAGCAGTCGACAGCCAGCAGTCGGCTTGGTGGAGCAGTCAGCAGCCAGTAATCGGCCTGGTGGAGCAGTCGGCAGCCAGCAGTTGGCCTGGTGGAGCAGTCGGCAGCCAGCAGTCAGCCTGGTGGAGCAGTCAGCAGCCAGCAGTCGGCAGCCAGCAGTCGGCCTGGTGGAGCAGTCGGAAGCCAGCAGTCGGCCTGGTGGAGCAGTCAGCAGCTAGCAGTCAGTCGCCGGCCAGGTAGTTGGACTAAGGGGCTTTGCTAGCCCCGATGTCTTGAATTCTTGTCTCGCCGTCTTCGGGGTATCCGTGTCCAATTACTCCGACAGTAGCCCCCAAGCCTCCGGGCAACTTGGCAAAGTTGGGCGGAGGTTTTTTTGGCAAGTGTTCATGGAAATGATCATGAAAAATAAAAAGTTAGTCCATGCAGATATATCAAATGTTTGCTTTAAGCATTGCAAGTTTTATGCGGAGGGTGCCGACTCGGTTTCGTCCGAGCCCCCTTAATCTTTTTCGTGTTCCCTCCGCTTTTTGGCTTGTGCTTTTGCTTGCCGGACAGCCGCTCTGCGGTCTGTGGCTGAGAGTGGGCCGTGAAGTGGAGTGTACAGTACTCAGAGTCAGGGAGCAGATTCAACCGAGTAGATACTTGTAAAGGAAATGACCAGGTCGCCCGAACCGTTTTTCTTCCCAGACGTTTTTCGCGTGGGTGGCCTCCAGCGTTCACTCTTTCTAGTCGGACAGCCGCTCTACGATCTGTGACTAAGAGTGGGCCTTTGGTACCGCACACGGTACTAAGCCGTCTGCGGGAACTAATGTTTCAGGCCAAGCGGTCAGCCCCCGGGCCAACTCTGGCTGGCGCCGGGGCGAACAGTGATGCTACTGTAATAAAATGCGGAGACAGCCCCCCGAGCATCGCTTGGGGTTATCCGTGATTGCGTGGTGCAAAAAATATGCGGGTGAGGAGCTCACATTCGTTTTCGTGTAGCCGAGGTGGAGTTTGCTGAAAACAGCTGGCGCACCCGCTGGGTGCGGCCTTCGAGCCTCCGGGTGCTCGAAGGGGAGTCCCGGCCGGTCAGACTCGACTGGCCAGTTGGCGAGGCGTCTTGCAGCACCCATTTTTTTCTCTTCTACCGGCTGCTGGGAGCCGGACAAAACTCTTCTCTTGTCTGCAATCTTCGCGGGGGCGCGTCAGCGCACCCACTGGGTGTAGCCCCCGAGATTTGGGCCGACTGCTGAGCAGTCGGGCCGGATCTTTCGGCAACTACTTTGTCTTCTTCTTCGCGGGGGCGCATCAGCGCACCCGCTGGGTGTAGCCCCTGAGATCTGGGTCGACTGCTGAGCAGTCGGGCCGGATCTCCCGGCAACTACTTTGTCTTCTTCTTTGCGGGGGCGCGTCAGCGCATCCGCTGGATGTAGGGCGCGTTAGCGCACCCGCTGGGTGTAGCCCCCGAGATCTGGGTCGACTGCTGAGCAGTCGGGCCGGATCTCCCGACAACTACTATGTCTTCTTTCTTTTCTTCTTCAGCCGGCTGGGCAGGCGGACTCCGACACAACAGTCGGACTCTTTGCAGCCGACCAGGCAGTCAGCGGTCGGACGCACATCTGGCAGTCGAACGTATATTCCAGCCGGTTGCGTGGAGTCAAACGCACAACTCTCTTACTTTTTTTTCTCTTTCTGTCCGCCAGCCGGCCGTGGGCAGTCGGCCCTTGGCTTTTTTAGCCGGATCACGGGCAGCCAGCCCTCTCTTTTTCTCCCAGCCGGCCTTGAGCAGTCGGACACAGCACTTCATATCTCTCTTTTTTTCCGGCTTTGGGCAGTCGACCCTTAACTTTTCTTGGGCAGTCAGCCCACTTTTCCCAGCCGGCTACTAGGAAATCGGCCTCTTCTCTTTCTTTCTACATCTTTTCTCTGCTCGAGCAGTCGGCAGGAGCGGGACGGCAGCAGCCGGCATTCGGGTTGCGGGGGAGCCAACCAGCGCGGGAGCTAGCTGGTGAGGGCGCAGCAGTCGGCGCCGAGGAGCGGGACGCCGGACGCGGGCTGTCGCGCGGAGGAGAGGCGGACCTCCTGCTCGAGGTGGAAACGGCGGCAGGTCCCGCGCGCGGGGGAGACCAGGCGGGCGTGCGGGGGCTGACTGGGGGGAGTCGGCATCAGGCGACTCGGCCGCGGCGGCAGGCGGGGCCCGCGCGCAAGGGCGCAGTCGGCGTCAACACTAGGCGGCCGCAGGAGCCGATGACCGGGTCCCGTGGAGGAGGCGGAGAGGCTCGAAGCCGGACCCGGCGAGCCGGCTACGGGGCAGGCGGGGGCTAGCAGCCGACCAAGCCGGCCGGTGAGTAGTCGGCCTGCGCGGGAGCCGGCAGGCGCGCGGAGACGGGCGACCGGGCCGGTGCCTCGGCTCTGCTAGAGGCCGGTTGATGACCTGGGAGCCGGCCAGGCACGGGAGGAGCGGGGCCGGTGGAGCCGGGAGGCGCGAGGCGGTGATGAGCAGGCGGCACGGGGGCAGAGCTGGCGGAGGCCGGGGGCGGGAAGCCACAGCCGGCGCAGCGGGCGACGCGGCAGCGTGGTCGGGGGAGGCAATACGCGTGCGGCCGAACCGGCGCGGGGAGGCGGCGGGGCACTGCAGGGCGAGCGGAGCCAGGGTGGAGCAGCGCCAGGGGCGGACCGACGGGGTGCGGATGGATGGGCCCCGACGGGGAGCTCACGCGGAGGGAGGCCAGGGGAGGCCCGGTGATGGCGAAGGGGCCCGCGGACGTGCGGCTGCGCGGCCGTGGAGGTGGTCAACGGCGCAGCGGACCTGGGTTGGAGTAGAGCGCCGTCGGGGTTGGTAGGAGTAGGTGGAGGCCCGACAGAGTCGCCGGCCGGAGCGACGGCGAAGCTCGCACGGCCCGCTAGCATCGTGCGCGCGTACAAGCCCAGCTAGCTAGCTAAGCTAGCACGCAGGCAGCTGAATCCATTAGCCCTGCTAGCTAGCTAGCTGGGAACGGGTGTGTGCGCACACAGGGACGGAAGGTGCAGAGACGGGCGAAGCAGCAGGCAGGTGCATCGGCGGCAACTGCTGCTGGGGTGCGGTCTGGCACCGGCGCGAGCGCGGCGGCGAGTAGTAGCGCCAGCGCGGGGAGCGCGACGACGGCCGCGAGCGGTGGAGGGCTGGGCATCGGGCCGAGCCCATTGTCTGGCCACTGTCTGACTGATGTATGGTTACTACCTGACCAGTACACAGGCAATATCCAACTTGCATCTGGCTAGCGAATGGATAGTGTATGGCTATGGTTTGACCGATATCCGACTTAGCAGCTAGCTAGCTTGTATAAACGATATATGAAGAAGCAAACGCGTGCTTCGGCCGGAGCAAGGCACAATGCGGAGGGGAATAGACGTGAGCGACGTGGCACGGCACGCACGGACGCGGCCGACCGAAGCGAGGCAACGCGCGCGTGGCGCGTGCGGGCGGCCGGCGTCGCAACGGTGGTGATGACGAAGGCGGCGAGGCCGGCGACGAGGACGCGTCGTCCCGTGCGGCCGCTCCGCGGACGGGTTGAAGTCGAGCCCCCGAGCGCTACCGGAGAGACGGCGCGACGCCGCGTTGGAGATGACAAAGGTGGTCCCGCCCGGACTGCGAAACCAGCAGCAGCGCGGTAGCATAGTACCGCCCCACGGTGGGCGCCAAGTGTCGTGGTATTCTCACGGGGGGTGCAAGACGCCATATGCCACAAGGTAGCTTCGTGTGAGGGCAAGACTGCTGCCAGAATATCCAGGGACGGGTATGCGAGTATAACGCGCTAGTTTACCCAGGTTCAGGGCTCTCCGGAGAGATAACACCCCTACTCCTGCATGTCTGAGTATATGTGGTATATCTGGTACAGAGTTGCTCCTGGAGCTGTATCTCGGGCATGCGTGCCCATGGCCGAGTGGCCATATGAACTAGTGGCCATGCATGTGTGTGTGTGCGCTAGCTAGTTGTCTTGCTAGCTAGCATGCATGCGTGAGGCTCCTCCTGATGGATGGATGGAGCTAGCTTATATAGTGGTAGGCATGGATGGTGGTAGCGTTGGTTGTAAGCTATCTTGGGTAGCTTACAAACCAAGCTATGTAGTGGCATGGTCTAGGCATGGTGCATGTCATGCTTGTCCCCTGCGTACTTTATAAATCAGTACCCAAGGCACATAGTACACTGTAGATGACATCACGGTATGGTCGTCCCGTCGGTGTCTTGTCAGGCTGAAGTTGACTTCGTGCAGTCGGCCTGGCGGAGGAGTCGGCAGCCAGCAGTCGGCCTGGTGGAGGAGTCGGCAGCCAGCAGTCGGCCTGGTGGAGTAGTCGGTAGCCAGCAGTCGGCCTGGCGAAGCAGTCAGCAGCCAGCAGTCGGCAACCAGCAGTCGGCCTGGTGGAGCAGTCGGCAGCCAGCAGTCGGCCTGGTGGAGCAGTCGGCAGCCAGCAGTCGGCCTGGTGGAGCAGTCGGCAGCCAGCAGTCGGCCTGGTGGAGCAGTCGGCAGCCAGCAGTCGGCCTGGTGGAGCAGTCCGCAGCCAGCAGTCAGCCGTCGGCCATGTAGTTGGACTGAGGGGCTTCGCCATCTTTGGGGTATCCGTGTCCAATTAGTCCGACAGTTATGCAACACTTTTTTAATTTAAAATATTACCTTCTGTGTGGCCATTTATAAAATCTGAGAGTTGGCCAGTCGTCGGCTTCTGCCCCCATGTAACTAGTACTGGGGTGTTCGGGATAAACCTGAGCACTCTTTATCCCAATTTTGGGTCCTTCGAGGGAGGTGTTCAGCACAACGAACCAGGCAATCGGACTATAAGGCTTTATCACTCTCACTTAGCCACAGAAGTCTACAATTTTAAATTTTGGCGAAGCCCCTAGTATTCGGAAGGCTGAATTTTGGGTGCTATACACGCCTAAGTCGGGCAAGCCTGACTCCTCGCCCGAAGCGGAAAAAGTCTTTAAGGACTTGAGACCTCTCGAACAGCGACTAGCTCTCGCCTTATCATGATAGTCAATTTTTGGCTTTCTCTTCTGAGGTGCTCGTCCGGAAGAACCGGGACACAATCGCAGTAGTTCTTCTAGCGCTACCTTAGCCGATATAGCGGAACGTAAGGTACCAAAGCATGGGAGCTGGGCAAACCCAACTATTGACCCAAGACATGATTCGGAGCTGATGCATATAATGCTATAAGTTCGGGGTGCCACACTGTCAAAAGTGTTCGGACTTCTCACACCGTATTATGGGGTAAACGAAAGCCCCTAGCATACTGACCGTACCAGAATGTACGGGTGCAAGTTGTGGTAAATGAACATATAAGAAAAAAGGGATGAATAATGAAATAATAGACTATTGCTATGCATTGTTATTTAAATAATACGTCGAAGCGTACTAATACAAGTAGTGCAATAAGCTGAAAATAGGACTATTTGACACGTCCTATCCAAGGGCAAGCTGCGTATGGATAATAGAAAGCGGGTATATCGATTATTATTAGAGACCACCAGGGGGTTCCCGTGTACATCTTAGCTTCTTGCCTCCTTGGTTGTTCCTTCCCGTAATGTGTCCGGCAATCGTACTGCCGGAAAGGGCTTCCAGAGAGTTAGGTCCTGAAAGAGACAAAATGATAAAGGTGTACAACCCCTAGGGCGGTTAAGCCGCATTGTGGGACGTGCCTTGATCGTGCCTCCGCCTATGCCCATGGTATTTCCAGTGCGTAATTATGTACGCGCGGCACGGATTTCGTCGCTTGAATGGGACTAGGACGGGGGCCGAATTGCTAGGCGAGCTCTGAACGTGCCAGGCGATCCTGTTGCAGGTTACTCCGGACTCACTTGACGGTGTCCAGGGCCTGTACCGCCGAATTGGCGGTTTGCCTTCAAAGGCTGCTTTGTGCTTCTGCTGCGAGGGCCGCAGTGTGCTCTTCTATGCGGAGCGAGCGTTTTGTATTTCCATTGACTGTTATGACCCCCGTAGGTCCTGGCATCTTGAGCTTGAGGTATGCGTAATGAGGTACCGCATTGAATTTTGAAAATGCGGTTCGCCCGAGCAGTGCGTGATAGCCACTGCGGTACGGGACGATATCGAAGATTAACTCCTTGCTTCGGAAGTTGTCCGGAGATCTGAAGACCACTTCCAGTATGATTGAGCCCGTGCAACGAGCCTCTACACCTGGGATAATGCCCTTAAAGGTGGTTTTGGTGGGTTTGATCCTCGAGGGATCTATACCCATTTTGCACACTGTATCCTGATAGAGCAGGTTCAGGCTGCTACCGCCATCCATAAGGACTCGAGTGAGGTGAAATCCGTCGATGATGGGGTCTAGGACCGATGCGGCGGATCTGCCATGACGGATACTAGTGGGGTGGTCCCTGCGATCGAAAGTGATCGGACAAGAGGACTATGGGTTGAACTTTGGGGCGACGGGCTCTATCGCATTGATGTCTGAGGGAGTCCTGGATTAGGGGGTCTCCGGACAGCCGGACTATATCCTTTGGCCGGACTGTTGGACTATGAAGATACAAGATTGAAGACTTCGTCTCGTGTCCGGATGGGACTCTACTTGGCGTGGAAGGCAAGCTAGGCAGTACGGATATGGATATCTCCTCCTTGTAACCGACCTTGTGTAACCCTAACCCCCTCCTGTGTCTATATAAACCGGGGGGTTTTAGTCCGTAGGACAACACACAATCATACCATAGGCTAGCTTCTAGGGTTTAGCCTCTCCGATCTCGTGGTAGATCAACTCTTGTAATACTCATATCATCAAGAATAAATCAAGCAGGACGTAGGGTTTTACCTCCCTCAAGAGGGCCCGAACCTGGGTAAAACATCGTGTCCCCTGCCTCCTGTTACCATCCGCCTTAGACGCACAGTTCGGGACCCCCTACCCGAGATCCACCGGTTTTGACACCGACATTGGTGCTTTCATTGAGAGTTCCTCTGTGTCATCGCCGTTAGGCTTGATGGCTCCTACGATCATCGATAGAGATGTAGTCTAGGGTGAGACTTTTCTCCCCGGACAGATCTTTGTGTTCGGCGGCTTCGCACTGCGGGCCAACTCGCTTGGCCATCTGGAGCAGATCGAAAGTTACGCCCCTGGCCACCAGGTCAGGTTTGGAAGCTTAAACTACACAGCCAATATCCGCGGCGACTTGATCTTCGACGGATTCGAGCCCCTGCCTTGTGCGCCACGCGGTCACGGTGAGTACGATTTAGCTCTGCCATCGGACAGTGTTCAAGATATCGCACCGGCAGCCGCTCCGACCCTTAATTCGGAGCCAGTTGTGCCTTCTATGGATGGGTGGATAGACCCCGCCACGGAGGTCGTATCCTCAGTGGCGATCGAGCCGAATATCGACCTTACCCTTCACGAGAGCCGTGTTGCTAGACTGCCGGATCCTTCCCCGACCACGGACTCTGAACCTCCTGCGCCCGTTCCTACCGAATCCGATTGGGCGCCGATCATGGAGTTTACCTCCGCGGATATTTTTCAGCACTTGCCCTTCGGCGACATACTGAACTCATTAAGGTCTCTCTCCTTATCAGGAGGATCCTGGCCGAACTATGTCCGGTAGGATTGGATGCGGATGACGAAGAAATTCGCCGCCCACCCACCACCCAGTTAGTAGCCACTATCGACGACTTAACCAACATGCTTGACTTTGACTCCGAAGACATCGATGGTATGGACGACGATGCGGGAGACGAAGAGGAACCACTGCCCACAGGGCACTGGACAGCCACCTCATCATACGATATATACATGGTGGACACACCCAAAGAAGGCAATGGCGACGAGACAACGGAGGATGACCCTTCCAAGAAGCAACCCAAGCGCCGGCGTCAGCGGCGCCGCTCTAAGTCCCGCCATGGCAAAAGTGGTGATACCGGCACAGGAGATAATAGCACCCTGGACAGTGCCGAAGATGGCAACAATCCCCTCCAGCAAGATTTAGGGCAGGAGGATGGAGAAGGCAGCCCTCCTGAGAGAGCGGCAGATGGAGAGGCGGAGGATGATAATTACATGCCTCCCTCCAAAGACGAGGCAAGCCTCGACGATGATGAATTCGTCGTGCCAGAGGATCCCGTCGAAGAAGAGCGCTTCAAGCGCCGGCTTATAGCCACGGCAAATAGCCTTAAGAAAAAGCAGCAGCAGCTTCAAGCTGATCAAGATTTGCTAGCTGACAGATGGACTGAAGTCCTGGCAGCCGAGGAATATAAACTCGAACGCCCCTCCAAGAGTTACCCAAAGTGCAGGTCGCTACCACGACTGGAGGAGGAAGCACCGAAACCTACATCCCCGACGTATGACGTGGCTGATCGGCCACCTCGTGGCCGCGACAAAGAAACATTCCAGCCAAAAGCTCAGCCCGCACCCCGACGCCATTCAAATAAAAATGCATGGGGAAATACGCCAGACCTGCGAGACGTACTGGAGGACAAAGCAAAACATGCAAGATCGATCTATGGATCACGAGGGCGCGCCACTATGCGAGACGATAATCGTCACG
This sequence comes from Triticum dicoccoides, assembly GCF_002162155.2. Lineage (NCBI taxonomy): Eukaryota > Viridiplantae > Streptophyta > Magnoliopsida > Poales > Poaceae > Triticum > Triticum dicoccoides. The sequence continues at coordinate 339,804,902 of NC_041388.1, read as the reverse complement.
CCGGATACAGTAAAAGTAAGTCCGGCCGGGCCGAACACAGTGGGCAAGACTCATTCGAGCTGCGTCGCGACATAGCCCAGTACAGAGGCGCCGCACACCCCCTATGCTTCATAGACGAAGTAATGGATCGTCAAATCCCAGAGGGTTTCAAACCCGTAAATATAGAATCATACGACAGCAAAACAGATCCTACGGTATGGATCGAGGATTTCCTCCTGCATATCCACATGGCCCGCGGTGATGATCTACACGCAATCAAATACCTCCCACTCAAACTCAAAGGACCAGCTCGGTATTGGCTCAACAGCTTGCCAGCAGAGTCCATTGGCTGTTGGGAAGATCTGGAAGCCGCATTCCTCGACAACTTTCAGGGCACTTGTGTGCGACCACCAGATGCCGATGACTTCAGCCACACAATTCAGCAGCCATAGGAATCGGCCAGGCAATTCTGGATACAGTTCCTAACAAAGAAAAATCAAATCATCGACTGTTCGGATGCAGAGGCCCTAGCAGCTTTTAAGCACAACATCCGCGACGAATGGCTCGCCCGGCACCTTGGCTAGGAAAAGCCAAAATTTATGGCAGCCCTCACGACACTCATGACCCGCTTTTGTGCGGGAGAGGACAGCTGGTTGGCTAGCAGCAATAACATATCAAAGAACCATGGTACTTCGGATACCAAGGACGGCAACGGCAGGTCACGTCACAACAAACATAAGCGCCGCATCAACAGCGACAATATCGAGGATACGACAGTTAATGCCGGATTCAAAGGCTCTAAACCCGGTCAGCGGAAAAAGCCATTCAAAAGAAGCACCCCGGGCCCGTCCGGACCATATACTCGATCGCTCGTGTCAAATACACGGCACCCCCAACAAGCCAGTCAACCACACCAACAGGGATTGTTGGGTGTTCAAGCAGGCCGGCAAGTTAAATGCCGAAAACAAAGATAAGGGGTCACATAGCAATGACGAGGAGGAGCCCCGGCAGCCGAACACTGGAGGACAGAAGAGGTTCCCCCACAAGTGTGGACGGTGAACATGATATACGCAACCCACATCCCCAAAAGGGAGCGGAAGCATGCGCTCAGGGACGTGTATGCGTTGGAGCCAGTCGCCCCAAAGTTCAACCCATGGTCCCCCTATCCGATCACCTTCGATCGCAGGGACCACCCCACTAGTATCCGTCATGGCAGATTCGCCGCACTGGTCCTAGACCCAATCATTGACGGATTTCACCTCACTCGAGTCCTTATGGATGGCGGCAGCAGCCTGAACCTACTTTATCAGGACACAGTGCACAAAATGGGTATAGACCCTCAAGGATCAAACCCACAACAACGACCTTTAAAGGTGTCATACCAGGTGTAGAGGCCCATTGCACAGGCTCAGTCACACTGGAAGTGGTCTTCGGATCCCCGGATAACTTCCGAAGCGAAGAGTTAATCTTCGACATAGTCCCGTTCCGCAGTGGCTAACATGCACTGCTTGGGCGAACCGCATTCGCAAGATTCAATGCGGTACCGCATTATGCATATCTCAAGCTCAAGATGCCAGGACCTCGGGGGTCATCACAGTCAATGGAAACACAGAGCGCTCTCTCCGCACGGAGGAGCACACTACGGCCCTCGCAGCAGAAGCACAAAGCAGCCTCTTAAGGCAATCCACTAGTTCGGCGCTAAGGACCCGGATAACTTCAAGCGCCCCCGGAGTAATCGGCAACTGGACCGCCTGGCACGTCCCGAGATTGTATAGCAATGCGGCCCCCACCCCGGTCCCAGCCAAACGGCGAAATCCGTGCCACACGTACATAATTACGCATTAAAAACACCATGGGCATAGGTGGGGAGGGGGCACGACTGCGGCACGCTCCAAGACGCGGCTTAAACCACACTAGGGGCTTCCTGCTTTGTTATTTTTCTCTTTCGGGACTTTAATCTCTGGAAACCCTGTCCGGCAGCATGATTGCCGAACACATGATGCAGCAACCAAGGAGGCAGAAAGCTACGTCACACCACAGAACTCCCAGGTGGATTACGATAATGAGTGAAATACTTTCTTTAATACTATTCCACAGCTTGCCCTTGGAAGGGACATGTCATATAGTCCTACTCTTTGCTCATCATACTACTTGTATCATTCTGCTTTAACGCACCCCTTTTTTGAATAAACAATGCATAGCATTAAGACTATTATTGCATTCTTCGTTTTATATATATATATATATATATGTTCATTCATGACATCTAGCACCCGTACACTCTGGTACGGCCAATACGCTAGGGGCTTACGCATACCCCATAATATGGTGTGAGAAGTCCGAACACTTTCGACAGTGCGGCACCCCGAACTTATAACATTATATGCATCAGCTCCGAATCATGTCTTGGGTCAATAGTTGGGTTTGCCCGGCTCCCATGTTTTGGTGCCTTAAGTTCCGCTATATCGGCTAAGGTAGCACTGGGAGAACTACTGCGATTGTGCCCCGGTTCTGCTGGGCTAAGCACCTTAGTAGAGAAAGCTAAAACTGACTGTCATGATAAGGCGAGAGATTGGTCGCTGTTCGAGAGGTTTCCGAGTCCCTAAAGACTTATGCCGCTTAGAGCGAGGAGTCGGCTCTGTCTGGCTTAAGGCGTGTATAGCGCCCCAAATTTGGCCTTCCGAATACTAGGGGCTTCACCGAAATTTAAAATTATAGAATTCTATGGCTAAGTGAGAGTGATAAAGCATTATAGTCCGATTGCCTTGTTCATTGGGCTGAGCACCTCCCTCGAAGGACCCAAAAATGGGAACAAGAGTGCTCAGGTTTATCCCGAACACCCCAGCACTCGTGGCATGGGGGCAAAAGCCGACGACTGGCCATCTCTCAGATTTAATAAACAGCCACACAGAAGGTAATATTTTAAATTCAAACAAGCATTGCTCATCGCATATGAAACAAGTTTTCATAATACAGGATCACACGAGCAAGTTTACTCAAATATTACATCTTTGGCACACTCGTCCGCTACAAGATGGGCACCCTTCAGGACACCTTCATAATACATCTTGGGATTGCGATGCTCCTTGCCCTGCGGCAGCCCCTCCTTCACCAGCTTCACAGCGTCCATCTTGGCCCAGTGCACCTTCGCACGGGCGAAAGCCCGGCGTGCACCTTCGATGCAGACGGACCGCTTGATGACTTCGAGCCGTGGGCAGGCATCCACAAGCCGCCTCACCAGGCCGAAGTAGCTGTTGGGAAGGGCCTCGCTAGGCCACATCCAGACTATAAAGCCCTTCATGGCATGTTCGGCCGCCTTGTACAGCTCGACCAGTTGCTTCAGCTGGTCGCTCAGAGGCATCGGGTGTTCGGTCCCAGTATACTGAGACCAGAACAGCTTCTCCGTTGAGCTTCCCTCCTCGGCCTGGTAAAATTGTGCGGCATCCGACACGCTGTGGGGCAAATCTGCGAATGCTCCTGGAGAGCTCCGGATTCGGGTAAGTAACAAGTAGTTTACTTTCACATGCTTGCTTTGCATATAAAATGCCTTACCCGCCGCTATCTTCTTCATCACATCAATCTCCTGGAGGGCCTTTTGGGCTTCAGCCTTGGCACTCTTTGCACTCTCAAGGGCCGCGGCAAGCTCAGACTCTCGCATCTTCAAGTCAAGCTCCAACGCCTCGTGCTTCGTCACGAGAGCATGGAGCTCTTGCTGCACCTCGCCCACCCGTGCCTCTTGTTTTCCCGCTCAGTGCGCTCCTGGGCCACTTTGTTTTCGGCCTCGGATAGCGCTTGCTTCAGGGTTGCCACCTCTATCGTGGCCCCTGGCAAATTAAAGATGATCCTATCATTTTGCAATCGCATCCTTTTTGTATATATACACATCTATAGACTAGGTATTACTTACCTTTGTTCTCCTCGAGCTGCCTCTTGGCAAGGCCGAGCTCTTTCTTGGACCCTTCGAGGTCCTGCTTCAGTACGGCGACCTCCGCAGTTAGTGCGGCAGAGGTCAGCAGCGAAGCCTGCATACACATATAGACATACTTATATTAGACTCCTCCAGATATTAGTTGATCCTTTATTCGGCTTTTCTTTTCGAACACCAAACAGAGCATTAGGGGCTACTGTCTATGCGGTAATATTTTTCCTATATTTCAAATACTTACCTCAAAGCCTGTTAGAAGGCTGGCACAGGCTTCAGTCAGTCCGCTCTTGGCGGACTGAACCTTCTGGATCACCGCACTCATAATAGTGCGGTGCTCTTCATTGATAGAAGCACTGTGAAGCGCTCCTAGCAGATTGTCCGGTGCCTCTGGATGGGCAGAGGTCACCGGCACGGGCATCTTGCCCCTTTTGGAAGGAGACCGCCTGCCCGAGTCCGGAACCACTGGAGGTTCCGGCACGGTGTTTGGCTGAGGGCCGAACTCGGAGCCCTCGGGAGCCTTGCTCCCTCTGCTACCGGAGTCCGGAAGGTCGCCTTGAGGCGCCTCCGGGACTGTCTCCCCTCGACCTGATGCCTTTTGAGACAATACCTCGGCGTTGTCCGTAGGGCAAGGGGAGATGGTGGTCGGAAGTGGATCGCTATCCATATCCGACGAGTCCAGGGAGCCGTCCGATGAGGATACGTCGATACGGGCTAGGGGCGGTCTGCATAATCATAATTCGGCATTAGGAGAGGCAGTGCGACAAAAGTATGCTATGAGTTACTCTAGTATCCGGATACGTACGACTTCGCCAGGGGCTTGGCCCTGAGCAGCCACTCGTCTTCGCCTTCGGCGACGGTGGTGGAGTAGTCCGGAAGGAGAGTCCTTCCCTTCTTGGACCCTTCGCCCCCCCGGTTGGGGCGGCCTTCCTTTTCTTGTCTCCCCCGACTGGAGGGGGAGCATCTTCATCTTCATCCTCGTCTTTGGGGGAGGACTGCATCACGGAGTCATCGGACGATGAGTCCGATACCACCTGGCGCCGGGAACTCTTTTGGGTTCCCTTGGCCTTCTTGGTGTTCTCCGGCACCATGTAAGGAGCCAGAGTCAGCATCTCTATCAGGAGAGCGTCCACAGTGTCTTCGGGCAGAGTGGTCGAATAGTTAATCTGCCCCGACGTCTCCACCCAGTCCTGTCAAAGGCATGGAGCTCAGACCCCGCACATGGTTAAGCTAGGGGAAATAAATATCCTACCGGAAGTATAGAACTCACTGAATGCGCTAGGCGCTTCGCGCTTAGCCCGCGATCCTCGGTAAGAGAAGGAGGGACCTCGGCGCCCTTGAACATCACCCTCCAAACGTCCTTGTGCGTCATGTCGAAGAGCTCGCTTAGAGTTTGGTGATGGGCCGGGTCGAACTCCCATAAGTTAAAATCCCGTTGTTGACACGGGAGGATCCGGCGGAAGAGCATGACCTGGACTATGTTGACAAGATTAAGCTTCTTGCTTGCCATATTCTGGATACATTTCTGGAGTCCGTCCAGCTCCACCGATGAACCCCAGGACAGGCCCTTCTCTTTCCAGGAAGTGAGCCGGGTAGGGAATCCGGATCGAAACTCGGGGGGCAGCCGCCCAGTTGGTGTCGCGCGGCTCAGTGATGTAGAACCAGGCCGATTGCCACCCCTTTATGGTCTCCACGAAGGAGCCCTCAAGCCATATGACATTGGGTATCTTGCCCACCATAGCTCCGCCGCATTCCACTTGTTGGCCTTCCACCACCTTCGGCTTGATATTGAAGGTCTTCAGCCATAGGCCGAAGTGGGGCCGGATGCGGAGGAAAGCCTCACACACGATGATGAACACTGAAATGTTGAGGATGAAGTTCGGGGCCAGATCATGAAAGTCCAGCCCGTAGTAGAACATGAGACCGCGGACGAATGGATGAAGGGGAAACCCCAGTCCGTGGAGGAAGTGGTGGAGGAACTACCCTCTCGTGAGGTTTCGGGGTAGGGACGATTTGCCCCGCAGCGGGCAGCCGATGCGCGATATTCGCGGCTAAGTATCCGGCTTCGCGCAACTTTTTGATGTGTCCCTCCGTGACGGAGGAAGCCATCCACTTGCCTCCCGCTCCGGACATGTTTGGAGAAGGTTGAGGAGAAGGATGTGGACTTGGGCGTTGGAGCTCGAGTGCGCGAGAATAGACGAGCAAGGAGGAAGAAGGCGTGGGTAGAAAAAGGATAAACCTTATCCCTTTATAAGGGCGGTTGAAACTATGCACCCCCACTAGCCTGGTAAAACTCGCTTATCCTCCAAGCGCCATAATTAATGGCGCGGTTGGGTTACCCACGCCCGTATTGATGAGAATCCCGTAATAAGGGGGACACGATCTTTGCTTTGACAAGACGTGTTAAGAAACCACCTTGCGTTATGTGTGGGGCTGGTTAAAGAAAAACGGTTCGAATAATCGCCGAGCCATGGCATGATGACATGTTGCCAAAACGTGTCAGCAGATAAGATTTGTGGAAATATTATTCTCTCTACAGTGGTATGTGGAACTTATTTTGCAGGGTCGGACACTATCCTTTCATTCAAACTCTTCTGTGGTGTATCCGGAGGAGGAACCCGCCTTGCAATGCCGAAGATAACACTGCGCGCCGGACTCATCGTCATTGAAGCCTGGTTCAAGGGCTACTGAGGGAGTCCTGGATTAGGGGGTCTCCGGACAGCTGGACTATATCCTTTAGCCGGACTATTGGACTATGAAGATACAAGATTGAAGACTTCGTCTCGTGTCCGGATGGGGCTCTACTTGGCATGGAAGGCAAGCTAGGCAGTACAGATATGGATATCTCCTCCTTTGTAACCGAACTTGTGTAACCCTAACCCCCTCCGGTGTCTATATAAACCAGAGGGTTTTAGTCCGTAGGACAACATACAATCATACCATAGGCTAGCTTCTAGGGTTTAGCCTCTCCGATCTTGTGGTAGATCAACTCTTGTAATACTCATATCATCAAGAATAAATCAAGCAGGACGTAGGGTTTTACCTCCATCAAGAGGGCCCGAACCTGGGTAAAACATCATGTCCCCTGCCTCCTGTTACCATCCGCCTTAGACGCACAGTTTGGGACCCCCTACCCGAGATCCACCGGTTTTGGCACCGACAACATCCCTTAGTGCACGCTTTCGTTCCCTCTTAGGAATGTGGGTTGCGTATATCATGTTCACCATCTTCGCTTGTGGGGGGAACCTCTTTTGTCCTCCTGTGTTCGGCGGCCGGGGCTCCTCCTCGTCATCACTATGTAGCCCCTTGTCCTTGTTTTCGGCATTCAACTTGCTGGCCTGCTTGAACACCCAGCATTCTCTGTTGGTGTGATTGGCTGGCTTATCGGGGGTGCCGTGGATTTGACACGAGCGATCGAGTATGCGGTCCAAACTGGACGGGCCCGGAGTACTTCTTTTGAATGGATTTTTCCACTGACCGGATCTAGAGCCTCTGAATCCGGCATTGACTACCGTATCATCGGTGTTATCGCCGTTGTTGCGGCGCTTTTGTCTGTTATGACGTGGTTTGCCGTTGGCATCTTTGGTATCCGAAGTGCCCGGATTCCTTGATGTGTTGTTGCTGCGAGCCAGCCAGCTATCCTCGTCCGTGCAAAAGTGGGTCATGAGTGTCGTGAGGGCTGCCATAGATTTCGGCTTCTCCTGGCCGAGGTGCCGAGCGAGCCACTCGTCACGGATGTTATGCTTGAATGCCGCTAAGGCCTCTGCATCCAGACAGTCGACAATTTGGTTTTTCTTAGTTAGGAACCGTGTTCAGAATTGCCTGGCCGATTCCCCTGGTTGCTGAGTTATATGGCTCAAGTCATCAGCATCCGGTGGTCGCACATAAGTGCCCTGGAAGTTGTCAAGGAATGCGTCTTCCAAATCCTCCCAACTGCCGACGGAGTCTGCTGGCAAGCTATTCAGCCAATGCCGAGCTGGTCCTTTGAGTTTTAGTGGGAGGTACTTGATGGCATGCAGATCATCACCGCGAGCCATGTGGATGTGAAGGAGGAAATACTCAATCCATACAGCGGGATCTGTTGTCCCATCATACGGTTCAATATTTACGGGTTTAAAACCCTCCGGGAATTCGTGATCCATAACTTCATCAGTGAAGCATAGGGGGTGTGCGGTGCCTTTGTGCTGGGCTATATCACGACGCAGTTCATATGAGTCTTGTCTGCTGTATTCGGCCCAGGAAGATTTACTTTTAGTGTGTCCGGCGTGACGGTCATCGTCCCACGTTGGCGCGCGCCCTCGTGACCCGTATATTGACCTTGCATGTTTTGCCCTGCTGTCCAATACGTCTCGCAGGTCCCGTGTGTTGCCCTGGGACTTGGTATTTTTGATTGAGTGGCGGCGAGGTGCAGGCCGAACTTCAGGCTGAAACGCCTCTCTGGCTCGGCCACGCGGTGGCCGGTCAGCCGCATCGTACACTAGTGATGGAGGTTTCAATGCTTCCTCCTCGAGGTGAGGTAGCAACCTGCGCTTTGGGTAACTCTTGGAGGGGTGCTCGAGTTCGTACTCCTCGGCCACAAGGACTTCGGTCCATCTGTCTGCTAGCAAGTCTTGATCAGCTTGAAGCTGTTGTTGCTTTTTCTTCAGGCTATTTGTTGTGGCCATAAGCCGGCGCTTGAAGCGCTCCTGCTCGACAGGATCCTCACGCATGATAAATTCTTTGTCACCGAGGCTCACCTCGTCTTCGGAGAGAGGCATGTAATTTTCCTCCTCCGATTCTCCATCTGCTGCCTGCTCTGGAGGGCTAGCTTTTTCACCCTCCCACTCTACATCGTGCTGGAGGGGATTGTTGTTGTCTTCGGCACTATCCGGAGTGTTATTGTCTCTTGTGCCGGTATCACTACTTTTGATGTGGAGGGACTTAGAGCGGCGCCGCTGACGTTGGCGCTTTGGATGCTTCTTGGAGGGGTCATCCTCCGATGTCTCGTTGCCATTGCCTTCTTTGGGGGTGTCTACCATGTATATATCATATGATGAGGTGGCGGTCCAGCGCCCTGTGGGTGGTGGTTCCTATTCGTCTCCTGCATCATCGTCCATACCGTCTATGTCTTTGGAGTCAAAGTCGAGCATGTCGGTTAAACCGTCGACAGTGGCTACTAAGTGGGTGTTGGGTGGGCAGCGAATTTCTTCGTCGTCCGCATCCCATTCTAGCCGGACATAGTTCGGCCAAGGTTCTCCTGACAAGGAGAGAGACCTTAATGAATTTAGCACATCGCCGAAAGGCGAGTGCTGAAAGATATCCGTGAAGGTGAACTCCATGATCAGCACCCAGTCGGATTCGATAGGCACGGATGCAGGTGGCTCGGAGTCCATGGCCGGAGACGAATCCAGTGGTTCGGTGACACGGCTCTAGTAAGGGGTGAAGTCAGTATCCGGCTCCATCGCCGCTGAGAGTGCGGCCTCCATGGCGGGGTCTATCCCTCCGTCCTTGGATGGCGCAATTTGCTCCCGATTGAAGGCCGGAGTAGTTGCAGATGCGATCTCCCGAACATTGTCCGATGACATAGTTACGTCATGCTCGTCGTGATTGTGCGGCGCACCTGACATGGCCTCGAATCCGTCGAAGATCAAGTCTCCGCGGATGTCGGCAGTGTAGTTTAAGTTTCCGATCCTGACCTGATGGCCAGGGGCATAGCTCTCGATCTGCTCCATATGGCCAAGCGAATTGGCGCGCAGTGCGAAGCCGCCGAATACGAGGATCTGTCTGGGGAGGAAAACCTCGCCCTGGACCGCATCGTTACGATGATCGAAGGAGCCATCAAGCCTTACGGTGACGGCACAGTGGAACTCTCAATGAAAGCACCAATGTCGGTGTCAAAACCGGCGGATCTCGGGTAGGGGGTCCCAAACTGTGCGTCTAAGGCGGATGGTAACAGGAGGCAGGGGACGCGATATTTACCCAGGTTCGGGCCCTCTCGATGGAGGTAATACCCTACGTCCTGCTTGATTGATCTTGATGCTATGAGTATTACAAGAGTTGATCTACCACGAGATCATAGAAGCTAAACCCTAGAAGCTAGCCTATGGTATGATTGTTCTTGTCCTATGGACTAAACCCTCCGGTTTATATAGACACCGGAGGAGGCTAGGGTTACACAAAGTCGGTTATAAGGGAGGAGATCTACATATCCGTATTGCCAAGCTTGCCTTCCACGCCAAGGAATGTCCTATCCGGACACGGGACGAAGTCTTCAATCTTGTATCTTCATAGTCCAACAGTCCGGCCAAAGGATATAGTCCGGCTGTCCGGAGACCCCCTAATCCGGGACTCCCTCAGATCCCATCTCAGATTTCATGGCCTCAAGCCATTTTGCGGAATCTGGGCTCATCGTCGCTTCCTCATAGTTCGTAGGTTTGTCATGGTCAAGTAACATGACCTCCAGAACAGGATTACCATACCACTCTGGTGCGGATCTTACTCTGGTTGACCTACAAGGTTCGGTAGTAACTTGATCAGAAGTTTCATGATCATCATCATTAGCTTCCTCACTTACTGGTGTAGGAATCAATGGAACTGATTTCTGTGATGAACTACTTTCCAATAAGGGAGAAGGTATAGTTACCTCATCAAGTTCTACTTTCCTCCCACTCACTTCTTTCGAGAGAAACTCCTTCTCTAGAAAGGATCCATTCTTAGCAATGAATATCTTGCCTTCTGATCTGTGATAGAAGGTGTACCCAAGAGTGTCCTTTGGGTATCCTATGAAGACACATTTCTCCGATTTGGGTTCGAGCTTATCAGGTTGAAGTTTTTTCACATAAGCATTGCAGCCCCAAACTTTAAGAAACGACAACTAGGGTTTCTTGCCAAACCACAATTCATAAGATGTCATCTCAACAAATTTTGATGGTGCCCTATTTAACGTGAATGCAACCGTCTCTAAAGCATAACCCCAAAACGATAGCGGTAAATTAGTAAGAGACATCATAGATCGCACCATATCTAATAAAGTGCGGTTATGACGTTCGGACACACCATTACGCTGTGGTGTTCCAGGTGGCGTGAGTTGTGAAACTATTCCTCATTGTTTCAAATGAAGACCAAACTCATAACTCAAATATTCACCTCCATGATCAGATCATAGAAACATAATTTTCTTGTTACGATGATTTTCCACTTCACTCTGAAATTCTTTGAACTTTTCAAATGTTTCAGACTTATGTTTCATCAAGTAGATATACCCTTATCTGCTGAAATCATCTGTGAAGGTCAGAAAATAATGATACCCACCACGAGCATCAACACTCATTGGACTGCATACATCAGTATGTATAATTTCCAATAAGTCTGTTGCTCGTTCCATTGTTCCGGAGAACGGAGTCTTAGTCATCTTGCCCATGAGGCATGGTTCGCAAGCATCAAGTGATTCATAATCAAGTGACTCCAAAAGTCCATCAACATGGAGTTTCTTCTTGCGCTTTACACCAATATGACCTAAATGGTAGTGCCACAAATAAGTTGCATTATCATTATTAAACTTATATCTTTTGGTTTCAATACTATGAATATGTGTATCACTACTATCGAGATTTAGTAAAAATAGACCACTCATCAAGGGTGCATGACCATAAAAGATATTACTCATATAAATAGAACAACCATTATTCTCTGATTTAAATGAATAACCGTCTCGCATCAAACAAGATCCAGATATAATGTTCAAAGTTATTGCTGGCTCCAAATAACAATTATTCAGGTCTAATACTAATCCCGAAGGTAGATGTAGAGGTAGCGTGCCGACGGCGATCACATCGACTTTGGAACCATTTCCCACGCGCATCGTCGCCTCGTCCTTGGCCAATCTTCGCTTAATCCGTAGTCCCTGTTTCGAGTTGCAAATATTAGCAACAGAACCAATATCAAATACCTAGGCGCTACTGCGAGCATTAGTAAGGTACACATAAATAACATGTATATCAAATATACCTTTCACTTTGCCATCCTTCTTATCCGCCAAATACTTGGGGCAGTTCCGCTTCCAGTGACCAGTCCCTTTGCAGTAGAAGCACTCAGTCTCAGGCTTATGTCCAGACTTGGGCTTCTTCACTTGAGCAGCAACTTGCTTGTTGTTCTTCTTGAAGTTCCCCTTCTTCCCTTTGCCCTTCTTCTTGAAACTAGTGGTCTTGTTGACCATCAACACTTGATGCTCTTTATTGATTTCTACCTCCGCAGCCTTTAGCATTGCGAAGAGCTCGGGAATTGTCTTATCCATCCCTTTCATATTATAGTTCATCACGAAGCTCTTGTAGCTTGGTGGTAGTGATTGAAGAACTCTGTCAATGACACTATCATCAGGAAGATTAACTCCCAGCCGAGTCAAGTGGTTGTGGTACCCAGACATTCTAAGTATATGTTCACTGACATAACTATTCTCCTCCATCTTGCAGCTGTAGAACTTATTGGAGACTTCATATCTCTCAATCCGGGCATTTTCTTGAAATATTAACTTCAACTCCTAAAACATCTCATATGCTCCATGACGTTCAAAACATCGTTGAAGTCCTGGTTCTAAGCCGTAAAGCATGGCACACTGAACTATCGAGTAGTCATCAGCTTTGCTCTGTTAGACGTTCTTAACATTGTTAGTAGCATCTGCAGTAGGCTTGTCACCCAGCGGTGCTTCCAGGACGTAATTCTTTTGTGCAGCAATGAGGATAATCCTCAAGTTACGGACCCAGTCCGTGTAGTTGCTACCATCATCTTTCAATTTAGCTTTCTCTAGGAACACATTAAAATTCAACGGAACAACAACACGGGCCATCTATCTACAACAACATAGACATGCAAAATACTATCAGGTACTAAGTTCATGATAAATTAAAGTTCAATTAATCATATTACTTAAGAACTCCCACTTAGATAGACATCCCTCTAATCATCTAAGTGATCACGTGATCCATACCAACTAAACCATGTCCGATCATCATGTGGGATGGAGTAGTTTTCAATGGTGAACATCACTATGTTGATCATATCTACTATATGATTCATGCTCGACCTTTCGGTCACAGTGTTCCGAGGCCATATCTGCATATTCTAGGCTAGTCAAGTTTAACCCGAGTATTCTGCGTGTGCAAAACTGGCTTGCACCCATTGTATGTGAACGTAGAGATTATCACACCCGATCATCACGTGGTGTCTCGACACGACAAACTGTAGCAATGGTGCATACTCAGGGAGAACACTTGTACCTTGAAATTTAGTGAGAGATCATCTTATAATGCTACCGCCGAACTAAGCAAAATAAGATGCATAAAGGATAAACAGCACATGCAATCAAATATAAGTGATATAATATGGCCATCATCATCTTGTGCCTTTGATCTCCATCTCCAAAGCACCGTCATGATCATCATCGTCACCGGCTTGACACCTTGATCTCCATTGTAGTATCATTGTTGTCTCGCCAACTATTGCTTCTACGACTATCGCTACTGCTTAGTGATAAAGTAAAGCAATTACATGGCAATTGCATTTCATACAATAAAGCGACAACCATATGGCTGCTGCCAGTTGCCAATAACTGTGTTACAAAACATGATCATCTCATACAACAATTTATATAATCACGCCTTGACCATATCACATCAGAACATGCCCTGCAAAAACAAGTTAGACGTCCTCTACTTTGTTGTTGCAAGTTTTACATGGCTGCTACGGGCTTCTAGCAAGAATCGTTCTTACCTACGCATCAAAACCACAACGTAGTATAGTGATTGCTTTTTGATCTTCAGAAAGAACCCTGTTCATTGAAACCAATTCAACTAAAGTTGGAGAAACAGACACCCACTAGCCACCTGTGTGCAAAGCTCGTCAGTAGAACCAGTCTGGCGTAAGCGTACACGTAATGTCAGTCTGAGCCGCTTCATCCAACAATACCGCTGAATCAAGAATCAACTAGTGACGGCAAGCAATATGTATATACTCACACCCACAACTCCTTTGTGTTCTACTCGTGCATATAACATCTATGCATAGACCTGGCTCGGATGCCACTGTTGGGGAACGCAGTAATTTCAAAAAATTCCTACGCACACGCAAGATCCATTTAGGTGATGCATAGAAATGAGAGGGGAGAGTGTTGTCCACGTACCCTCGTAGACTGTAAGCAGTAGCGTTATGACAACGCGGTTGATGTAGTCGTACGTCTTCACGATCTGACCAATCCAAGCACTGACGGTACGGCACCTCTGTGATCTGCACACGTTCAGCTCGGTGACATCCCATGGACTCTAGATCCAGCTGAGGTCAAGGGAGAGTTTCGTCAGCACGACAGCGTGATGATGGTGATGATGAAGTTACCGACACAGGGCTTCGCCTAAGCTCTACAACGATATGACCGAGGTGGAAATCTATGGAGGGGGGCACCGCACATGGCTAAACAATCAACTTGTGTGTCTATGGGGTGCCCCCTTCCCCCGTATATAAAGGAGTGGAGGAGGGGGAGGGCCGGCCCTCTCATGGCGTGCCCAAGGGGGGAGTCCTACTCCCGGTGGGAGTAGGATTCCCCCTTCCCTAGTTGGAGTAGGAGAGGAAGGAAGGGGGAGAGAGAGGGAAGGAAAGGGGGGCCGCCCCCCACCCAATTCAGATTGGGCTTGGGGGGCGCCCTCCACCTTGGCCGCCTCCTCCTCCTCTCTCCCAATAAGGCCCAATAAGGCCCATACACTCCCCGCGGGGTTCCGGTAACTCCCCGATACTCCGGTAAATGCCCGAACTCACCCGGAACCATTCCGATGTCCAAACATAGCCTGCAATATATCGATCTTTATGTCTCGACCATTTAGAGACTCCTCGTCATGTCCGTGATCATATTCGAGACTCCAAACTACCTTCAGTACATCAAAACACATAAACTCATAATACCGATCGTCACCGAACGTTAAACGTGCGGACCCTACGGGTTCGAGAAGTATGTAGACATGACTGAGACTCACTTCCAATCAATAACCAATAGCAGAACTTGGATGCTCATATTGGTTCCTACATATTCTACGAAGATCTTTATCGGTCAAACCGCATAACAACATACGTTGTTCCCTTTGTCATCGGTATGTTACTTGCCAGAGATTCGATCATCGGTATCTCAATATCTAGTTCAATCTCATTACCGGCAAGTCTCTTTACTCGTTCTGTAATGCATCATCCCGCAACTAACTCATTAGTCACATTGCTTGCAAGGCTTATAGTGATGTGCATTACCGAGAGGGCCCAGAGATACCTCAACGACAATCAGAGTGACAAATCCTAATCTCGATCTATGCCAACACAACAAACACCATCGAAGACACCTGTGGAGCATCTTTATAGTGACCCAGTTATGTTGTGACGTTTGGTAGCACACTAAGTGTTCCTCCGGTATTCGGGAGTTGCATAATCTCATAGTCATAGGAACATGTATAAGTTATGAAGAAATCAATAGCAACAAACTAAACGATCATCGTGCTAAGCTAATGGATGGGTCAAGTCAATCACATCATTCTCTAATGATGTGATCCCGTTTGTCGGTGTCAAAACCGGTGGATCTCGGGTAGTGGGTCATGAACTGTGCGTCTAGGCCGGATGGTAACAGGAGGCAGGGAACATGATGTTTTACCCAGGTTCGGTCCCTCTTGATGGAGGTAAAACCCTACGTCCTGCTTGATTAATATTGATGATATGGGTAGTACAAGAGTAGATCTACCACGAGATCAAGGAGGCTAAACCCTAGAAGCTAGCCTATGGTATGATTGTTGTATATGGAGTTGATGTCCTACGGACTACTACCCTCCGGTTTGTATAGACACCGGAGAGGGTTAGGGTTACACAGAGTCGGTTACAATGGTAGGAGATCTACATATCCGTATCGCCAAGCTTGCCTTCCACACCAAGGAAAGTCCCTTCCGGACACGGGACGAAGTCTTCAATCTTGTATCTTCATAGTCCAGGAGTCCGGCTGAAGGTATAGTCCGGCTACCCGAACACCCCCTAATCTAGGACTCCCTCAGTAGCCCCCGAACCAGGCTTCAATGACGATGAGTCCGGCGTGCAGATTGTTCGGCATTGCAAGGCGGGTTCTTCTCCAAATCCTGTATACCTGTAGGAATAATGTCCGATTTTTGTAATGTAGCGCTCCTCGACTCCCATGCCCAATAATGGCCGTCTTCCACGTGTCAAACGAATGCGAAAAGCCAAGGCATTTTTACATCCACGCCCCTAGCCGTATAAATGAGCCGCCTATTTAACGGGATGGGGATTTAGGTCCAAACCACATCTTCTCCTCTCCGCGAGTTATCATCAGAGCGCTTCCAGCAAAGGTCCATTCCAACATGACCAGCCGTCGCAGCTCCTCCCCTCGCCCCTCCGGTCCCAAACCCGGGGACTGGGAGAGTTGCACCATCCCGCATAGCGAGTTAGTGTCGCTTCAGGCCAAGGGATTTCTCCCTCAGGCATAGATGGTCCCGGTCCGAGCCGGTCTCGCCACCTATAATGGCGGAAAACAAGCGGAGAGCACCCCCAATCCTTCTAAAGGAGAGCAGGTGTGCCTCGTCCCCTATCTAATAAGGGGACTGGGGTTTCCAATTCATCCATTTCTCCGCGGGCTTCTGGAGTTCTATGGCCTCCAGCTGCACAATCTCACGCCCGCCTCCGTATTACATATTGCGGGTTTCGTCGCCCTTTGTGAGCTATTTTTAGGCGTTGAGGCTCATTTCGCGCTATGGAAGAGGTTATTCTGCCTGGTGCCCTGTTCTCGAGAGGGGTCTATATACCAAGTGGGCGGAGCCGAAGTATGGCGCATCGCCGGGACCGGATACCTATCCAGAACCCCAAAGAAGGCGTCCGAGGACTGGCCTTCGGAATGGTTTTACATAGATGACGTCCAGCTACCGGACCCTACCCGGGTCGGTCTCCCTGAGTTCAACAGTGCCCCATTGAAGAAACGCTTGAGCTGGCGTCCGCGGAGCTCTCAGAAAGAAAGCGATAGAGACGTCCTTTACCTGATGGGATGGATAAGACTGTTGGCTCATTCCGGACTAAACATGATTGGAGTCATGGCCGCATGCAATATGCGAGGGGTGCAGCCGCTTCAATATAGAGGCCACCCCATGTGGGATTTCAACGGGGAGGATGACGCCACCCGTTACGGTCGTAAGGGGCCGGCCTCAGCTGCCGCCCTAGTAAAGATCTTATCCTCTTTGTACAAGGGAGAAAAGGAGGAATTCCTCCGTGTCAATCCGCAGGCCGGATTTACTATGTACGATCCTCCAAGTTGGGTAAGTGAATAATTGCGCTTGCCCGTCTGTTTTATACTCCCACGGTTAGATATGTAGTCTAACGACTTCAGCGCAGGAACTGCGGCAGGAGGTAAAGGATATAAACAGCCGCCCTCCACAGCCCGAGGACCCAGAACGGTCCCTCGATCCGGACTCCGAAGAGGACCCGGACATATCGGTGGAGCTTATCGATGGGGTGTTCCATCAGCTAAGCAAGGACAATACCTTGGTAGCCATCACGGCTGATTACCCAGGGTTAATCCCGGCCTCCCAGGTGACAGAAACCGGAGTCTCATTCCCTTGAGAGAGATTCCACTCTCACGTATTCCGGTGTTTCTGACGACAACCGTGTTTTGTAGGGGAGATTTCCGAGGCAGGAGGCCGAACCTGCGGCGGCTAGCCAACGAGGGGCCGCAGGACCCCGTGGGGCAAAAAGGAATGCAGTCTGGACTGAGATGCTGACGCAAAGGTATAGCACACCCTCTGTTTCCCTGGTGTTATTCTGTCAGGACATATTAACGTTCGTGCTATCTTCAGAACGAAGAGACCTCGCTAGACTACATCTGGAGAGGTTGCCAATCGCGCCCCCACCAGCCAGGCTCCAACGTCTGGCCAGGAAGCGGAGGCGAGCACAAGGCGCGCACCGGATGCTCCTTCAATAGAGGATGCAGATAGGCTGTCTGCCACAAATTCTGAAGTGGAGAGTGCCATGAACCACAGGCGTCGACGAACAGTTCTACGCAACGCTTGTTTCTCCCAAGAGGCTTTAGATGCCTTTAATTCGGGAGATGCGTACCTCCGTGCCGCTCAAAATGGTTTAGCCAGAGCCACGGAACAGTATGTAAAAGACATACGGGTAAGAAAATTTTGGTCAAATATAGATATACCAGTAGCCCCCGAGACTTGAAATAGTTAGAGCAACTGATTTAAGGATCATTTAATAAGCAGGTTCTTACAGAGAAGAATACCGTATTGTCCCAGGAGCTGGAAAAGTGCAAGGCCCAACTAGAGGCCGCACTAGCCGCGGCAGGGGAGCCCAAAGAGACCCCCTCAGGTAAGATACGCTTCGAAAGATTAGTATTGTGCGGTGTGGGTGCAAATCTGACAAATCATGCTGCAGATGGCGCCAGATTCGATCCGGAAAAGCAGCAACTCTTATGCCGGCTAAAGGCCGGTGAGAGTACGTTGATAAAGGTGAGGCGAGAGAAGAATGATCTTCAGGATGCCAACACCAGGCTCTACGTCGAACTTAAAGATGTTTGTGGCCAGCTGTCGGACTCCACGAGGGAGAATCAGCGGCTTCGACGCGGCATATTCAGTAAGTGCTTGAACGAACTTTGAAAAAAAAAGAGTTTGGCGAGGAAGTCGACTAACAGAGTAATGTCTGTAGGTATGCTCACAGGTCGTCCTGCAGAGGAGATGCCCGGTTCTACGGGTGACCTTCTTCCCGAACTCATGCGACTACACGAGCGAATTCGGCAGGCGATGCGAGGTGTTGCCCAAGCCTTATGGCCTGCCCACTCCATGCCCGAGGGCCTTGGAGAGCTTGCGGAGAAGCTGAAGGGAGCTCGGTGGCGCTTCCGGTTGTGGAAGATATCGGCCTGCCGACAAGGCGCTAGGGAAGCCTGGGCCATGGTGAAGACCTGTTTTACAAAGTCTGACCCAAACCACATGGCCGAGGTCGGACCAGTGGGGCCTGACGGGAAGGAGATCCCTGTGAGCTTAGTATACGGCCAAGTAGAGTTGGCCGCGAAGTATTCCCAGCAGGACTGTAAATTAGACAACCTGTTAGATGGTATAGAATAGGAATACAATCAGTCAGAATGACTATGTAATTTTGAATTGACATGTGTAATGCCTTCTAGCCGGATTGTAGATCGTTTGTCATTGCCGACCTTTTCGCTTCAACCTCGGGACCTGACGGTCCGGAGTGTGTCCGAATACCATAGTGGTTATATAAGAACCATGGTATGCGTGGAGACCAGGCGTAGGGGTCATTAGTGCTTTATCAGACAAGTGCCCAACTAGTTATGTTATATTACATGGTTAGTAAGAAACATCTTCCAGAGAGAATAGTTCCGTTAGGGGTTCCTTTCGCTGGGAGGCATGCCCTAAAGTGCATGTCCGGACTGCGTAACAAGACGCAGAAAAAAGCATCTGGGGGCGCATAAAATGAGTAAAAAGATCATCTTTTATCTCATCGACCGAATATTCCCTTAAGAACGCTAGCTTTCGGCTTCACCCAGTCTGAGGTACACATCCGGCTGACCCGGCAGTAACAATCGCAGAGGTGCTCCCTTTACCACCTAGCCGAACAATCGGGAACATAGGGGTAAGCACAGGAGCCAGGCAACCCAGCTTGGCCAAAACTTAAGTCATATCGATGCATATAATGGTGAAGAAAAAGGTACATGCGGAAGTTTGATGCATGTGTTGGGCATGAAGCCCGTATAAATAAGCTTCTGTTAAAGAAGCCCCAGGTTTAATGAGCACGAGTGGCGCGTCACTAGATGAGCCTTTAAGAGCTATAAAAGAAAAGAGGGGAAGGAGAGAAATGTAAGACAGAAAAATGCAAAAAATGGACAGAGGAAGGAGACGAACACAGAGTCCGGCGCTAGGCATAGAATCTTCGGAGACGGGTGGCGTTCCACGGGTTCGGCTCGAGTCGGTTATCCTACACATCTCGCAGGCAGTACGCCCCGCCAGTCACGACTTGGTCGATTATGAATGGACCTTCCCACTTGGGCTTGAGTTTGTCCTTTTTCCTATCCGGCAGGCGTAGAACTAGTTCACCAACATTGTAATTTTTGGTCCGTACTTCTCTGCTTTGATATCTTCGGGCCTGCTGTTGATAAAATGCGACACGGGCTTTTGCCACGTCACGCTCCTCCTCTAGGGCGTCCAAGTTGTCCTGCCAATCGAGCTCGGCTTCTCTTTCTTCGTACATGCGCACTCTAGGTGAGTCATGAATTATGTCGCAGGGCAGAACTGCCTCTGCGCCGTACACCATAAAAAATGGTGTGTATCCGGTGGTGCGATTTGGCGTGGTCCGCAGCCCCCATAGCACGGAGTCGAGCTCCTCTACCCAGTGCTTGTTAGATTCCTTGAGGGACCGCACTAGTCTGGGTTTAATGCCGCTCATGATAAGACCATTTGCACGTTCGACCTGGCTGTTGGTTTGTGGGTGATAGACGGAAGCATAATCGAGCATGATGCCCATGGTTTTGCACCAGAGTTTTACCTCGTCAGCGGTGAAGTTTGTACCGTTATCGGTTATGATGCTCTGGGGGACGCCATAACGGTGTACAACCCCGGATATAAAGTCTATCACAGGTCCGGATTCGGCCGTTTTAACAGGCTTGGCTTCTATCCATTTGGTGAATTTATCCACCATGACCAGTAAGTATTTTTTCCTATCGGTCTCACCTTTAAGGGGTCCGACCATGTCAAGCCCCCAGACCGCAAAAGGCCAGGTGATTGGTATAGTTTGGAGTGCGGTGGGTGGCATATGGCTTTGGTTGGCAAAAAGTTGGCAACCAGCGCATCGTTGGACTAAGTCCTGAGCGTCTGCCCGGGCCGTCGGCCAATAAAAGCCTGTACGGAAAGCCTTGCTAACAAGGGACCGAGCAGCGGCGTGGTGACCACCGAGTCCGGCATGAATTTCAGCTAGAAGGTTCTGCCCTTCCTCTTCGGAGATGCACCTTTGAAGGACTCCGGTAGTGCTTTTCTTATAAAGCTCTCCCTCATGGACTCTATAGGCTTTAGATCGCCGCACTATGCAGTGGGCCTCGTTTGGTCCTCCGGGAGTTCCTGCCTAGTAAGGTAGGATAGGAGTGGTTCTGTCCACGGGGCGATGACTGCCATTATTACGTGGGCTGAAGGTGTAATTTCATTGGCAGAGCCTCCAATTGTGTCAGATTGTTCGGCGTCGAGTGGTGCGGCTGGGTCCGGGCTGTTATTTGCGGGTTCCCCCTCCCATGCTACGGATGGCTTGAACAATCTTTCCAAAAAGATGTTGGGGGGCGGGGGGGACTGCATCGCGTTTTGCTCTGATGCGTGCCAGGACGTCCGCTGCTTGATTGTTTTCTCGGGCTATATGGTGAAACTCCAGCCCTTCGAACTGAGCTGACATTTTTAGGACGACGTTGCGGTAAGCTGCCATTTTTGGGTCCTTGGCGTCGAAGTCTCCATTTATTTGGGATATCGCGAGGTTTGAATCCCCGCGTACCTCTAGGCGCTGGATACCCATGGATACTGCTATCCGGAGACCATGTAGGAGGGCCTCATATTCGGCTGCATTGTTGGAATCCATGTACATGATTTGGAGCACATATTGGATTGTGTCTCCTGTGGGGGACGTCAGGACGACGCCAGCCCCCAGTCCGGCCAACATTTTGGAGCCATCGAAATGCATAATCCAGTTTGAATATGTGCCATACTCTTTAGGTAGCTCGGCCTCCGTCCATTCTGCGACGAAGTCGGCCAAAACTTACGATTTAATAGCTTGCCGTGGCTTATAGGTTATATCGAACGGGAGAAGCTCGATGGCCCATTTTGCAATCCGGCCCGTTGCGTCGCGGTTGTTGATAATATCGTTGAGTGGTACTTCCGAGGCTACTATTATGGAACACTCTTGAAAGTAGTGTCGTAGCTTCCGGGATGCCATGAATACCGTGTATGCAATCTTTTGATAATGCGGGTACCGTGATTTGCATGGAGTGAGGACAGTGGATACATAGTAGATCGGCCTTTGAAGGGGGAATTTGTGTCCATCCGTTTCCCGCTCGACAACGAGCACTGCGCTGACAACTTGATGTGTTGCTGCAATGTACAATAACATTGGTTCACCGGTGTTCGGCGCGGCCAGGACTGGGTTTGTTGCCAATATGGCTTTTATTTCATCAAGTCCGGCCGTGGCGGCCTCCGTCCACTCGAAGTGTTCGGTGCGCTGAAGGAGGCGATAGAGGGGTAGTGCCTTTTCTCCCAAGTGGGAGATGAAGCGGCTTAAAGCCGCCACGCATCCGGTTAATTTTTGTATTTGTTTGAGGTCCTTTGGGATATCCAATTGTGACAAAGCTCGGATCTTGGCTGGATTTGCTTCAATTCCTCTACCGGATACAATGAAGCCCAAGAGCTTTCCGGCTGGAACGCCGAAGACGCATTTTTCCGGGTTGAGCTTGATGTCATATTTTCGGAGGTTATCGAATGTAAGCCTCAAGTCGTCTACTAGAGATTCGACATGTCTTGATTTGACGACCACATCATCAACATACGCCTCCACTGTTTTACCGATCTGATTTGCCAGACATGTCTGGATCATGCGCTGATATGTTGCACCGGCGTTTTTCAGCCCGAAGGGCATTGTGTTGAAGCAGAATGGGCCGTATGGTGTGATGAATGCCGTTGCGGCTTGGTCTGATTC
Organism: Triticum dicoccoides; assembly: GCF_002162155.2. Lineage (NCBI taxonomy): Eukaryota > Viridiplantae > Streptophyta > Magnoliopsida > Poales > Poaceae > Triticum > Triticum dicoccoides. Next base: position 339,782,269 of record NC_041388.1, on the reverse strand, counting down.
TGCCATCTTGATTTGATGGTATCGGAAGTATGCGTCGAGGAAACACAACGAGTCGTGTCCTGCGGTGGCATCGATAATTTGATCGATACGGGGGAGGGGGAAGGGATCCTTTGGGCAAGCCTTGTTGAGGTCTTTAAAATCGACACACAGGCGCCAGGATTTGTCCTTCTTTGGTACCATCACCAAGTTTGCTAGCCAGTCCGGATGTTTTATGTCTCTAATGAATCCAGCCTCCAATAGCTTGGCTAGCTCCTCTCCCATAGCCTGTCTCTTGGGTTCGGAAAAATGCCGAAGGGCTTGTTTGACAGGTTTGAATCCTTTTAGGATATTTAAGCTGTGTTCGTCCAGCCTGCGTGGGATCCCTGGCATGTCTGAAGGGTGCCAGGCGAAAATGTCCCAGTTCTCTCGTAGGAACTCTCGCAGTGCGGCGTCTACATCAGGGTTCAGTCGTGCCCCGATGGAAGCTGTTTTATTGGGGTCCGTTGGATGGACCTGGAATTTGACTATTTCGTTAGCTGGCTTGAAGGATGTGGATTTGGATCTCTTATCGAGTATCACGTCCTCCCTGTTAACCATGGAGCGCAGCGCAGTCAGTTCCTCGGCCGCTAAGGCTTCGGATAGTGCCTCAAGGGCTAATGCGGCCGTCTTGTTTTCGGCGCGGAGTGCTACGTCTAGATCACTAGCTAGAGTGATAATTCCGTTCGGCCCGGGCATCTTAAGCTTCATGTACCCGTAATGGGGTATTGCTTGGAAGATTGAGAATGCTTCCCATCCCAGTAAAGCGTGATATCCGCTTTTGAACGGGGCCACCTGAAACGTGACTTCTTCGGACCTGTAATTATCCGGCGTGCCGAACACCACATCTAGTGTGATTTTTCTTGTGCAGCGCGCTTCCCGACTGGGGATTATTCCTCTAAAGGTTGTGCTACTTCGCTCGATGCGGTTCTAGTCTATTTCCATTTTTTGAAGGGTTTCCTCATAAATGAGGTTCAGTCCGCTGCCTCCATCCATGAGCACCTTGGTGAGGCGAAAGTCGTCCACTATGGGACTGAGGACCAATGCGGCTGGTGCTCGGGCTGTTCAGAATCTAGGTTCATCACTTGCGTTGAAGGTAATAGCAGTGTCGCTCCATGGATTTATTGTTGCAACTTGATAGACTTCGGCGAGGCTGCGGAGTGTTCTTTTTCGCATACTGTTTGATGCGAAAGTCTCGAAGACTGTGAGAACGGTACTGGTGTCCTCGGGCTGGCTTTCTGCGGCCTCCAGAATTAAGAGATCCTCGCCAATTTTGGCCACCTGCCGGAGTATCCAACATGCTCTAAGGCTGTGAGTTGGTGTGGCGTCCTCTGTACTGTGGATTCTACAGGGTCCATCCATCCACCTTTCCAGTATGGTTCCATGCCCTGTAGAGGGTTTTGGCTTTTTGGTGTTTATCCCGGGTGTCCTATGATGATGCACCCTCTTAGTTCGGACGGGATTACTATTCAAGGCCGGATTATCCCAAAATTTTATTTCGGTTTTCCAGGTGCTTTCCATCGCACAGTATTTTTGTACTATGGACGCCAAGTCAGCGAAGCGTGTAATATCACGACGACTTACGGTGTTAAGGATTCCCTCGTCCATGCAATTACTGCAGAAAATTGAGATTGCGTCTCCCTCACGGCAATCCTTTATCCTGTTCATAACCAGGAGGAATCTGGCCCAGTAATGATGTACTGTTTCCTCGGGCCTCTGCCTGATTTGGGAGAGATCGCTTATGTTTGGGTGGGCGGGTGTCGTTGAATCTGAAGCCTCACCCAATCCAAGATTCGGAGGCCGAAGAGTTTCCGAACTCTGAAGTTCGGATTCTTGGATGTTGTCCAACGAATCTAGCCCGTTGCCTGATCCTAAGCTCAGGTCTTGAGTTACATCCTCCTCTCCGCGGGTATCCGGCTTGGAGGAGTCGGGAATTCGGGCGTAGCTAGTCCTTAGAATAGATGAAGGGTCGCCGCACTGCGCCTCTACCACGGCAACATGGTAGGTGACTTGGGGGGAGTTAATTTCTCTTAGATCGGGTTTAAGCCCAACCTGGTCGTAATCCGCAGCGACCCCCAGGGTGGCGATGCGATCCAAGAGCTCGTTTACGGAAGAGAGGTCCATTGGATCTAGCTGCTCGACGAGCTCCGAGCCGACGTGTAGGTTGCTTTTGATGACCGGAGAGGTCACCGTCGGCGCAATAGCCGAACAGGCAGTCATGAGGAAACCACCTAGCCGGAGAGTTTGGCCGACAGCCAAGGCTCCCTTAGCAACGGTGTTGTCTTTAAAGACGGGAGGAGGCATCCTTCCTGATTGCGACGGCACAGAGGAACTCTCAATGAAAGCACCAATGTCGGTGTCAAAACCGGTGGATCTCGGGTAGTGGGTCCCGAACTGTGCGTCTAGGCCGGATGGTAACAGGAGGCAGGGAACACGATGTGTTACCCAGGTTCGAGCCCTCTTGATGGAGGTAAAACCCTAAGTCCTGCTTGATTAATATTGATGATATGGGTAGTACAAGAGTAGATCTACCACGAGATCAAGGAGGCTAAACCCTAGAAGCTAGCCTATGGTATGATTGTTGTATATGGAGTTGATGTCCTATGGACTACTACCCTCCGGTTTATATAGACACCGGATAGGGTTAGGGTTACACAGAGTCGGTTACAATGGTAGGAGATCTACATATCCGTATCGCCAAGCTTGCCTTCCACGCCAAGGAAAGTCCCTTCCGGACACGGGACGAAGTCTTCAATCTTGTATCTTCATCGTCCAGGAGTCCGGCTGAAGGTATAGTCCGGCTACCCGAACACCCCCTAATCCAGGACTCCCTCACCGTTCATCAAATGACAACTCTTTTCCATGGCTAAGAAACTTAACCATATGTGATTAACGAGCTAGTCAAGTAGAGGCATACTAGTGACACTTTGTTTGTCTATATATTCACACATGTACTAAGTTTCCGGTTAATACAATTCTAGCATGAATAATAAACATTTATCATGATATAAGGAAATATAAATAACAACTTTATTATTGCCTCTAGGGCATATTTCCTTCAATAAAGCACCAACTAGGGAACACTATTGTCATGCTTGTGCATTGGATGTAGCTAATATTTGAGTGTGTTTCATGAATGGATCCATGATTGAGCATAATGGGCTAGGGATAACTTTCTTTAGCATTGATATTTTGAAAGACATAGTTTCTTGTTGATATGCTTGAGTATTGATGTCTTCTTGTCAAATTATAGACTATTGCTTTGAATCACTTAAAGTCGAAATGTCCATGCTACAAAAGAAAAGAATATGTGATGAACATGATAGGTAACATTCCACATCAAAAATTCTGTTTTTATCATTTACCTACTCAAGGGAGAGCAAGAATTATTGGGGATGTTTGATACGTCTCCAACGTATCTATACTTTATAATTGTTCCATGCTATAAAAGTATCAATCTTGGATGTTTTATATACATTTACTAGCAACTTTAGGGTTTAGGGTTTATGGTTTCATAACTGAGGGAAATACGTACCTCTGCCATGCTGCATCATCCCCTCCTCTTTGGGGAAATACCAACACAGGTTACAAGTAGCAGCCAACCTATGAAATTCGGTAGTAACTTGATCTAAAGTTTCATGATCATCATCATTAGTTTCCTCTTCAATGGGTGTACGCATCACAGAAACACCTTTCTGCGATGTGCTATTTTCCAATTCAAGTGAAGGTTCGATAACCTCATCAAGTTCTACCTTTCTCCCACTCACTTCTTTCGAGAGAAAACTCCTTCTCCAGAAAGGATCCATTCTTGGCAACAAAGACCTTGCCTTCGGATCTGTGATAGAAGGTATACCCAATTATTGCTTTAGGGTATCATATGAAGATGCACATCTCCGCTTTGGGTTCGAGCTTATCAAGCATAAGTGTCGCATCCCAAACTTTAAGAAACGTCAACATAGGTTTCTTACCAAACCATTGTTCATACGGTGTCATCTCAATGGAATTTGATGGTGCCCTATTTAAAGTGGATGTTATTGTATCTAATGCATAGCCCTAAAACTATAGTGCCAAATCGATAAGAGACATCATAGAATGCATCATACCCAATGGAGTACGGTTACGACGCTCGGACACACCATTACACTATGGTGTTCCAGGTGACGTGAGTTGTGAAACAATTTTCACGGTATCTTAAATACATACCAAACTCACAACTCAGATATTTTCCTCTACGATCATATCATAGACATTTTATCTCCTTGTCATGATGATCTTCAACTTCACTCTAATTTTTTTTGAACTTTTCAAACTTTCAGACTTGTGTTTCATCAAGTAAATATACCTGTATCTACTGAAATCATCTGTGAAGGTAAGATAATAATGATATCCACCGCATGCTTCAAGACTCATCAAGCACTACTGGAATCAGGATCTTTGCCGTCAGCCAGCTCGTTGCCGTCAGGTAGCTGACGGCGAAGAAGCTCTTTGCCATTAGCTAAAGGAAAGCTGACGACAAAGAAAGAGCTGATGGAAAATATAATGTTTGCCATCAGCCAGCTCTTTGCCGTCAGCTAGCGGACGACATAGAAGCTTTGCCGTCCGCTAGCAGACGACAAAGAGAGAGGGTGGTCCACTAGCGAGAACCACCTAACAGCCACTTTCTTTGCCATCTGCTAGCGGCTGGCAAAGCTTCTTTGCCATCTGCTAGCTGACGGCAAAGAAAGCGGCCAACTTAACATCCGTTAACTAAGCTCTTTGTCGTCTGCTAGAAGACGATAAAGAGCTGTGGCCTAACTAAAAAGCAGCCAGCGCCCCGCCCTGCCCCTCTCCCTGTCTGCTCTCTCTTCCCTGCCCGAGCCGCCACCGCCACTCACCCCCACCGCCGCCACCCTTGTCGTCGGCCGCCCTGCCCCCGTGCCCGAGCCGCCGCCGTCTCGCGACACCCCCGTCGCCGGCCGCCTCGTCTCGCCCCCGTGCCCGAGCCGCCGCCGTCCCGCGCCACCTCCGTCGTAGGTTGCCCCGCACCGCCCCGCCCCCGTCCTGAGCCACAGCCGCCCGGCCACGCCACCTCGCTCGCCCAGCCCGCCCGGCCGTGCCGTGATGTCTACTACGCAACTTTGTTCTTGTAGACATGTGTTGGGCCTCCAAGCGCAGAGTTTTGTAGGACAACAACAATTTCCCCTCAAGTGGATGACCTAAGGTTTATCAATCTGTGAGAGGTGTAGGATGAAGATGGTCTCTCTCAAACGACCCTGCAACCAAATACAAGAAATCTCTTGTGTCCCCAACACACCCAATACAATGGCAAATTGTATAGGTGCACTAGTTCGGCGAAGAGATAATAATAAAAGTGTAATATGGATGGTAGAAATATATTTTTATAATCTGAATGAATAAAAACAGCAAGGTAGCAAATAGTAAACGGGCACAAAAACGGTATTGCAATGCTTGAAAATGAGGCCTAGGGTCCATACTTTTGCTAGTGCAATCTCTCAACAATGCTAACATAGTTGGATCATATGATTATCCCTCAAAGTACAATAAAGAATCACTCCCGAGTTCCTATTAACGGAGAAAACAAGATAGGAAATGTTTGTAGGGTATGAAACCACTTCAAAGCTATTCTTTTCATTCGATCTATTCAAGAGTTCATACTTGAAAGGATCGAGAAGAGGTGTCTAGAGGGGGGTGAATAGACTCTTAGCAAAGAAAGTTAGCAGTTTTTATTTTCTTCAAGTTAAGGTGGAGTTTTAGCACAAGTTTAAACATTCACAATACATATCAAGCAAGCATGGCAAGAGTATATGAGCAACGTAAAGTAAAGCATGCAAGTTGCAAGAATGTAAAGGGATGGGATTGGAGTGTGCAAACGCAATGGGAGACAAAAAGATTTTCCCCATGGTTCCGATAGGTGGTGCTATCGTACATCCACGTTGATGGAGACTTCAACCCACGAAGAGTAATGGTTGCGCGAGTCCACCGAGGGCTCCATTGTAACATCCCAGATGTAACTTGCCATATTTGTAACTTCGACTCTTGCCATTTTCGGCTTTAAGTTATGAGATTCCCTTCGTGGTTGGGTTTTGTCTTCGTTTTGCATTTTGTTCATGTCATGCATTTCATATCATGTCATCATGTGAATCACATTTGCATTCGTGTTCGTCTCATGCATCCGGTCTTTTTTCCCCGTTGTCCGTTTCGCAATCCGACACTCCCACATGCACCGGCGCACCCCTCTTGTCTCTTTTCGTGAGCGGGAGAAAAACATTCTCAGAATGGGCCGAGATTTGTCAAGTGGCCTTGGTACACCACCGGTAGACCGCCTGTCAAATTTCGTTCCATTTGGAGGCCGTTTGATGCCCCAACGGTTAACCGGGTAACCGCAAAAGCCGCTTGTGTGTTGCAGCCCAACACCCCTCCAAAACAGCCCAATAACCCATCTAAACCATCTCCATGTTCTTCGCTTTCGGATCACGATCGTGTGGGCGAAAACCGCACCTCATTTGGACACTCCAAACTCCCTCTACCTATAAATATGTGACCCCCTTCAAAATTTCAGGTCCAAACCCTAGTCCCCTTCCACCTCGCGCCGCTGGACACGTCCGTTTTGGCCGGACGCGCCTGCGCCCGCTCGCCGGACCCTGCACACCGCATCGCCGCCTCGGCTTCCGTGCTCCACTGTCCCGCTGCCACAGACCCTCCGCGCCGCCGCCCCGCCGTCCTTCGCGCATCGCCGCCGCCTGGCATGCGCCGCCCCGGCCACCGCAAGCCGTCGGTGCCACACCGCTCCTCGTCGGCGCACCTCCATCGCCGCCCCTCGCGCCGGATCCGCATCGGCAACGTCCTCCTCCATTGGGTCCCGCATCCCCGCGCCTCCCCGTCGTCGTCGGAGCTTCGCCGGAGCTTCGCCGGAGCTCGGATCCGGATCGGGATCAGATCCACCAAGTCAACAAACCAAACTCCCCGCCTCGTCCCGTATCTCTCCGTCCGGGAACCACCTCGTCCCGCATTGACTTTCGTGGAGGTGAAATTTCACTAAGTCCCGAAACTCTCTGATATTTTTATGCTTCATGCATATGATATGTCAAAATGTTCGTCTCGTTGAGCTCTTCATGTTAGTAGAATTTCCATGCATGTTACTGTCCATTATGATGCCTTTTTAGTTGATGCAAGAGTGCTATAAAATGTTAACTGCTGGTTCTTAACAAAACATGGTGATTTGTCATTTTTGTTGCATTTTATGTGTGCATCACATGTGCATGTGGTCTACATGTGTTTTGAACTACAACATGCCATCTTTACAGGGGTGCAAGTCATGTATTTTTGTGACCTATGTGGTGATTAGCACAAGCACGCAAACTAGGCTCCGTGATGTTGCTGTTTTCAGGGACTTATGATTTTTGCTAAGTCCTTTCTTGCTGTTATTTTGATGCCATGTAGACTTGATGCTACATTGAGATCCATGCTTATTTTGGGATACTTCAGTAAGGATGTTTTGAATATGTGCTTATGCTCTATCCATTCATGTCTCTGTTTGCAATTATGGAGTGCTCTAGCATGTCATTTGCTTGCTGTACTTTTGCTATAAAATGTTCCTGGTAGATTGTTAACATGTTAGTCTGTATTGCCATGGTTGTTGCTAGTGATCCATGCATCCTATGAACTTTCTCTTGCCATTTTTAGCTTCATGAACATGTCTTCTTACAGTTGGTATGCTTGTTTTGTCATGCAATGCTTTGTGATGAGTGGCATGAGCTCGCAAAGTTACTATCGTGAATCTGTTTATGCCATGCTCTGTTTTTCTAGTCTGAAACTGTTAATAAAACTTGCTATGTTTACATGGGTGCCATCATATCTGCTGTGCCTTTTTGGCTCATGTTCAGTAAGATACTTTGTTCTATGCTTTTAGTATAATCATGCCATTCCTTTGTTTGCTATAATATGTTCCTGTAGCATGTTGTTTGCTTGCTCTAAACAGTGCTTCCTGATGTTGTTTTTGACATGCTAGTATTTTCACTATGTCTGTGAAGCTGATATCTTTTGCACTTTTGCCATGCTTGTTTGAACCTATTCTTGTGTGATCTAGCCATAGCTCAGTGTTCGTGTTTTGTCAAGCATCTTTTTTACATCACTGCCATATGCTTTGTTTCTATGTTGGAGTGCAGTAGCTTAGTTTCTTGTTGCATCCTAAGTGCTATCATGCTGTTAAATGCAGATTTGTGTCATTCTTGTTTTGCTTGCCATTTGCAAACCGTGCATACGTTTCCGATGATCTTTATATTGATTTTAACCGAAATCAACTCATCTTTCCAGCGAAATACTTGGTTTGACAAGTTGATGCCTTGATCATTCTTTCCCTTCCAGAGCACGCATATGCATTGCATATCATATCTTGCATATCATGCCATGTATTGCATCATGTTGCTTTTGCATTGCATCATGATTGATTGTTGTTACATTGCTTGTGTTCTTGCCTTGGGTAGAGCTGGGAGACGAGTATGTGAATGAGGAATCTGTTGAGTACGCTAACGAGGATCAAGCTTTCGACAACTCTGAGAACATTGCAGGCAAGATGACCATACCCTCGAAATCACTTCTATCTTTGCTTGCTAGTTGTTCGCTCTATCGTTATGTCATGCTACCTACCACTTGTTATATCATGCCTCCCATATTGCCATGTCAAGCCTCTAACCCACCTTCCTAGCAAACCGTTGTTTGGCTATGTTACTGCTTTCGCTTAGCCCCTCTTATAGCATTGCTAGTTGCAGGTGAAGCTGAAGTTTGTTCCATGTTGGAACATGGATATCATTGGGATATCATTATTATCTCTTATTTATTTTAATGCATCTATATACTTGGTAAAGGGTGGAAGGTTCGGCCTTTTGCCTGGTGTTTTGTTCCACTCTTGCCGCCTTAGTTTCCATCATACCGGTGTTATGTTCCTTGATTTTGCGTTCCTTACGCGGTTGGGTGTTATGGGAACCCCTTGACAGTTTGCTTTGAATAAAACTCCTCCAGCAAGGCCCAACCTTGGTTTTAACATTTGCCACCGAAGCCTTTTCCCTTGGGTTCCGCGGACTCAAGGGTCATCTTTATTTTAAACCCCTGGGCCAGTGCTCCTCTGAGTGTTGGTCCAACCTGTCAACCGCCGGTGGCCACCAGGGGCAGCTCTGGGCTAGCCTACCGGAAGTTTGGACAACCCGGTGTGCCCTGAGAACGAGATATGTGCAGCTCCTATCGGGATTTGTCGGCACAGTCGGGCGGCTTTGCTGGTCTTGTTTTACCATTGTCAAAATGTCTTGTAACCGGGATTCCAAGACTGATCGAGTCTTTTCGGGAGAAGGAATATCCTTTGTCGTGGAATTGTCACGGCAGATGTCCTAGAGAAAGGACTTAGTCATAGGGCCATCGCAACTAGGAATTATTTGTGGAATTGAAACAACAAAAAACTAAAAAGCAAATAACAGGTAACAAGTACGATTTAACCTTATATTTAAAGGTTGGTGGCTTCTGATTAGAATACGATCAGTAAACCGGACCAAAGGGGTTAAGCTAAGGTTCAAATACGACCATATAGCCCCCAGTGGCTTTGGCGTTGCACTGATCAAGAGGGTACCGACAGCTATGTTCTCTTTGATTCGAATACGACCTATGTTTGAATAGGAAGCCCCCAAATGACCTTGAGAGGTTTTTAACAACCCTGATTTGAATACGATCCAAGTCGTACCCAAAAGGGGTTAAGCTATGATTCAGATACGATCAGGAAGCCCCCTAGTGAGTTTGGCCTTGAGCCGATCAAGAGGGTTATGACAGCTATGTTCTCTTTGGTTCAAATATGACCTATGTTTAAACAGGAAGCCCCCAAGTGACCATGATAATTGCAACTAGATTCGAATACGATCATAAGCCGAACCAAAAAAGGTTAGACTTGATTCAAATATGATCAGCTCCTTAATAGTCATTTGAAAATAAGAAATAACAAAGATGCCTAATCTTTGAAAAGAAAAGAGACCGATGGTCTTACTTTATTGCTTATCATGGTATATACAATGTTAAAGTATGTACATGATGAGAGCCGGTGGCTCAGGTGTAGTATGGCCGAAGTTGAGCAATGTTCCACGGCCGGCGGGTCTCCTCTTCCGACTTACGGGAGTCTTTGTGCTCTCAAACGTCAATGAGGTAATACGACCCATTGTTTAAGTTCTTGCTGACCACAAAGGGTCCTTCCCAAGGTGGGGATAACTTGTGTGCATCTGACAGATCCTGGATGAGCCGAAGCACCAAGTCGCCTTCCTGAAAAGTCCTGGACTTAAGCCGGCGGTTGTGATAATGGCACAGGTCCTGTTGATAAATTGCTGATCGAGCCGCTGCTAAGTCTCTTTCTTCATCTAACAAGTCGAGTGCATCCTGTCTGGCTGGTTCATTATTAGCTTCAACATAAGCTGCCACATGGGGCGAGTCATGACGGATGTCACTAGGCAACACTGCTTCTGCTCCATACACCATGAAGAAAGGCGTGTAACCTGTAGACCTGTTAGGTGTGGTATTGATACTCCACAACACCGAGGGTAATTCCTCTACCCAACAACACGGTGTTCGCTGTAAGGGAACCATAAGCCGGGGTTTGAGACCTTTTAAAATTTCCTAATTTGCTCTCTCAGCTTGACCATTGGATTGAGGATGAGCTACAGAAGAAACATCAAGCCGGATATGCTCACGTTGACAAAACTCCTCCATAGCCCCTTGGGATAGACTAGTGCCATTGTCAGTGATAATGCTGTGTGGAAAACCAAAGCGGAAGATCACATTTTTCATGAACTGAACCGCCGTTGCTGCATCACACTTACTCACCAGTTCTGCCTCAACCCACTTAGTGAATTTATCAACTGCCACTAAGAGATGTGTCGTTTTATGCTTAGACCTTTTGAAAGGTCCCACCATGTCAAGCCCCCAGACCGAAAATGGCCAAGTGATTAGAATCATCCGGATCTCTTGAGCCGGCACATGTGCTCGTCACGCGAACTTCTGACATCCATCACATCTGCTGACCAGATCCTCTCCATCAGCGTGAGCCGTCAACCAGTAAAAACCATGATGAAAAGCCTTGGCCACCAGAGATTTTGACCTGGCGTGATGACCACAATCGCCTTCATGTATCTCACGAAGTATTTCTTGGCCTTCTTCGGGGGAAACACACCGCTGAAAAGCTCCAGAGACGCTGCGATGGTATAGTTCTCCATCTGAAATCGTCATTGACTTAGACCGTCGGGTTATCTGTCGAGCCAAGGTCTCATCCGCGGGCAACTCTCCCCGGGTCATGTAAGCCAAGAACGACACTGTCCAATCTGGGATGACATGAAGAGCCGCCACCAACTGCGCCACCAACTGTCCAATCTGTGGGCAACTTGACAGACGGGTTATGCAAAACATCCAAAAAGGTGTTAGGTGGTACTGGCTTATGCTGAGACCCCAACCGGCTTAAAGCATCAACCGCTTCATTCTTCCTATGGTCAATGTGCTCCACCTGATAACCTTTAAAATGCCCTGCAACAGCATCAACCTCCCGGCGATAAGCCGCCATGAGAGGATTCTTGGAATCCCACTTGCCTGATACCTGTTGAGCCACTAAATCTGAGTCGCCAAGACATCTGACCCGGCTCAAACTCATCTCTTTTTCCACTCGAAGACCATGGAGCAAGGCTTCATACTCTGCTGCGTTGTTAGTGCAAGGAAACATCAGCCGTAACACATAACAAAATTTGTCACCTCGAGGAGAGGTTAAAACAACTCCAGCCCCTGAGCCTTCCAACTGTCTGGACCCATCAAAATGAATAGTCCAATACGTGTTGTCTGGCTTCTCTTCTGGCATCTGCATCTCTATCCAGTCAGTAATGAAGTCAACTAGTGCTTGAGATTTGATCGCAGTACGTGGTACATACTTCAATCCATGAGACCCAAGCTCAATGGCCCACTTGGCGACTCGTCCAGTGGCTTCTCTATTTTGAATGATGTCTCCCAAGGGAGCAGAGCTAACCACAGTGATTGGATGACCCTGGAAATAATGTTTAAGCTTCCGGCTTGCCATGAACACCCCATACACGAGCTTCTGCCAATGTGGATATCGTTGCTTGGATTCAATTAACACCTCACTGACGTAGTAAACCGGCCGTTGAACCGGATGTTCCTTGCCAGCCTCCTTGCGCTCCACCACAATAGCCACACTAACAACTCGTGAGTTGGCGGCCACGTATAACAACAACGGCTCTTTCTCAACTGGAGCAGCCAGGACCGGCGGCTCAGCAAGATGTGTCTTCAGATCTTCAAAAGCAGAGTTTGCAGCATCGCTCCAAACAAAATCATCTGTTTTCTTCATCATCTGATACAAAGGCATTGCCTTCTCCCCTAACCGGCTTATGAACCGGCTCAAAGAAGCAACACGACCCGCCAGTCGTTGAACATCATTGATGCATGTTGGTTTGGCCAGGGATGTAATTGCCTTGATTTTCTCCGGGTTAGCTTCAATACCTCGGTTGGACACCAAAAAACCCAAGAGCTTGCCGGCTGGGACTCCAAAAACACACTTGGCCGGGTTAAGCATCATTTTGTAGACTCAGAGATTATCGAAGGTCTCTTTCAGGTCTGCGACCAATGTTTCCTCTTTCCTGGATTTTACCACTATATCATCCACATAAGCATGAACATTACGCCCAATCTGATCATGAAGACAGTTCTGTACACACCGTTGGTAAGTCGCGTGGGCACTCTTAAGCCCAAAAGGCATAGACACATAGCAGAAAGCTCCAAAAGGAGTGATAAAAGCCGTCTTCTCCTGATCTTTGACCGCCATCTTAATTTGATGATAACCTGAGTAAGCATCCAAGAAACTCAAACGTGTGCAACCCGCTGTAGCATCGATGATCTGATCAATACGGGGAGGGCAAAAGGATCAGCAGGACAAGCCTTGTTCAGATTGGTGTAATCGACACACATACACCAGGTGCCATTCTTTTTGAGTACAAGCACCAGGTTGGCTAACCACTCTGGGTGAAAGACTTCTACGATGAACCCGGCCGCCAAGAGTTAGGCCACCTCTTCTCCAATGGCCTTGCGCCTTTCTTCATTGAACCGTCAGAGAAACTGTCTGATAGGTTTAAACTTTGGATCAATATTGAGAGTGTGCTCAGCGAGTTCCCTCGGGACACCCGACATGTCTGAAGGTTTCCATGCAAAGATGTCCCGGTTCTCACGGATGAACTCGATGAGTGTGCTTTCCTATTTTGGATCCAAGTTTGCACTGATGATGAACTGCTTGGATGAGTCGCCAAGCACAAAGTCAACCATCTTGGTGTCATCAGCTGATTTGAATTTCAACACCGGCTCATGCTCTGTTGTTGGTTTCTTTAATGATGTCATGTCTGCCGGGTCAACATGATCCTTGTAAAACTTTAACTCCTCTGTTGCACAAACAGATTCAGCATAGGCAGCATCACCTTCTTCACACTCCAAAGCTATTTTCCGGCTCCCATGTACTGTGATGGTGCCCTTATAGCCCGGCATCTTGAGCTACAAATATACATAACATGGCCGAGCCATGAACTTGGCATAAGCCGGCCGTCCAAAAAGAGCATGATATGGGCTTTTGATCTTCACCACCTCAAAGGTTAATTTTTCTGTTCTGGAATCATACTCATCCCCAAAGGCTACTTCCAGTTCAATCTTACCCACCGGGTACGCTGACTTGCCAGGAACCACACGGTGAAAAACAGTGTTGGATTGTTTAAGACTCTTATCAGTCAACCCCATTCGGCGAAACGTCTCATAGTAGAGGATGTTGATGCTGCTGCCTCCATCCATGAGTACCTTAGTGAATTTGTATCCACCAACCTGAGGCACCACTACCAAAGCCAAGTGACTCGGATTATTGACCCGGGGTGGGTGATCCTCTCTGCTCCACACAATAGGCTGCTCTGACCAACGTAAGTAACATGGAATCGCCGGCTCAACGGCATTGACGGCCCTCTTGTGAAGCTTCTGGTCCATATTACATAAACTAGTGGTGAATACATGGTATTGCCCACTATTTAGTTGTTTTGGGTTGCTCTGATATCTGGACAGTTGCTGCTAATGACCTTGGCCGGGTTGTGGATTATATCCTCCTTGGTTACCAGGATGGCCCTGACCGTGAAATCCTCATCCACCTGAACCAGCGCCCGGGCCTTGGAAACTGCCTCCACCTGAACCGCCACCTGGGCCGTGAACTCCATCAAACGCGTTTGAATTTTTAAACGCCTTCATGATCGTACAATCTTTCCACAGGTGGGTGGCTGATGACCCACAAGTATAGGGGATTGCAACAGCTTTTGAGGGTAGAGTATTCAACCCAAATTTATTGATTAGACACAAGGGGAGCCAAAGAATATTCTCAAGTATTAGTAGCTGAGTTGTCAATTCAACCACACCTGGAAACTTAGTATCTGCAGCAAAGTGTTTAGTAGCAAAGTAATATGATAGTGGTGGTAGCGGCAACAAAAGTAAAGACATCAAAAGTAATGTTTTTGGTATTTTGTAGTGATTGTAACAGTAGCAGCAGGAAAGTAAATAAGCGTAAACCAGTATATGGAAAACTCGTAGGCATCGGATCAGTGATGGATAATTATGCCGGATGCGGTTCATCATGTAACAGTCATAACATAGGGTGACACAGAACTAGCTCCAATTCATCAATGTAATGTAGGCATGTATTCCGTATATATTCATACGTGCTTATGGAAAAGAACTTGCATGACATCTTTTGTCCTACCCTCCCGTGGCAGCGGGGTCCTATTGGAAACTAAGGGATATTAAGGCCTCCTTTTAATAGAGAACCGGAACAAAGCATTAGCACATAGTGAATACATGAACTCCTCAAACTATGGTCATCACCGGGAGTGGTCCCGATTGTTGTCACTTCGGGGTTGCCGGATCATAACACATAGTAGGTGACTATAGACTTGCAAGATAGGATCAAGAACTCACATATATTCATGAAAACATAATAGGTTCAGATCTGAAATCATGGCACTCGGGCCCTAGTGACAACCATTAAGCATAGCAAAGTCATAGCAACATCAATCTCAGAACATAATGGATACTAGGGATCAAACCCTAACAAAACTAACTCGATTACATGATAAATATCATCCAACCCATCACCGTCCAGCAAGCCTACGATGGAATTACTCACGCACGGCGGTGAGCATCATGAAATTGGTGATGGAGGATGGTTGATGATGACGACGGCGACGAATCCCCCTCTTCGGAGCCCCGAACGGACTCCAGATCAGCCCTCCCGAGAGGTTTTAGGGCTTGGCGGCGGCTCCGTATTGTAAAACGCGATGATTTCTTCTCTTTGGTTTTTTTCTCTCCGAAAGCAAATATATAGAGTTGGAGTTGGCGTCGGAGGGCATCCAGAGGGCCCACGAGGTAGGGGGCGCGCCCTAGAGGGGGGGGGCGCTCCCCACCCTCATGGACAGGGTGTGGGCCCCTTGGTATTCATCTTTGGCGAGGATTTTTTATTATTTATTCTAAGATGTTCCATGGAGTTTCAGGTCATTCCGAGAATATTTGTTTTCTGCACATAAAACAACACCATGGCAATTCTGCTGAAAACAGTGTTAGTCCAGGTTAGTTCCATTCAAATCATACAAGTTAGAGTCTAAAACAAGGGCAAAAGTGTTTGGAAAAGTAGATACGACGGAGACGTATCAACTCCCCCAAGCTTAAACCCTTGCTTGTCCTCAAGCAATTCAGTTGACAAACTGAAAGAAAGAAATAAAAACTTTTGCAAACTCTGTTTGCTCTTGTTGTTGTAACTATGTCAAGCCAGCATTCAAGTTTTCAGCATAGATCATAACTAACCACATTTGCAATAATTCTCAGGTCTCATAATTACTCATATCAATAGCATAATCAACTAGCAAGTCATAATAATAAATCTCGGATGACAACACTTTCTCAAAACAATCATAATATGATATAACAAGATGGTATCTCGCTAGCCCTTTCTGAGACCGCAAAACATAAATGCAGAGCACCTTTAAAGATCAAGGACTGACTAGACATTGTAATTCATGGTAAAAGAGATCCAATCATAGTCACACCCAACATAGATTAATAGTGATGAATGCAAATGACAGCTGTGCTCTCCGGCTAGTGCTTTTTAATAAGAGGGTGATGACTCAACATAAAAGTAAATGGATAGGCCATTCGCAGAGGGAAGCAGGGATTTGTAGCGGTGCCAGAGCTCGGTTTTGAAATAGAGATAAATTGCATTTTGAGCGGTATACTTTCATTGTCAACGTAGCAACTAAGAGATGGCGATATCTTCCATGCTAAACACATTATAGGCGGTTCCCAAACAGAATGGTAAAGTTTATACTCCCCCTCCACCAACAAGCATCAATCCATGACTTGCTTGAAACAACGAGTGTCTCCAACATACATCAGGTCCCAGGGGGAGTTTTGTTTGCAATTAATTTTGATTTGGTTTGCATAAAGCATGGGACTGGGCATCCCGGTGACCAGCCATTTTCTCGCGAGTGAGGAGCGGAGTCCACTCCTCTTGAGAATAACCCGCCTAACACGGAAGATAAGGACAGCCTTGGTTGATACATGAGCTATTCGAGCATACAAAACAGAATGTTTATTTGAAGGTTTAGAGTTTGGCACATACAAATTTACTTGGAACGGCAGGTAGATACCGCATATAGGAAGGTATATTGGACTCATCTGGAATAACTTTGGGCTTTAAGGGATTGGATGCACAAGCAGTATTCTGGCTTAGTACAAGTGAAGGCTAGCAAAAGACTGGGAAGCGACCAACTAGAGAGCGACGACAGCCATGTACATGCATTAAAATTAATAAACATTGGATGCAAGCATGAGTAGGATATAATCCACCATGAACATAAATATCGTGAAGGCTATGTTGATTTGTTTCAACTACATGCGTGAACATGTGCCAAGTCAAGTCACTTAAATCATTCAAAGGAGGATACCACCCCATCATACCACATCATAACCATCTCAATAGCATGTTGGCACACAAGGTAAATCATTATAACGCATAGCTAATCAAGCATGGCACAAGCAACTATGATCTCTAATTGTCATTGCAAACATGTTTATTCATAATAAGCTGAATCAAGAACGAAGGGCTCATCATATTTACACAAACAAAAGAGGTCGAGTTCATACTAGTTTTTCTCATCTCAGTCAGTCCATCATATATCATCATAATTGCCTTTCACTTGCACGACCGAACGGTGTGAATAATAATAAGAGTGTACGTGCATTGGACTAAGCTGGAATCTGCGAGCATTCAATAAATAGGAGAAGACAAGGCAATATGGGCTCTGGGTTAAATCAACAATAATGCATATAAGAGCCACTTCAATAATTTAATTATGGTCTTCTCCTACTGACCCCCAAAAGAAAAGAAAAGAAATAAAACTATTTACACGGGAAAGCTCCCAACAAGCAAAAGAAGAATGGGAAATATTTTTGGGTTTTCTTTTTAATTATTACTACTACAGCAAAAAATAAACTACTACTAATTTTTTTGGTTTTTCTTAAGGTTTAACAAACACACAAGAAGAAAGCAGGAAAAAGAAAATAAACTAGCATGGATATTACAGTGAAAGAGTATGAGCACCGACGTCTAGCAATGAGTGTGTGTGAACATAAATGTAATGTCGGTGAGAAATACGTACTCCCCCAAGCTTAGGCTTTTGGCCTAAGTTGGTCTATTGCCAGGGATAGCCTGGCGGATACCCATAGGTGTAGCTGGGGTCGTACTGCGACGAAGAATAGTTGGGATCATACACATGTGCAGCGGTTATCGCCTGCTGAGCTGCAGCGTGGAGTTGATCTGCCTCCGCTCTCCTCTCGTACTCTTCTGACTCCTCTCTGGTAATAACATATCTTCTTTTTGTCTGTGAATCAAAGAAGGTAGGAGCAGGGAGAGTAATACGGAAAACACGTTATTTATCAAAAATTAAACAATATAAGAGAGGTGATTCAGGCCTCTCGACAAACTGGTGCAAAGCCATAGAGATATAATCTAAATATGCAGGAGGCAACTCTGTATCACCCTCACGAATGTCTATCTCAAGAAAATGAGCTAAGCGGGTTGCATAAATTCCTCCAAAGAAATCTCCATTATGTCTATTATGATGCAACCTACGAGCTACAATGGCTCCCATATGATAAGATTGGTCTCCTAACACAGCACTCCTAAGAATTCTAAGATCAGGGACACACATGTGACATGCTTCATCCTTAGCATTTATGCATCTACCGATGAAGAGAGCAAAATAATGTATAGCAGGAAAGTGAATGCTCCCTATGGTAGCCTGCGTTATATCTCTAGATTCCCCCACAGTTATACTAGCAAGAAAGTTTCTAAATTCAGATTTAGGGGGATCCCTAACACTACCCCATGATGGAAGTTTGCAAGCAGAAGTGAAATCCTCTAAGTCCATGGTATAAGATTTGTCATAGAGATCAAACATGACTGATGGAGAATTATGCGAAGATGAATACTCAAACCTCCTCACAAATGAACTTTGAGATCATGATACTGGGGGCATTTGTTAGCCTCAAAATGCTCAAGACCGGCATTGCGCAAATATGCTTTGAATTCTTCTTTAATTCCCGCACGGTCCTTAAAATTTTCCGACGGCCATTCGCAAGGCCGTACTGGAGCGTCTCTTGGTGGATCCTTGTCAGCATCGTGCATAGCAATCCTGGGTCCTTGCTTCTTAGAGGAACCACCTTGGAACATCTTCCTAAGCATATTGTTTTTCTCTGAAAAATTCTAAATTTTTTAGTAACTTCAAACAAAAGTGAACCAACTTCAATAAAACTGATAGCAACTACTCCTACAAGTGCCTAGAGCCTATATCAAGCATTAGAACTACTTAGAACCATATAAATTTGACATGCAAGCTCAAGAACATCGTCACCTATGCAGCACAAATTTGCAAAGAATAAAGCACTAGAAAAAAACTAACTGGACCAATGGAGGAGTCACATACGAAGGAACAATCTCCCCAAGCAGTTTTGTGAGAGGTGCTTTGAGCAAGGAGATCGAAAATCACAGCAAAAGTGGCTGGATCTCGTGCTTGAGTTGGTTTTTCGGGTTTGTGCGAGACAGAGGAAGAAGATGGATGCTGGGATAAGTGGAGGAGGGCCACCGTGGGCCCACGAGGCAGGGGCGCGCCCTAGGGGGGCGCCCACCACCCTCGTGGCCAGGTGGCAGCTCCTCCCGCGGTAATTTGTGCACAGTAAATCCTCAAATATTCCCGAAAAAATCATATTAAATTGGCATGTCATTCTGAGGACTTTTATTTTCGGGATATTTTTATATTACATGGATAAACCAGAAAACAGACAGAAAAATACTATTTTTACTTTATTTCTACTAAATAACAGAAAGTATAGAGAGGGTACAAAAGTTTGTGCTTCTAGTTTTATCCATCTCATGCTCATAAAAAAGAATCCACTAACAAGGTTGATCAAGTCTTGTTAACAAACTCATGCCGATAATCATGAAACCGGAGAAATTTCGAATAACACTAAGTTACCTCAACGGGGATATGCACATCCCCTATAATAAGTATATCATATTTCTTTTTGACAGTAGGAAGAGGAAATTCAAAACCTCCAATTATAATCGATGGAATTTTTCCAATGGAGTTGATACTATGAACTTGAGGTTGTTTCCTCGGAAAGTGTACCGTATGCTCATTACCATTAACATGAAAAGTGACATTGCCTTTGTTGCAATCAATAACAGCCCCTACAGTATTAAGAAAAGGTCTTCCAAGAATAATATACATACTATCATCCTCGGGAATATCAAGAATAACAAAGTCCGTTAAAATAGTAACGTTTGCAACCACAACAGGCACATCCTCACAAATACCAACTGGTGTAGCAGTTGATTTATCAGCCATTTGCAAAGATATTTCGGTAGGTGTCAGCTTATTCAAGTCAAGTCTACGATATAAAGAGAGAGGCATAACACTAACACCGGCTCCAAGATCACATAAAGTAGTTTTAATATAATTTCTTTTAATGGAGCAAGGTATAGTAGGTACTCCGGGATCTCCAAGTTTCTTTGGAATTCCACCCTTAAAAGTATAATTAGCAAGCATGGTGGAAATCTCAGCTTCTGTTATCTTTCTTTTATTAGTAATGATATCCTTCATATATTTAGCATAAGGATTTGTTTTGAGCACATCAGTTAATCGCATACGCAAAAAGATAGGCCTAATCATTTCAGCAAAGCTCTCAAAATCCTCATCATCCTTTTTCTTGGATGGTTTTGGAGGAAAAGGCATGGGTTTCTGAACCCAAGGTTCCCTTTCTTTACCATGTTTCCTAGCAACAAAGTCTCTTTTATCATAACGTTGATTCTTTGATTGTGGGTTATCAAGATCAACAGCAGGTTCAATTTCTACATCATTGTCATCACTAGGTTGAGCATCATCATGAACATCATCATTAATATTTTCATTAGGTTCATGTTCATTACCAGATTGTGTTTCAGCATCAGACATAGATATATCATTTGAATTATCAGGTGGTTCAGCAATAGGTTCACTAGAAGTTTGCATAGTTCTATCATTTTTATTTTTCTTCTTTTTAGAAGAACTAGGAACATCAATATTATTTCTCTGGGAATCTTGCTCGATTCTCTTAGGGTGGCCTTCAGGATACAAAGGTTCCTGAGTCATTCTACCAGTTCTAGTAGCCACTCTAATAGCATAATCATTTTTCTTACTATTCATTTCATCAAGCACTTCTTTTGAGCTTTAAGCACTTGTTCTACTTGCGTGGTAACCATAGAAGCATGTTTGCTAACAAGTTTAAGTTCACCTTTAATATTAGCCATATAATCACCCAAGCGTCTAATCATATAAGCATTTTCTTTTAATTGTCTACCAAAATAAGCATTCAAGTCGTCTTGCTTAAACATAAAGTTATCAAACTCATCCAAGCACTGACTAGCAATTTTAGTAGGAGGAACTTCAGCTTTATCATATCTATAGAGAGAATTTACCTTTACTACCTGTGTCAGGATATCGGGGTCAGGAGGTTCTTCAATAAATAAAGAATTGAGATCATAAGTTTCTTCAATAGGCGGTGAATTAAGACCATGTATTTCTTCAATAGGAGGTAAATTCTTAACGTCTTCAGATTTAATACCTTTCTCTTTCATAGATTTCTTTGCCTCTTGCATATCTTCGGGACTGAGAAATAGAACATCTCTCTTCTTCGGAGTTGGTTTAGGAATAGGCTCAGTAATTGGAGCAGGAGCTAGCTCAGGAGCTGGCTCAGGGGCTGGCTCCGGAGGTGCCCAATTATTTTCATTTGTCAACATATTATTCAATAGAATTTCAGCTTCATCCGGTGTTCTTTCCCTGAAAAGAGAACCAGCACAACTATCCAGGTAATCTCTGGAAGCATCAATTAGTCCATTATAAAAGATATCAAGTATTTCAGGTTTCTTAAGAGGATGATCAGGCAAAGCATTAAGTAACTTGAGAAGCCTCCCCCAAGCTTGTGGGAGACTCTCTTCTTTAATTTGCACAAAGTTGTATATTTCCCTCAAAGCAGCTTGTTTCTTATGAGCAGGGAAATATTTAGCAGAGAAGTTATAAATCATATCCTAGGGACTACGCAGACAACCAGGATCAAGAGAATTAAACCATATCTTAGCATCACCCTTTAATGAGAACGGAAATATTTTGAGTATATAGAGGTAATGTGATCTCTCATCATTAGTGAATAGGGCAGCTATATCATTTAACTTAGTAAGATGTGCCACAACAGTTTCAGATTCATAGCCATAAAACGGATCAGATTCCACCAAAGTAATTATAGCAGGATCAACAGAGAATTCATAATCCTTATCAGGAACACAAATAGGTGAAGTAGCAAAAGCAGGGTCAGGTTTCATTTTATCTCTAAGTGATTCTTTGTTCCATTTAACTAATAACCTCTTGAGCTCATATCTATCTTTGCAAGCTAAAATAGCGGCAGAAGATTCCATATCAAAAAGATAGCCCTCAGGAATAACAGGCATATTTTCATCATCACTTTCATCATCGTATTCAGATTCAATAATTTCTTTTTCTCTAGCCCTAGCAATTTGTTCATCAAGAAATTCACCAAGGGGCACAGTAGTATCAGGCATAGAAACAGTTTCATCATACGTATCATGCATAGCAGAAGTGGCATCATCAATAACATGCGACATATCGGAACGAATAGCAGAAGCAGGTTTAGGTGTCGCTAGACTACTCATAACAGAAGGTGAATCAAGTGCAGAGCTAGATGGCAGTTCCTTACCTCCCCTCGTAGTTGAGGGATAGATCTTGGTTTTTGGATCTCTCAAGTTCTTCATAATGATAAGCAGATATAAATCCCAAGTGACTCAAAGAATAGAGCTATGCTCCCTGGCAACGGCGCCAGAAATTAGTCTTGATGACCCACAAGTATAGGGGATCACAACAGCTTTCGAGGGTAGAGTATTCAACCCAAATTTATTGATTCGACACAAGGGGAGCCAAAGAATATTCTCAAGTATTAGCAGCTGAGTTGTCAATTCAACCACACCTGGAAACTTAGTATCTGCAGCAAAGTGTTTAGTAGCAAACTAATATGATAGTGGTGGTAGCGGCAACAAAAGTAAAGACAGCAAAAGTAATGTTTTTGGTATTTTGTAGTGATTGTAATAGTAGCAGCGGGAAAGTAAATAAGCGTAAACCAGTATATGGAAAACTCGTAGGCACCGGATCAGTGATGGATAATTATGTCGGATGCGGTTCATCATGTAACAGTCATTACATAGGGTGACACAGAACTAGCTCCAATTCATCAATGTAATGTAGGCATGTATTCCGTATATAGTCATATGTGCTTATGGAAAAGAACTTGCATGACATCTTTTGTCCTACCCTCCCGTGGCAGTGGGGTCCTATTGGAAACTAAGGGATATTAAGGCCTCCTTTTAATAGAGAACCGGAACAAAGCATTAGCACATAGTGAATACATGAACTCCTCAAACTATGGTCATCACCGGGAGTGGTCCCGATTATTGTCACTTCGGGGTTGCCGGATCATAACACATAGTAGGTGACTATAGACTTGCAAGATAGGATCAAGAACTCACATATATTCATGAAAACATAATAGGTTCAGATCTGAAATCATGGCACTCGGGCCCTAGTGACAAGCATTAAGCATAGCAAAGTCATAGCAACATCAATCTCAGAACATAATGGATACTAGGGATCAAACCCTAACAAAACTAACTCGATTACATGATAAATCTCATCCAACTCATCACCGTCCAGCAAGCCTACGATGGAATTACTCACACATGGCGGTGAGCATCATGAAATTGGTGATGGAGGATGGTTGATGATGACGACGGTGACGAATCCCCCTCTCCGGAGCCCCGAACGGACTCCAGATCAGCCCTCCCGAGAGGTTTTAGGGCTTGGTGGTGGCTCCGTATTGTAAAACGCGATGATTTCTTCTCTCTGGTTTTTTCTCTCCGAAAGCAAATATATAGAGTTGGAGTTGGCGTCGGAGGGCATCCAGGGGGCCCACGAGGTAGGGGGCGTGCCCTAGAGGGGGGGTGCCCCCCACCCTCGTGGACAGGTTGTGGGCCCCCTGGTCTTCGTCTTTGGCGAGGATTTTTTATTATTTTTTCTAAGATGTTCCGTGGAGTTTCAGGTCATTCCGAGAATATTTGTTTTCTACACATAAAACAACACCATGGCAATTCTGCTGAAAACAGCGTTAGTCCGGGTTAGTTCCATTCAAATCATACAAGTTAGAGTCCAAAACAAGGGCAAAAGTGTTTGGAAAAGTAGATACGACGGAGACATATCGGTGGCTGGCTTCTCCCGGGTGTCGTGCCTTGGACAAGGTTCATTCAATAGTTGCTCAAGGGTGGGACCTGACCTGCCCGACCGAGGGGGTTGTCTGCCCTTGCGCCGTTGATTTCCGCCGTGTCCATTGGTGTTAGCAACAAACTCATCAGCCTTGCGTTTATTACCTCCTTGATTTGTCGGGCTATGCTGGTGACCCTTGCCATTGTGGTTCTTCTTTCCCTTCGCTGTCTTCTCTTTGTCAGACACCGGGTCTTTGGTACTATCAGAATCAGCATACTTGAAGAGAGCTGCCATCAACTGGCCCATGTCATTACAGTCACGCTTGAGCCGCCCCAACTTCTGCTTCAGAGGTTCAAAACGACAATTTTTCTCCAACATCAAAATTGCTAAGCCGGCATCCATCTTATCAGACGAATCTATTATCTCCTTGACCCGGCGCACCCAATGGGTTGTAGACTCACCATCCTCTTGCTTACAATTAGTTAGGTCCACAATCGACATAGGCTGCTTACACGTGTCTTTGAAGTTCTGGATGAACCGGGCCTTTAACTCCGCCCATGAGCTGATAGAATTAGGCGGCAACCCCTTCAACCAAGTATGAGCTGTTCCATCCAACATCATAGTGAAATACTTGGCCATTGCTGCGTCGCTGACCTCCAACAACTCCATATCCATCTCATAACTCTCAATCCAAGCCCCGGGCTATAAGTCAGCCGTGTAATTAGGCACCTTACGAGGCCCCTTAAAGTCCTTCGACAGACGCTCATTACATATGGCCGGCACCAAGCAAGGAACACCTCCAGTTCTTATGGCCACTCTTGCCTCTACCGAGGTTGCTGGATAAGCCGGAAAAGTTTGATGAGCCGCCTGATCTGCTGCCATTTGAACCGCTCGTTCCGCCTCTTGGAGAATCCTCTCCTGGTCCGTCATGTTAAGGGCTCCAGCCCGCACTGGCTCATGCCTGTGTGGCCGGTTGTGGCGTTGAGCATTGCTTGACATGTCTGCGGATTCCATATGCCTACTATAGCTCAGGCTCCGGCTTGGGCGAGGAGTTGAATGGATCCTATCTCGACTGTAGGAGTACGCATCCTGCTGTGCCAGAGCTGTTTGAAGAAGTTCTCTTACCCTCCGCGTTTCAACCGCCGCCGGTGAGTCGCCTTCCATCAGGAGAGCCGCCAAATGAGCCGATGCTGCGATGAGCTTTTCCAAGGGGTTGGAGAAGTGACCCGGCGGTGTTGGTACGTAATGAGGTGGAGCGGTAATTATACGAGGTGGTTCCATGGCACGCGGCTGATCCGGTCCGCCAGGTGTCGTGATCCGGTTTGCCTCCGGCGGGTTGCTTCCCCCAGCTCCGGGTGTATGGAATAGGTTCCTAGGATCAAGCGTCAGAGGTACACGTGACTGAGTTTTCTAATGCCTCCTCCTCATGACCTCGTTTGACGCGTTAAGATCCATCGAGAGCAGGAAGGTCTCCGCTTGAAGATGTTGAGCACGAACGTCCAAAGCCGCCCGCTCTGCTGCCATCCTGACTTCCTCTGTGGCTAGATTTTCCTTAGCTTGCACCATATCTTCACGTACGCGTGCCACCTCTGCGTCGTGTCGGGCTTTATCCGCCGGCTCTACCACGGCAGTCAATAGAGTCATCAGTTTATCCATGAGGTCCATTAGAATCTGAGCCATGGGGCACGCGGGGTCTCCTGACCCGGCTGCAACCGACCTGGTAGCTGTT
Source organism: Triticum dicoccoides (assembly GCF_002162155.2). Taxonomy (NCBI): domain Eukaryota; kingdom Viridiplantae; phylum Streptophyta; class Magnoliopsida; order Poales; family Poaceae; genus Triticum; species Triticum dicoccoides. The sequence continues at coordinate 339,756,574 of NC_041388.1, read as the reverse complement.
GCTGCCACTGCCCGGGTTGTGTCCCTGCCATGAAGACTCCGGCCCAATTCGGTGGCTCAAGAGGGTCCGGAATACTGCTGCCATCCGAACAGCCCCCGAGCATGCCGTCCTGCAGCTGGTACAAAGAGTCCGTCTCACCCATTGATGATGCAGTGTCAAAACAGAAGGCCGTCTCACCGCCCTCCACCGATCCTTCAGAGTATTCACTGCCGTGGACGTAGCCTACGAAGGCATGCTTCATGACAGATTGGACACGGGTGGTCCTTGCGTGCTAAGCCATTTCGATGAGGTTGGTGTGGACATCTGGCTCAGGGCCTGACTCGCCGATCCGGCTGATGAAGACGTGAATTCCGCCGAAGGGGACCCAGTACTCGTACTCAATTGAGCCGTCCTCGGGGCCCCAGCCTTCATCGTCGATGTAGAGCTTGCCACGACGATTCTTGGTCATCCGGCCCACAGCGTATCCCTTGAGCCCTTCGAAGTTGCCCTTCAAGAACTCAAATCCACCGTGCGCTGGCCCCACAGTGGGCGCCAACTGTCATGGAATTGTCACGGCAGATGTCCTAGAGAAAGGACTTAGTCATAGGGCCATCGCAACTAGGAAGCTTAAAGGGGTTAATCGTGACAAAGGACACGGGAGGTTTTATACTAGTTTGGCCCCTTATGATGAAGGTAAAGCCTACGTCTAGTTGTGTTGGTATTGCTGGGGGTTTCGTTCACCAAGAGGCTTAACTCGCCGGCTTGGTTATCGATCTCTTGTTTCTTTCTCTAAGCCGCCATCGGGTCGTCCCCTTATATACACGGGTTGACGCCTGGTGGCCTACAGAGTCCCGGCCGACTCATAATCGTGTCCGGCTCGGTGACTTCCTTTACATGCCTTTCCTTACATACGATGGTTTATAATACCGGGCCTTAAACTGCCTCCACGCCTTTGGGCCTTCTATAAGATTTAATAAACTATCCTCTTGAATGTTTACTGGGCTTCTTGTGCAACCCGCCATTGGGGTTGACCCGACCCCTCCTGGGCGGGTCTTAACTGATAGCTATATCCCCAACATCCTTCGTTGACTATGAGAGCTTGTGATGGGCTAAGTTGGGACACCCCTGCAGGGTATAAACTTTCGAGAGCCATGCCCGCGGTTATGTGGCAGGTGAGAATTTTTTAATATCCGGTTGTAGAGAACTTAACACTTAACTTAATTTAAATGAATCAACCACGTGTGTAGCCGCGATGGTCTCTCTTTGGCGGAGTCCGGGAAGTGAACACAATCTTGTGTTATGCTTGAACATAAGTAGCTTCAGGATCACTTCTTGATCACTTCTAACTTCTCGACTGTTGCGTTGCTTCTCTTCTCGCTCTTATTTGGGTATGTTAGCCACCATATATGCTTAGTGCTTGTTGCAGCTCCACCTTACTACCTTCTCCTACCCATAAGCTTAAATAGTCTTGATCTCGTGAGTGTGAGATTGCCGAGTCCTCGTGACTCACAGATACTTCCAAACAGTTGCAGGTGCCGAGGATACCAGTGCAGGTGATGCTACCGAACTCAAGTTGGAGTTCGACGAGGATCTGGGTCGCTACTACATTTTGTTTCCTAATGATCAGTAGTGGAGCCCAGTTGGGACGATCGGGGATCTAACATTTGGGGTGTATCTTCCTTTTTATTCTGTTTTGGCAGTAGTCGGTCTTTGAGTGTATTGGGATGATGTATGAATTATTTATGTATTGTGTGAAGTGGCGATTGTAAGCCAACTCATTATCCCTTTCTTATTCAGTACATGGGATTGTGTGAAGATTACCGCTCTTGCGACAAAACTACCATGCGGCTATGCCTCTAAGTCGTGCCCCGACACGTGGGAGATATAGCCGCATTGTGGGTGTTACAAGTTGGTAATCAGAGCCATCCCCGACTTAGGAGCCCCCTGCTTGATCGAATCACAGACGTTGTTGAGTCTAGAACAAAATGTTTTGAGTCTTAGGATTATATATATCGGAGAGTAGGATTCTTTTTACTCCTTAGTCCCTTCGTCGCTCTCGTGAGGCCTCCTAACGGTAGCAATTACATGGACTGGGTCTGTAACTTGAGGATTATCCTCATTGCTGCACAGAAGAATTACGTCCTGGAAGCACCGCTGGGTGCCAGGCCTGCTGTAGATGCAACTGACGACGTTAAGAACGTCTGGCAAATCAAAGCTGATGACTACGCAATACTTCAGTGTGCCATGCTTTACGGCTTAGAACCGGGACTTCAACGATGTTTTGAACATCATGGAGCATATGAGATGTTCCAGGAGTTGAAGTTAATATTTCAAGCAAATGCCCAGATTGAGAGATATGAAGTCTCCAATAAGTTCTACAACTGCAAGATGGAGGTGAATAGTTCTGTCAATGAGCATATACTCAAAATGTCTGGGTATAACAATCACTTGATTCAACTGGGAGTTAATCTTCCGGATGATAGCGTCATTGACAGAATTCTTCAATCACTACCACCAAGCTACAAGAGCTTCGTGATGAACTATAACATGCAAGGGATGGATAAGACGATTCCCGAGCTCTTCGCACTGCTAAAGGCTGCGGAGGTAGAAATCAAGAAGGAGCATCAAGTGTTGATGGTCAATAAGACCACTAGTTTCAAGAAAAAAGGGCAAAGGGAAGAAGAAGGGGAACTTCAAGAAGAACAGCAAGCAAGTTGCTACTCAAGCGAAGAAACCCAAGTCTGGACCTAAGCCTGAGACTGAGTGCTTCTACTGCAAGCAGACTGGTCACTAGAAGCGGAAGTTCCCCAAGTATTTGGTGGATAAGAAGGATGGCAAGGTGAACAAAGCTATATGTGATATACATGTTATTGATGTGTACCTTACCAGAGCTCGCGGTAGCACCTGGGTATTTGATACTGGTTTTGTTGCTAATATTTGCAACTCGAAACAAGGACTATGGATTAAGCGAACACTGGCCAAGGAAGGGGTGACGATGCGCATGGTAAACGGTTCCAAAGTCGATGTGATCGCCGTCGGCACGCTACCTCTACATCTACCTTCGGGATTAGTATTAGACCTAAATAATTGTTATTTGGTGCCAGCGTTGAGCATGAACATTATATCTGGATCTTGTTTAATGCGAGATGGTTATTCATTTAAATCAGAGAATAATGGTTGTTCTATTTATATGAGTAATATCTTTTATGGTCATGCACCCTTGAAGAGTGGTCTATTTTTGATGAATCTCAATAGTAGTGATACACATATTCATAATGTTGAAGCCAAAAGATGCAGAGTTGATAATGATAGTGCAACTTATTTGTGGCACTACCGTTTGGGTCATATTGGTGTAAAGCGCATGAAGAAACTCCATACTGATGGACTTTTGGAATCACTTGATTATGAATCACTTGGTACTTGCGAACCATGCCTCATGGGCAAGATGACTAAAACGCCATTCTCCAGTACTATGGAGAGAGCAACAGATTTGTTGGAAATCATACATGCCGAGAAGGTTGTCAGAATCGCGATTTTGAATCGGATCGGAACTCTGATGGTAGGATCGCAAATTGTAGAATCTTCACTATCAAGATCGTAGAAACGTAGATTCCATGAACTAAAATCGTAGAATCAGAGAGCTTAGTTTGGATCGTAAAGTCATAGAATCGTATAACAGAATCGCGATTCTGACAACCTTGTATTACAGATGTATGTGCTCCGATGAATATTGAGGCTCGTGGCGGATATCGTTATTTTCTCACCTTCACAGATGATTTGAGCAGATATGGGTATATCTACTTAATGAAACATAAGTCTGAAACATTTGAAAAGTTCAAAGAATTTCAGAGTGAAGTTGAAAATCATTGTAACAAGAAAATAAAGTTTCTACGATCAGACCGTGGAGGAGAATATTTGAGTTACAAGTTTGGTCTACATTTGAAACAATGCGGAATAGTTTCGCAACTCACGCCACCCGGAACACCACAGCGTAATGGTGTGTCCGAACGTCGTAATCGTACTTTACTAGATATGGTGTGATCCATGATGTCTCTTAGTGATTTACCGCTATCATTTTGGGGTTATGCTTTAGAGACGGCTGCATTCACATTAAATAGGGCACCATCGAAATCCGTTGAGACGACGCCTTATGAACTGTGGTTTGGCAAGAAACCAAAGTTGTCATTTCTTAAAGTTTGGGGCTGCGATGCTTATGTGAAAAAGCTTCAACCTGATAAGCTCGAACCCAAATCGGAGAAATGTGTCTCCATAGGATACCCAAAGGAGACTGTTGGGTACACCTTCTATCACAGATCCGAAGGCAAGACATTCGTTTCAAAGAATGGATCGTTGCTAAGAGTGGGAGGAAAGTAGAACTTGATGAGGTAACTATACCTGCTCCCTTATTGGAAAGTAGTTCATCACAGAAACCGGTTCCTGTGACGCCTACACCAATTAGTGAGGAAGTTAATGATGATGATCATGGAACTTCAGATCAAGTTGTTACTGAACCTCGTAGGTCAACCAGAGTAAGATCCGTACCAGAGTGGCACGGTAATCTTGTTCTAGAGGTTATGTTACTAGACCATGACGAACCTACGAACTATGAAGAAGCGATGGTGAGCCCAGATTCTGCAAAATGGCTTGAGGCCATGAAATCTGAGATGGGATCCATGTATGAGAACAAAGTGTGGACTTTGGTTGACTTGCCCGATGATCGGCAAGCCATTGAAAATAAATGGATCTTTAAGAAGAAGACTGATGCTGACGGTAATGTTACTGTCTATAAAGCTCGACTTGTTGCAAAAGGTTTTCAACAAGTTCAAGGGATTGACTACGATGAGACTTTCTCACCAGTAGCAATGCTTAAGTCTGTCCAAATCATGTTAGCAATTGCCGCATTTTATGACTATGAAATTTGGCAAATGGATGTCAAAACTGCATTCCTGAATGGATTTTTGGAAGAAGAGTTGTACATGATGCAACCAGAAGGTTTTGTCGATCCAAAGGGAACTAACAAAGTGTGCAAGCTCCAGCAATCCATTTATGGATTGGTGCAAGCCTCTCGGAGTTGGAATAAATGCTTTGATAGTGTGATCAAAGCATTTGGTTTTGTACAGACTTTTGGAGAAGCATGTATTTACAAGAAAGTGAGTGGGAGCTCTGTAGCATTTCTGATATTATATGTGGATGACATATTATGGATTGGAAATGATGTAGAATTTCTGGATAGCATAAAGGGATACTTGAATAAGAGTTTTTCAATGAAGGACCTCGGTGAAGCTGCTTATATATTGGGCGTAAAGATCTATAGAGATAGATCAAGACGCTTAATTGGACTTTCACAAAGCACATACCTTGAAAAAGTTTTGAAGAAGTTCAAAATGGATCAAGCAAAGAAAGGGTTCTTGCCTGTGTTACAAGGTGTGAAGTTGAGTAAGACTCAATGCCCGACCACTGCAGAAGATAGAGAGAAGATGAAAGATGTTCCCTATGCTTCAGCCATAGGCTCTATCATGTATGAAATGCGGTGTACCAGACCTGATGTGTGCCTTGCTATATGTCTAGCAGGGAGGTACCAAAGTAATCCAGGAGTGGATCACTGGACAGCGGTCAAGAACATCCTAAAATACCTGAAAAGGACTAAGGATATGCTTCTCATTTATGGAGGTGACAAAGAGCTAGTCGTAAATGGTTACGTCGATGCAAGCTTTGACACTGATACGGACGATTCTAAATCGCAAACCGGATACGTGTTTACATTGAACGGTGGAGTTGTCAGTTGGTGCAGTTCTAAACAAAGCATCATGGCGGGATCTACATGTGAAGCGGAGTACATAGCTGCTTCGGAAGCAGCAAATGAAGGAGTCTGGATGAAGGAGTTCATATCCGATCTAGGTGTCATACCTAGTGCATTGGGTCCAATGAAAATCTTTTGTGACAATACTGGTGCAACTGCCTTGGCAAAGGAATCCAGATTTCACAAAAGAACCAAGCACATCAAGAAACGCTTCAATTCCATCCGGGATCTAGTCCAGATGGGAGACATAGAAATTTGCAAGATACATACGGATCTGAATGTTGCAGACCCGTTGACTAAGCCTCTTCCACGAGCAAAACATGATCAGCACCAAGGCTCCATGGGTGTTAGAATCATTACTGTGTAATCTAGATTATTGACTCTAGTGCAAGTGGGAGACTGAAGGAAAAATGCCCTAGAGGCAATAATAAAGTTATTATTTATTTCCTTATTCTCATGATAAATGTTTATTATTCATGCTAGAATTGTATTAACCGGAAACATAATACATGTGTGAATACATAGACAAACAGAGTGTCACTAGTATGCCTCTACTTGACTAGCTCGTTGATCAAAGATGGTTATGTTTCCTAGCCGTTGACATGAGTTGTCATTTGATTAACGGGATCACATCATTAGGAAAATGATGTGATTGACTTGACCCATTCTGTTAGCTTAGCACTCGATCGTTTAGTATGTTGCTATTGTTTTCTTCATGACTTATACATGTTCCTATGACTATGAGATTATGCAACTCCCGTTTACCAGAGGAACACTTTGTGCGCTACCAAACATCACAACATAACTGTGTGATTATAAAGGTGCTCTATAGGAGTCTCCGAAGGTACTTGTTGGGTTGTCGTATTTCGAGATTAGGATTTGTCACTCTGATTTTTGGAGAGGTATCTCTGGGCCCTCTCGGTAATGCAGATCACTTAAGCCTTGCAAGCATTGCAACTAATGAGTTAGTTGCAGGATGATGTATTACAGAACGAGTAAAGAGACTTGTCGGTAACGAGATTGAACTAGGTATTGAGATACCGACTATCGAATCTCGGGCAAGTAACATACCGATGACAAAGGGAACAAAGTATGTTGTTAGGCGGTTTGATCGATAAAGATCTTCATAGAATATGTAGCCAATATGAGCATCCAAGTTTCGCTATTGGTTATTGACCGGAGATGTGTCTCGTCATGTCTACATAGTTCTGTAAACTCACTCCCCCTCTTTCCTTCCTCTCTCCCTCCTCTTTCCCCCTCCACTCCTAATCCAACAAGGACAAGGGACGGAGTCCTACTCCCGGTGGGAGTAGGACTCCTCCTGGCGCGCCCCCTCCTAGCCGGCTGCACCTCCCCCTTGCTCCTTTATATACGGGGGCAGGGGCACCCTAGAGACACAACAATTGATCGTTTGATCTTTTAGCCGTGTGCGGTGCCCCCCTCCACCATAGTCCACCTTGATAATACTGTAGCAGTGCTTAGGAGAAGCCCTGCGTCGGTAGAACATCATCATCGTTACCACGCCGTCGTGCTGACAAAACTCTCCCTCAACACTCGGCTGGATCGGAGTTCGAGGGACGTCATCGGGTTGAACGTGTGCTGAACTCGGAGGTGCCACACGTTCGGTACTTGATCGGTCGGATCGTGAAGACGTACGACTACATCAACCACGTTGTGCTAATGCTTCCTCTTTCGGTCTACGAGGGTATGTGGACAACACTCTCCCCTCTCGTTGCTATGCATCACCATGATCTTGCGTGTGTGTAGGAAAATTTTGAAATTACTACATTCCCCAACATGATCATATCCCTTTTTATCCAGTTTTTATGCATTAGTTACAACCCTCAAACACTGCATGATTAGGATGTGATTTAACTTGTGGGTTTGGGAAGTAGATGATGAGGTAGAACCTATTGCCTTTTTTATCAAATCGTGGGAGTTACTTCTACATTATGCTTATATTGTTATGCTATGCTCGTAGACGTGGTTTGGTTTGAGTGATCCATGATAGATGTGAGATTTTTAATTAATGGTTAACTTAAGGTGGCTACTTAAATACACGTCTGGGTGGATTGGTTGTGGGCACCTGGGGTTATACTAGTGTTGTCCTAGGAGATCTCGGGGTACCCGTGTGATCATCCTATGGTTCTCCACCCAAGCTCAAAGGGATCATAAGTGTAGCGACCCGACCTCAGACGGTCAAGTCTCTGTGCTTCAATGTCATCCCTGGATCGGTAATGCTAACACACACAGTACTTCGAAGGATTTATAACAGATTAGCAATCACACACTTATTACAACGAATGTCTCAAAAGAGAACTTATTACAATAAATATGGCTTAAGGCCATCTAAATACGATAACAGCTGAAGGCTTGGAAGATAAAGCGAGTCCATCAACTCCAATAGCATAGCTGAGTGCATGACAAACAACCTACAGCATCTTACTCGTCGTCTGAAAAGTCTGCAACATGATACGTTGCATCCTGAGAACGAGTCAGCACATGGAATATGCTGGCAATATAACACAGTAGAGCAATGAACAGATAAATGCTATCACTACATGCAATATGGCTGGTGGAGGCTCTATGGTTATATTGTTTTTTGCGAAAAGCCAATTTTTTCCTACAAAAAAGGAATATATTTTATTTAACTATCATGGTAGTTGAAACATCATTGAGAAGGTTCCTCCAACTCAATCCCAATTAAAGTAATCATTAACCCAACAAATTAATTTAGAGTGATGAGATCAAATCAATAATTCATGTACCAGATAATCAAAACATCCATAACCGGGACATGGCTAACCATGATTAGTTTATACACTCTGCAGAGGTTTGCACACTTTTCCCCACAAGACTCGATCTCCTCCGTTGGATTTCTCGCACTACAAGGTGTTTGAGAAATGGATGACCGAGACACAGTCTCTCAGAAGCATTAACTCTTTACCCTGGGTGGACCGTTACACCTACTTTCCCCTACATCTGCTAGCCCACCACTGAAAGAGGTCACACAACATACTCAACTATGCGAGAGCCCATAATGGCTTGTGGCTGCACACGGAAGTTTCTAGCATGAATAATCTTATGATCCCTTTGAGCCTGGGTGGCGGACCGTAGGATGATCACACGGGTACTCCGGGATATCCTAGGACAACACTTGATTCTCCAGGTGCCCACAAGCAACCCACCCAGATGTGCATTAAAGTTGCCACCTTAAGTTGAACCATTAATTAACAATCTCACATTTGTCATGCATACACTCAATCCCAATCCACGTCTACGAGCATAGCATAGCAATATAAGCATAACGTAGAAGTAACTCCCAAGGGTTTGATAATAAAAGGGCAATAGGTTCCTACCTCATCAACTACTTCCCAAACCCACATGTTAAGAGATCCTACTCATGCAATGTGTGAGGGTTGTAACTAATGCATAAAACTGGGTAATCAAGGGGTATGACCAAAGTGTTACTTGCCTTGCTAACGATCTGCAAATCCTATAGAATCGTAGTAGCACGCTCCGCACTCCGGGAATCAAGCAAAGATGCACAGGTAAATCTCAAATAAGAAGATCTAACCAGAAATTCCAGCTGAAGAACTCTGGTTTGCAAAAAGAATCAAATCAAACGGAACAACGAAACTCAAACTGCGAAAGAAACAAGACCCGATTACTAATCTGGGCTAAATTCAAATTTAACAGTACCAAAATCTTGTTTAAGTTGGTTAAACAGAAAGAGGGCTTCGAGACGAAGATCTAGGCGCTTGTTTCACCCGATTCGGATAAACGAGCGAAAAGATATACTAGAACAAAGAATAGGGCAGAAATCGCGATAAAAAATAATCGTGGAAAAACCCTAGAAAAAAACGAGACGAACAGGCTAACGAACGAACTTTCGTTGTCTGTGGCTAACTGACGAACAACGTTCGTTAAAATGAAAGTACGGACGAATGTTCGCTATTTAACTGAACCAAAAAAACCGAAACAAAACTGATCTAAAACAAAAAAAACGAGATCTAGGGTTTCAAACGAAAAAAACCGAGTGGCTTTCTAACGAAAACCGACGGCGGCGGGCGGCTACCTTGGTGAGGTCCGGCGGGGTCAGCGGCGAGCGGATCCGGCGGCGGAACGGGGCGGCGGCAGCGCGACGAGGCGGCGCGCGGTGAGGCGGCTGGCGGCAGCGGCGCGGCATGGAAATCGAGGCAGGGCGCGGCGGCTGGCAAGGGTTTCGGTGGTGGGTTTGGTGGGGCAGCTTATAAAGGCCGGTCGGGTCGGAGTCGAGGTCGGACATGGCCCGGTTAGGTCGGTAACTTTTTAAAAAAATCCTGACGTGGAAAAACAAATAAAAGAAATACTAAACGGACTCCAAAAATCCCGAAATAAATTTTCACAGTCCTCTAATAATATCCCGGACAAAGTGAACATTTATTTGGGCCTCCAATGCAATTTTTCAAAACGCATATTTTTCCTAATTTAAATAAAATAACAAAAAATCCAAAATAAATATTTATTTGGTTTCAATATTTTCCTTCAAATTCCATTTATTTTGGAGAAGTCATATATCTCCTCTCATATATTTTTAATATGAAATATTTTCGGAGAGAAAAATTAATTAAAACCAAAGTGATCCTTGTTTTGATATTTGAGAAAATTCAAATATGAGAACTATGAAATCCCCAACTCTCTCCGAGGGTCCTTGAGTTGCTTAGAATTTCGAGGATCGCAAAAACGAAATTGCAATAAAATATGATATGCATGAATGACCTTTGTATAACATTCCACATTGAAAATTTGGGATGTTACAATAAGATTATTCATGCTAGAAACTTCTGTGTGCAGTCACAAGCTATTATGGGCTCTAGCATAGTTGAGTATGTTGCATGACCTCTTTCAGTGGTAGGCTAGCAGATGTAGGGGAAAGTAGGTGTAACTATCTACCCAGAGTAAAGAGTTAATGCTTCTGAAAGACTGTGTTTTGGTCATCCGTTTCCCATACACCATGTAGTGTGAGAAATCCAATGGAGGAGATCGAGTCTTGTGGGGAAAAGTGTGCAAACCTCTGCAGAGTGTACAATCTAATCATGGTTAGCCGTGTCCCCGGTTATGGACATCTTGAGTATCTGGTTCTTGGATTATCATGTTGATCTCATCACTCTAAATTAATTTGTTGGGTTGTTAATTACTATTTAATTAGGATTGAGATGGGCTTACCATTCTCAATGTTTATCAACCACCATGATAGATAATAAAAATATATTCCTTTGTTGTAGGGAAAAATGTCTTTTCGCAAAACATTATAACCATAGAGCCTCCACCACCCATATATGCATGTAGAGATAGCATTTATTCTGTTGATTGCTCTACAGTGTTATTTTGCCAGCATATTCCATGTGCTGACCCGTTTTCGGGCTGTAACATATTATGTTGCAGACATTTCAGACGAAGAGTAAGGTGTGCTAGGTCATTGTCGTGCACTCAGCTATGTCGTTGGAGTTGATGGACTCACTTTATCTCCCAAGTCTTCCGCTGTTATCGTATTTAGATGGCCTTAAGCCATATTATTGTAATTATTGGGGAACGTAGTAATTTCAGAAAATTTACTATGCACACACAAGATCATGGTGATGCATAGCAACGAGAGGGGAGAGTATCATCCATGTACCCTCGTAGACCGTAAGCGGAAGCGTTATGAGAACGCGGTTGATGGAGTCGTATGTCTTCACGATCCGACTGATCCAAGTACCGAACGCACGGCACCCCTGAGTTCAGCACACGTTCAGCTCGATGACGTCCCACAAACTCTGATCTAGCAGAGCTTCATGGGAGAGTTCCATCTGCACGACAGCGTGATGACGGTGATGATGTTGCTACCGACGCAGGGCTTCGCCTAAGCACCGCTACGATATGATCGAGGTGGATTATGGTGGAGGGGGTACCGCACACGGCCTAGAACAATCAACTTGTGTGTATTTGGGTGCCCCCCCCCCCCCTGCCCCAGTATATAAATGAGCAAGGGGGAGGCCGGCCAGCCTTGGTGCGCCCCAAGGAGAGGAGGAATCCTCTTCCTACTAGGAAGAGGATTCATCCTTTCCTAGTCCAACTAGGAAGAGGGAAGGGGGAAGGAAAGAGAGGGAGAGGGAAAGAGGGGTCGCGCCCCCTTCCCCTAGTCCAATTCGGACTACTCATGGGAGGGTGTGCGCCACCTCCTGGGCTGCAGCCCTCTCTCTCCCGTAAGGACCACTAAGGCCCAATACTTCCCCGGGGGGTACCGATAACCCCTCCGGCACTCCGGTTTTCTCCGAAATCATCTGGAACACTTCCGGTGTCCGAATATAGCCGTCCAATATATCAATCTTTATGTCTCGACGATTTCGAGACTCCTCGACATGTCCTCGATCTCATCTGGGACTCCGAACAAACATCGGTCATCAAATCACATAACTCGTAATACAAATCGTCACAGAACATTAAGTGTGCGAACCCTACGGGTTCGAGAACTATGTAGACATGACCGAGACTCATTTCCGGTCAATAACCAATAGAGGAACCTGGATGATCATATTGGTTCCTACATATTCTACGAAGATCTTTATCGGTCAAGCCGAATAACAACATACGTTGTTCCCTTTGTCATCGGTATGTTACTTGCCCGAGATTAGATCGTCGGTATCTCATACCTAGTTCAATCTCATTACCGGCAAGTCTCTTTACTCATTCCGTAATGCATCATCCCGCATGAGGGAGTCCTGGATTAGGGGGTCTCCGGACAGCCGGACTATATCCTTTGGTCGGACTGTTGGACTATGAAGATACGAGATTGAAGACTTCGTCCCGTGTCCGGATGGGACTCTACTTGGCGTGGAAGGCAAGCTAGGCAATACGGATATGCATATCTCCTCCTTTGTAACCAACCTTGTGTAACCCTAGCCTCCTCCGCTGTCTATATAAACCGAAGGGTTTTAGTCCATAGAAAAAACAGACAATCATACCATAGGCTAGCTTCTAGGGTTTAGCCTCTCTGATCTCGTGGTAGATCAACTCTTGTACTACTCATATTATCAAGAATAATCAAGTAGGACGTAGGGTTTTACCTCCATTAAGAGGGCCCGAACCTGGGTAAAACATCGTGTCCCCTGCCTCCTGTTACCATCCGCCTTAGACACATAGTTCAGGACCCCCTACCCGAGATCCACCGGTTTTGACACCGACATTGGTGCTTTCATTGAGAGTTCCTCTGTGTCATCATCATTAGGCTTGATGGCTCCTTCAATCATTGATAGCGATGTAGTCCAGGGTGAGACTTTCCTCCCCGGACAGATCTTTGTATTCGGCGGCTCCGCACTGCAGGCCAACTTGCTTGGCCATCTAGAGCAAATCGAGAGCTACGCCCCTGGCTATCAGGTCAGATTTGGAAACTTGAACTACACATCTGACATCCACGGAGACTTGATCTTCGACGGATTCGAGCCCTTGCCGAGTGCGCCGCACGGTCACGATGAGCACGACTTAGCTCTATCGTCGGACAGTGTTCGAGAGATCGCACCGGCGACCGCTCCGACCCTCAAGTCGGAGCCAATTGCGCCATCCAGTGACGGGTGGATAGACCCCGCCGCGGAGGCCGCACTCTCATCGGCGATCGAGCCGAGTATTGACCTTACCCTTCACGAGAGCCATGACGCCAAACTGCCGGATTCTTCGCCGGCCATGGACTCCGAACCGCCTGCGCCCGTGCCTATCGAATCCAACTGGGTGCCGGTCATGGAGTTCACCTCTGCGGATATCTTTCAGCACTCGCCCTTCGGTGACATTCTTAACTCATTAAGGTCTCTCTCTCTGTCAGGAGAGCCCTGGCCAAACCATGTCCGGCAGAATTGGGATGCGGATGACGAAGAAATTAGCCGCCCACCCACCACCCACTTAGTAGCCACTATTGACGATTTGATCGACATGCTCGACTTCGAATCCGAAGGCATCGACAGTATGGACGATGATGCAAGAGACGAACAGGAACCACTGCCCACAGGGCACTGGATGCCCACTTCATCACATGATGTATACATGGTGGACACACCCAAAGAAAACAATGACGAAGAATGGGAGGACGTAGCGAAGGGTTGTTCCCTCGAGAAGCAGCCAAAGCGGCGGCGTAAGCGCCGCTCCAAATCCCGCCTCGGCAGAAGCAGCAATCATATAAACCCAGCGATAGAGCAAGGCGAGCCAGCGGACAACAAACACGGCATTGAACCATCGTCCGACCACGGCAACACGGAGAATCAAACCGAACAACCCGACTCCGTCGAAGATAACAGTCCGGATAACATTACACCGGACAGGCACCCAGAGCAACAGAATACCCATAAAAGGCTTGTTGCCACTGCGAGGAGTTTGGAAAAACAGAAGCAAAGGCTCAGGGCTCCATAAGACACACTCAAAATCAGATGGAGTGAAGTACTCAACATTGAAGCGAAGTACGGCGGTAATCGCCACACCAAGAGCTACCCGAAGAGAAAGTTGCTACCTGAATTCGATGAGGAGGCCTTAGATCCCCCGCAATCAAAAAACAAAACGGTCGTCCGGTCGGATAGACGACCTCGTGGCCAACATAGAGCGGCAAACGACGCCGCACATAAGCCAGTACGCGATCCGCGTGAGGGCTCGCATCAAAAGGACGACGCAACCAGATCCATCTACGGGCCACGCAAGCGCGCTCCAGCATGCAATACAACACAACAAACATCCCGACACCACGGTACACCCAAATACAGGGGTGCCGCACACCCCCTATGTTTCACCAATGAGGTGCTGGACCATGAATTTCCAGAGGGATTCAAACCCGTAAACATAGAGGCATACGACGGAACGACAGACCCTGGGGTTTGGATTGAGGACTACATCCTCAATATCCATATGGCTCGAGGAGACGATCTCCACGCCATCAAGTACTTACCCCTCAAGCTCAAAGGGCCAGCTCGGCACTAGCTTAAAAGCCTCCCCGAAAACTCCATTGGAAGCTGGGAAGAGCTCGAAGACGCTTTTCGGGCAAATTTTCAAGGGACCTATGTCCGACCACCGGATGCAGATGATTTGAGTCATATAACTCAACAGCCCGGAGAGTCATCCCGAAAGCTTTGGAAAGGTTCCTCACTAAAAAGAACCAAATAGTCGACTGCCCGGACGTCGAAGCCCTAGCAGGTTTTAAGCACAGCGTTCGAGATGAATGGCTTGCCAGACACCTCGGCCAAGAAAAGCCAAGAACAATGGCAGCATTAACAAGCCTCATGACCCGCTTTTGCGTGGGCGAGGATAGCTGGTTAACCTGATGCGGCACCAGCGACCCTAGTACATCCGAAGTCAGGGACGAAAACGGGAAACCACGACGCAGCAAAAACAAGCGCCGAAATAAAGAAGACAGCCCAAAGAGCACGGCGGTAAACGCCGGATTTAGAAGCTCTCGGCCAGGTCAACAAAAGCTACCCTACAAAGGCAACAGAGACGAACTGTCCAGCCTAAACGAGATTCTGGATAAAATATATCAGATCCACAGCACCCCTGATAAGCCTGCAAATCATACCCATAGAGAATGTTGGGTTTTCAAGCAGTCCGGCAAGCTCAACGCCGAACATAAGGGGCAGGATACACCAAGCGAAGATGAGGACGAGCCTCGCAAGCAAAGCACTGGGGAACAGAAGAAATTCCCACCAGAAGTCAAAACAGTAAACGTGTTACACGTAACAAAGGGGAAAAACAAAGCGGCACGCCTAGTGACACATCCCCCAAGGCCTATCAATGCGGAGTTCTGCCACTGGTCGTCCCAACCGATCACCTTTGACCATCGGGATTACTCGGCAAGTATCCGGCGTGCAGGACGGGTTGCCTTGGTATTAGACCCAATAATTGACGGATACCACTTCACACGAGTCCTGATGGACGGCGGCAGCAGTTTAAACCTGATATATCAGGACACAGTCTGCAAAATGGGGATAGACCCAACAAAAATTAGATGCAGCAATACTACGTTTAAAGGGGTAACGCCAGGCCCAGAGGCCCATTGCACGGGCTCCCTGCTACTAGAGGTTATATTCGGCCTTCCCGATAACTTCCGCAGCCAAAATTTAACATTCCACATCGCTCCATTCCAAAGTGGTTATCAAGCACTACTCGGACGCGAACCTTTCGCTCGCTTTAACGCAATACCGCATTACGCTTCTCTCATGCTTAAGATGCCCGGTCCACGTGGCATCATTACAGTAAATGGAAGTATTGAGCACTCCTTGCGCATGGAAGACCGTGCGGCTGCCTTGGCAACCGCACACTAAATGGCCTCACCAACTAAAGCATCTGACAGGTCATTAAGACCACGGACGTGGTTGGACGAGTCTAGCGCAGCTATATGTAATTGATACAGGTTTGATGGCTATACCCCTATTACAATACCAGGGGCTCAGCGCGCGCAAACAAGTGGCAATTAGGCTCAACTTTACTCATTTTGAACTGTACATGGTTTATTCAGTATAACCTACCTTTTGCACGAAAACTTTTCACTTAAGCTCCTTTCTTTTTCAGATGACCATTGTGCTACACCCGTCCAGAATACGGCACAACGGAGACACAGGCGCAGACGTGCAGCAGGGACCCGTTCCAAGGATTCTTTTTAGATTAAGACCCTGTGTAAACCTTTTTTACTGTCTCTTGTTGATACACATCCCTCGGATTCTCAGTACAATGGAGAAGGATGCTGACGTATTGGCATGTGGCCACGTCAGAATATTGCACGTACCTGGACACCAGGGGCTTATTACAAAGGGCACTGTTTAGGCCCAGTTTACATCATAAAGATCGAATACCTTATGGAGTATTCGGCGTCGCGAGTTTGGCCTTATATGCATCAGCTCCGAATCATGTCTTTGGTCAAATGTTGGGTTTGCCCGGCTCCTGTGTTTTGCTGCCTTACGTTCCGCTCTATCGGCTAAGGAGGCACCAGGAGAAGTACTACGATTGTGCCCTGGTTCATCCGGACGAGCACCTCAGTAGAGAAAGCCAAAAACTGACTGTCATGATATAGCGTGAGACTGGTCAACCACTCGATGACCTAGCGGAATCTTCGGGATTCCTCCACCTTAACGAAGGGTTGTTTCCCGGCCAGGCATGTATGCGCCCTGAATCCGGATGAGCGCAGAGCCACCAGGGGCTATATAGTAGCCCCATTGTCAAACTCCTTTGGCTAAGTGAAAGTGTTAAAGCATTATAGTCCGGTTGCCTAGTTCGCTGCGCTATCACCTCCTTAATGGACCAAGACGTTGGATCAAGTGTGAACATGCATCTTCTGCGAACCCCCCCCCCCCGCATTATATGCGTGGGGGCTGAAGCCGACGACTGCCATCTTTCAGGTTATATACATAAACGGCCACACAGGAGGCATCATAGCACTTTCGGGAAAAAGTATAAATACAGCCTGATAAATTCAATAAAACATTGTTTGTACAATGGGACTACATGTCACTGGAAAATAATATTCTTTGAGCACTGAGCCTCTATCGAACGAGCGCCTTCAAGGACTTCTTCAAAGTAGTGCTCGGCAGCCACTCGGCCTATGGCCGAACCCTATGCCGCAATAGTGGTGGCCTCCATCTCCACCCAGTATGTTTTGACATGGGCAAGGGCCATCCGCGCACCTTCTATGCACACTGATCTCTTTACAGCATCGATGCATGGCACAACTTCAAGGAATTGTTGCACTAAGCTAAAGTAGCTACTCGGCCTTGGCCCTCCCGGCCATAGGTGATCCACAACGGACCTCATGGCAAGTCCGGACAACCTATGGAGCTCGGCCCAACCGGTCAATCGCTCATTCAGCAGCAGCGGACGGACTGGAGCGTGAAACTGTGACCAGAACAGCTTTTCCACTTCGGGAACTTTCTGATCCTTGAAGTACTCGGCTGCATCGGCAGCACTTGCAGCCAAATCCATGTACGCGTCCGCAGAACTCCATAGCCGGTCCAGAGGAGCATACTTCGGATCTCCGAACTTAGTCCACAACAAGAAGGGCTTCCCAGACACGATATCTGCAGCTTGATTCAGCTCCTCCTTCGTCGCTCTAATTTTGGAGCGGGCTTCCTTGGCAGCCACCCGGGCCTTCTCCAGGTCTGTCGCCTTCGCCTGGTTTTCCTCTTCAAGAAGCCGGTAACAGTCAGCAGCATATTTTAACTCCACGGCCATCTTGGCAATTTTTTCTTTGCTCTCCCAATGTGCGGCCTATTCGGCCCTTAACTCTTTGGCCGCCTGTAAAGCGGCCGCATTGCTACTCCTTGCTTGCTCCTTGGCTCGGGCAAGCTTCGCCTGAAGGGTCTCCATAGTGGCCGCTCCATCTGCACTCACAACATATTAAAGATACTGGCATCATGTTGCTCTTATTATGTGACGATCACCAAAAAAATCACTCACCCTGTGCCTCGTCAAGCCGCTTGTTGACAAGCATGATGTCGGCATCTGCCGCATCCAGTTGCCGCTTTAGTTTGGCAAACCCATCAGTCCGACTAGCCACCGGAGCTTCAACCACCTGCACATAAAGGCGGTCTAGTTATTACCTGGGACTATGATCCTCTGTTTGCCGCCATTCTCGATGACAACCAGAGTCTCAGGGGTTACTATTTGCATGGGCATACCTAACGTATGCGGTACTATTAAAGGCATACATTATTTTACGTACCTCGAAGCCTTTCAGCAGACTCATAAAAGCTTCGTGCAAACTGCTTTCGGCGGATGAAATCCTTTCAATTACCGTACCCATTAGCATACGATGCGCTTCCGAGACGACAGCTTTCCCCAGAAGATCCTTTAGCACGTCCGACCGCACACAGTACAGACCCTTGCTGTCGCTCTCCTCAGGAGCCGGATACTGGGGATGCCGGGCAGCCAAAGGGTTATCCTCTGGTGATATTGGATCCGAAGATACCCTTCGCGGCGACCCTTCAAGGTCGCCCACTTCTTGAGCTGGGGAGTCTAGGGTAGGCGTTCCGCTCTCCATCATCTCCGGAAGAAGATCCCCCAAAGATGAACTCTGTCGAGAAGGGCTGCGACCCGGACTACAATTTACAAGCATCGGTTGTTGTCTTCGGAATTAAGGTAGGATATCTTCACTATTAAGTACTTTTTGATTACTTACAGCTCGGTAGAGTGCTGATCCCCGTGCGGACATTGTACGGCAAGAATACCCTCCGAGGCAGGACCCTCTGGCGGAGATTTCTTCTCCCGTTTGGAAACCTTAGTTTCCGGATCTTCAGAGGTAGTCCTCTTCCTTCCCCTGGGAGCACTACAAAAAAATACACTTCCGTGGTGATACGTGTTTGTCACAGTAGGTCACTTTTTTTGTCATGCATGTACATCCATGACAAATTTATGACAGAATCAAGATAGTCATACATGTGCTGTCGTAGAAGTGTTCCATGACATTACCAAAATTATCATCACGGAAGTGTCCACTTCCATGATGATAAATCGCGCGTCACAGAAGTGGTTTCGTCAAGGGTGACCGACACATGGCATCCACCGTAACGGAACGTCGTTAAGCTATCGGGTTGGGTTTTGGATCCGATAACCCGTTAATAGCCCTGACCAATGGGGATTTTCCACGTGTAAAATCTTCATTGGCTAGAGGAAACACGTGTCGGCTCATCGTCGGGACAGATGTCATCCACTCACTGGACAGAAGGCGCCTATGATACGTCGACACGTGGCACGGCCCAACAAGTTTAAATGGGCCGGCCCAACTAAAGGCCCACAAGATTTTGCGGACCATAATGGGCCGGCCCAGCTAAAGGCCCACGAGATTTTGCGGACCATAATGGGCTGGCCCAGCTAAAGGCCCACAAGATTTCACGGGCCATAATGGGCCAGCCCAGGTAAAGGCCCACAAGATTTTTGTGCGCCATAATAGGCCGGCCCAGGTAAAGGCCCACAAAATTCTTGCGGATCATAATGGGCCGGCCCAGCTAAAGGCCCACGAGATTTCGCCGACATTAATGGGCCGGCCCAGCTGTAGGCCCACAAGATTTTGAGGACCCTAGTAGGCTGGCCCGTTAACTGGCTGCCATGTTTTTGGGCCAAATGTCGGCCCATATTTGATCCGGTCTATTAATGGCCTGCCACGCTCCGGGCCAAATAGTGGCTCATATGAGATCAGGCCCGTTAAAAGCCTACCACATTCTGGGCCAAATTACGGCCCAGATCAGGTCTAGCCCTTTAGGAGGTTTTGGGCCTAATTATGGCCCATATCAGATTCGACCCGTCAACTGGACACTATGCTTTTGGGCCCACTTGCTAAAGGCCCACCTAGTAATTCGGCCTGATATTAGTTTTGGCCTGTTAAGGGCCCGTTTAACATTTCGGCCCTATATTAATTTCAGCCTGTTAAAAGCCCGTCATATAGTTAGGCCTAACTACGGCCCGGTTTGCATCCGGTCTGCTCGCAGCCGATATCTGATTGGGCCAAACAAGGACCGAGACAATTTTTCGGCCTGTTAAAAACCCGTGATTTGATCCGCACAATCATGGGCCGGGGTTCATTTTGGGCTGCTGCCGGCCCGTGAGTTGATCGGCACGTTTCAGGCCCAACCTACATCGTGATTGCATGACGGCCCGATTATGTACCGTAATTTTATGGTTTGGCCGGTTTACTACGAAGACGGGATATATATACAGTAAAATAACTGCAGCATCGTGAATAAGAAAAAACCTATACTATACAATAAAGAAATTACGGCATATTACATCCACTGGGCATCAAAGTTCGCCACACTGGGCATCAAAGATCTCCACCAGTGCAAATAAACACGCCGACAAAATAATATACAAAACCGACAGCACTTCAATAGAGTTCAAGAAAGGTTAGCCCTGCTGGGGAGCTGCAGCGCAAGCAGCTGAGCAAGATGATGAGACTACGCTTGTTCAACACTTATATCTTCCTCACTCTAAAAGATAAACAAGCAGACAGATGACAAGTTTTGCACATAAAAGTATCAGTGCTGACAATTCATCACATTTCTTACTGACGAATAAAGTGACACGGTTTAAATTTGCATTAACACAATATGGTATTGTTCAGGTCAAGACATGGCAGGAAATGACATTGTGAAGGAGTTGGCAGCTTCACGACACCACTGGATTACAGATCAAGAACTCATAAGTATCAATGGTTAGTGTGCTGTCAATTTATACCATTTCAGATTGGCAAATAAAGAGACGGTTTAAATAATAGTAGAATGATATGACATTGTTCATAGTTAAGACATTGCAGAATATGACATTGTGTTGTAGTGGGTAGGTTCACCACACCACTGGATTACAGATGTAGAACAGAAGCATACATGCAGTGCAAAACAAGATCACTTGCTCTGTATAGTTTAATTTACATGGTATGAAGAAGGAACTTGGTTGTACAACTGAAAACTTAAATTGAGAAAGGACGAACTTTTGTTTATGAACTACATATAATAAACTTTAAACAAGCAATTTGATGCAAACACCAAAAATAAACAGCTGTTGTAGTCATGCCTAACCAAATATATACAACAAAGTTTGAAGGCTTGAGATGGACAAACTTACATTATTGGTGAAGACATGCTCTATAAAGGCCTTCTCCATGCTGATGGGGGGGGGGCAATTCAAGAAGTTTACCACAGAATCTTCTTCAAAAGCATTGCCTTTATTCTACATTTTGTTAAGAGTAAATATAGATGTGATAATATACAAAAAAAATGGAGGATATTTAAGATAAGATGAAGAGTGATGCTACATAACCAAGTAGCTATAAATGTAAGTGCAGCGATACAGGCAAAAGGTACAGCCAAGAGCAATGCACAGCTAAACTTCTTCAGTACCAACCTTATGGTAAGAGTAAATATGGATTTGATGTGTAGAAAATGGAGGGCAAAGGAAAATAAGCTGCAGAGTGATGGTACATGAACAACTACCTGTCATTATAAGTACACTAATAAAGGACAGCATGTACTTACAAGAACAATGCAGAGCTAAAAAACATTGGCATTGGATATATTCTACACTAATGTAACCATTCATACAGATTAGATAATTTGGAGTGAACAATTGATAAGCAAGCTATCATGCATACTGCTGTCACATAATGAACCAGGTATGTATGCAAGTACAGTGATACAGGACAACAGGTACTAACAAGAGCAAAGCAGCGAGCAGCATATTTGCGATATCCTGTCATTCTTGTCAAACCGGAATTCTTCTTCGAGCAGATTTCCTGCAAAAAATATCCGTAAGGCACATGCGGAAAAGTAGAAGTTCAAATTGTCATGTGATTTCATAGACAGTACCTCATCCTAGAAATGAGACCAGTGCATAACAAGGTTTTTCCATTCAATGTCTTCTAAATTTAGCACAGAAGACTTCACCGGAAATTCGTTTATAGACTTGCCATCAAAGTGTGATTTCCTCAGGTAACACCGATACTGCTGCAATACTTCCTTGAAAAGCACAAGCAAGCTTTGCTCGTCATGACTATCCAGATTGACCCTCGCCTAGTTACAACAATGTAATGTAAATCATTGATGTGTTCAATCAGCAGAAAACAGGAAAATAATAACCATGAATAATAGCACTTACACATAAGTTGGACAGGAAGATGTGAAAATGGTGTTTGTCTTCACAATAATCTTCCCATGATGGGAATATATGCACGCAGTCCCTAACAACATTGAAAGCATTGTCTTTTAAACTAGGAATAAATGGAATGGGGTTCCAATCTGCAGGAATTGGCCATCTCTGCAGTTGGGATAGGTCTTCGGCCGGTGGACTTGCTGTACTTTTTGCTGGAGTGGGATTTTTCTATGGTACAGCTGGTGCTATGGCAAATGAAATCGGTATACCTTTTGCTGGAGTGCAGGTCCTGTGTGGTGGGGCTAGTGGTGTGGCCAGTGCAGTATGGGTACAGTATGCTGGAGTCGGTCCTACGTTTTGTGTCACTGGTTGTACAGCCAATATAAGTGGGGTGTTGTCTAGTTTCTCCGGCACCACCACGTTTTTCAAGGACTTTGCTGGTGCTCCTTCAGGTTCGGCAATCACCCTCTTCCTTTTTGATGTCTGATGCACAAGAATAGCATTTGAGTGGAAAAACATGGTATGATGACAGATGGAATATGTATTGATAATGGATGGGCATGGCATCTCGACATATATGATGAGTAAACTAAGCAGATGGCGGTGCAACAAAGTAGAAGAAATTCAAGACAACATATGCAAGATACGCGCAATCAATAAAACCTTGCCAAATTAGAACAGGCACCTTGATGGGTGAACAGGACAGGCCATCTGCCTTTGACTCCTTGAGGTTAGAATAGTCATTAGGATGATATTCTGAACAAGAATCAACAGGTGGGGAGCGTACGAGTTTCATTGCTTCCAGAATGGCACTCAATGCCTTGCTGCCAATTTTGTAAGTCATTGCAGTGTTCCACAATATTCTTCTGATGCGTGGATTCTGATATTCACTGTAATTGCGTATAATATCTGAGAACCATGAAAACATAAATAGTTGTGAGATTATCTTTGTAATGCAGATGATATTCAAATATAGGGGCGCCCCTGTAAACACTTGTATGCTATCACTGGATTCTGATGAGAGAGCTCATGTGTGCTGTAATATGGTGCGTGCATTTATATAATCTGGCACAAGTACACAAAAAATAGGCTCCAGAAGTAAGGATAGATGGCAGATGATAGGTTCATAATATACTGTATAGAGAGTTTATTGCCAAACCATGATAACAAGAGCACACAGCAACTAGGCAGATCATAGTGTACATAACAGGGGTACACCATAACCAGGATATATAAATCGGGAAAGTGGAACTGGCTGGAAATTACGGTGTTGTATTGCCGCTAGTAATTGAAAGCCTATCGATCACGTACAGGCTAGCTCTATCAGTTGTTGACTGCAGATGTCCCTGCTCCCCTTCCTGACAAGGAACATACTGTGCTTCCCATACAGAACACCGCACGGGCCGCCGGCCGAACCACCGGCCCCACCGCCTGTGTTCCTCCGCCACCCCCACCCCCGCCCCCACCCGCGTCGAGTTTTCTTCGTTCGACGAGGCCCCACCACCGCCCCCCACAACCACCGTCCCCACCCGAGCCCCTTCGATCGCACCGACGAACTCCAGTGAGCTCTCAAAAATCGACTAACCCAATTTTGAAATTTAGTCTACTGTGATTTAACTAGTGTGGAATATAAAAGGGGAAAACCATAAGCATTGCGAGTATGGTGTTGAGCGTGCCATGGCGAATCTGAAGGTGCAAACCGGACAAAGGCAACTTCATAACCAAGACAAGAAATCAGAGTAAAGCAGTGGCGATCTATTTTCTTGCTACGATAAATAAGTTGAGCAGATACGAAAGAGTACCGCCTCTGGTGCGGCGGCGTGTACGCATCTGCTGAGAATTTGACGGTGTTGTGGTAGCGATGGCTGTCGGCGGCGTGGAAGCAGATCTAGGAGGGTAGACGGTGGCGGTGGGGCTTGGTGGACGAGACGATCATAGGAGCGGCGCCGGCAAGATGGACGACGGTGGGGATGAAGCGAGAGGACGGTGTCGGTGTCAAAACCGGCGGATCTCGGGTAGGGGGTCCCGAACTGTGCGTCTAGGCTGGATGGTAACAGGAGATAGAGGACCCGAAGTTTTACCCAGGTTCGGGCCCTCTTGATGGAGGTAAAACCCTACGTCCTGCTTGATTAATATTGATGATATGGGTAGTACAAGAGTAGATCTACCACGAGATCAGAGAGGCTAAACCCTAGAAGCTAGCCTATGGTATGATTGTATGTTGTCCTACGGACTAAAACTCTTCGGTTTATATAGACACTGGAGAGGGTTAGGGTTACACAAGGTCGGTTACAAAGGAGGAGATATCCATATCCGTATTGCCTAGCTTGCCTTCCACGCCAAGTAGAGTCCCATCCGGACACGAGACGAAGTCTTCAATCTTGTATCTTCATAGTCTAACAGTCCGGCCAATGGAGATAGCGGCTGTCCGGAGACCCCCTAATCCAGGACTCCCTTAGTAGCCCCTGAACCAGGCTTCAATGATGATGAGTCCAGCGCGCAGTATTGTCTTCGGCATTGCAAGGCGGGTTCCTTCTTCGAATACATCACAGAAGAATTTGAATACGAGGATAGTGTCCGACCCTGCAAAATAAGTTCCACATTCCACCGCAGAGAGAATAATTTTTCCGCAGATCTAATTTGCTGGCTTGTTTTGGTAGCATGACGTTATGTCATGGCCCGGTGATTATTCAAATCGTTTCTTTTAACCAGCTCCACACATAACGTGAGGCGGTTTCTTGACACGTCTTGCCGAAGCGGAGATCGTGTTCCCCCAATTACGGGATTCTCATTAATGCGGTCGTGGGTAACCCAACCGTGTCTAGGACTCCTAGATTATAGGCAAGTCCCGAACGGCTATGGAGAGGACGCTTGATATTCACCCCCTTTATAAGGAGACAAAGTTTTCGCTTTTTCCCTCTCGTGCTCAGTCGAACCCTTCCCCCGCCTCGAGTTCTAACACCCAAAGCCCAGGTTAGGTGCTCCGGATCTTCAACCATGTCCGGATCCAGCATTCAAGGCCGATGGACGCCCTCCTCCGTTACGGAAGAGGACATTAAGAAGTTGAGGGAGGCCAGATACCTGACCATCGAGGTTTCGCATCGGCTGCCTGCTCGAGGGCAGATCGTCCCTACTCCCAAACCCAACGAGAACGTTGTGTTCGTCTCCCACTTCCTCCGAGGTCTAGGCCTCACTCTGGATCCTTTCGTCAGAGGTTTGATGTTCTATTACGGGCTAGATTTCCACGATCTAGCTCCGGACTCCTTTCTCCACATCTCAACATTTATTGTCGTGTGTGAAGCCTTCCTCCGCGTTACCCCTCACTTCGGCCTGTGGCTCAAGACCTTTGAAGTAAAGCCAAAGATGATCGAGGGGCAACATGCAGCGTGCGGAGGTGCATCAATAGGCAGGATGGCAGGAGCTCCATGGCCTAAAGGTTCCTTTCTAGAGGTGTCCGAATTATGGCAACGGGAGTGGTTTTACGTCACGGCTCCCAGAAGTGCCAAGTGGGTGGCTGCCCCCGCTTTTCGCTCCGGCCCCCCAC
Organism: Triticum dicoccoides; assembly: GCF_002162155.2. Classification (NCBI taxonomy): domain Eukaryota; kingdom Viridiplantae; phylum Streptophyta; class Magnoliopsida; order Poales; family Poaceae; genus Triticum; species Triticum dicoccoides. Next base: position 339,730,631 of record NC_041388.1, on the reverse strand, counting down.
CACAACTGATGTCATGGATTAGCAGAGGTCTGAGCTGGGGTCCAGCCAAGGATGTGCCAATAATGCAAAGCCGCATCCGAGATCTCTTCGAGGGAGATTTTAGTTTGGTTGCGGTAATACAAGTTATGCTGGTTCGTCAAGTCCAGCCTTGCAAACGCCAGCCCCTTCACTTGTGGGAGTTCAACCCAGAGGGACCACGTGCCATTCAAAGTTTCCTCGGCCTGACGCACGAGGAGATGTACAAGTCATTCTTCGGACCTCAAGTAGAATGTCCGGATATTACCGAGGATGTGGGCCTGAGCAGTAACCGCGCCGCCGAACAAGTAAGAAATCCTCTAGCCGAACACACTGTCTTTTATTCGAAGTTATTTCTGAGAGTTTGCTTTTTGACCAGGACTGGCTAACAAAGGCGAAGATGATTCGGTGTTTGGCCCCCCTCCCTGAAGGTTTGGAAAATCCGGTATTGGAAAAGATGCTCGAAGTCGCACCTTGCCCGGAGCCCATGAAGGAAGATACTGGGGGGATAATACGGGCGGATGCGGGCCCCCATCACCGCCCGTTCCAATCGAGGGAACGAGCGTCTCCACGAAGGAGGACGACCGGGGGAGGAAAAGGACTGCTTCCGGGGATCCGGAAGCTGAAGCCTCCAAACGGGAGAAGAAGTCTCCTACAGAGGGTCCTGCCTCGGGGGGTGCTTTTGCCACACAAAGTCTGCGGGGGGATCAGCCCTCCAACAAGTCGTAAGTGATCCAAAATACTTTAATAGTAAAGGTATGCTGTCTTTTTCCTCTGAGAAAATAACCACCGCATATATCTTGTAGTTCGGGCCTTAGCCCCTCTCAAATGAGCTTGTCTTCGGGGGATCTTCTTCCAGAGATGATGGAGAGCGAAACGCCTCCCCCAAACTCCTCTGAGGGAGTCCTAGATTAGGGGGTGTTCGGATAGCCGAACTATACCTTCAGCCGGACTCCTGGACTATGAAGATACAAGATTGAAGACTCCATCCCGCGTCCGGAAGGGATTTTCCTTGGCGTGGAAGGCAATCTTGAAGATACGGATGTTCAGATCTCCTACCATTGTAACCGACTCTATGTAACCCTAACCCTATCAGGTGTCTATATAAACCGGAGGGTTCTAGTCCGTAGGACAACATACACATCAACAATCATACCATAGGCTAGCTTCTAGGGTTTAGCCTCTCTGATCTCGTGGTAGATCAACTCTTGTATTACCCATATCATCAATATTAATCAAGCAGGACGTAGGGTTTTACCTCCATCAAGAGGGCTCGAACCTGGGTAAAACTTCGTGTCCCCTGCCTCCTGTTACCATCCGGCCTAGACGCACAGTTCGGGAACCCCTACCCGAGATCTGCCGGTTTTGACACCGACATTGGTGCTTTCATTGAGAGTTCCTTTGTGTCGTCACCATCAGGAAGGATGCCTCGCCCCGTCTTTAAAGATGGCACCGTTGCTAAGGGAGCTTTGGCTGTCGGCCAAACCCTCCGGCTAGGTGGTTTTCTTATGACCACCTATTCGGCTTCTACGCCGATGATGACCTCTCGAGCCATCGAAAACAATCTTCATGTCAACTCAGAACTTGCCGAGCAGTTAAATCCAATAGAGCTTTCCTCCATAAACGAGCTCTTGGATCGCTTCGCCGCCCTGGGAGTCACTACGGATTACGACCATATTGGGCCTAAAACCGATCTAAGAGAGATTAACTCTCCCCAAGCCACCCATCACGTTGCCGTGGTAGAGGGACAGTGCAGCGACCCTTCATCTATCCTAAGGACTCGCTACGTCCGGATTCCCGATCCCTCCAAGCCGGATGTCCGCGGAGGGGAGGATATCACTCAAGACCTGAACCAAGAATCAGGCGACGAAATGGATTCATTGGACGACATCCAGGAATCCAAACTTTCGAGTTCAGAAATTCCTCGGCCTCTGAGCCTCAGAAGGGATAAGGCTTCGGATTCAATTCCACCCACCCACCCGAACATTAGCGATCTATCCCAAATCAGGCAAGAGCCGAAAGAAACAGTACATCATTACTGGGCCAGATTCCTCCTGGTTATGCATAGGATAAAGGGCTGCCGCGAGGAAGACGCAATTTCATCCTTCTGCAATAACTGCATGGACAAGGGAATACTCAACGCCATAAGTCGCCGTGATATTACACGCTTCGTTGACTTAGCATCCATAGTACGAAAGTACTGTGTGATGGAAAGCGCCCGGAAAACCGAAACAAAATTTTGGGACAATCCGGCCCTTAATGCAAGCCCAGTCCGAAATAAAAGGGTGCATCATCGCCAGACACCCGGGTCAAACACCAAAAGGCAAAAACCCTCTACAGGGCATGGAACCGTACTGGAAGGATGGCTTAATGGACCCTGTAAAATTCATAGTACAGAGGACGCCACACCAACTCACAGCCTTAGAGCATGTTGGATACTCCGGCAGGTGGCCAAAATTGGCGAAAACCTCCTAATCCCGGAGGCCACAGAAAGCCACCCCAGAGACACCAATACGGTATTAACAGTCTTCGAGACCTTCGCATCAAATAACATGTGAAAAAGGACACTCCGCAGCCTTGCCAAAGTCTACCAAGTAGCAACAATAAACCCATGGAGTGACACGGCCATTACCTTCAACGCCAGTGATGAACCTAAATTCCGAACAGCCCGAGCACCAGCCGCATTGGTCCTCAGTCCAATAGTGGACGGCTTTCATCTCACCAAGGTACTCATGGACGGCGGTAGCGGATTGAACCTCATCTATGAGGAAACTCTCCAAAAAAGGATATAGACTGGAACCGCATCACGCGAAGCAGCACAACCTTTAGAGGAATAATCCCCAGTCGGGAAGCGCGCTGTACAGGAAAAATCACACTAGATGTGGTGTTCGGCACGTCGGACAATTACAGGTCCGAAGAAATCACGTTCCATGTGGCCCCGTTCAGCAGTGGTTATCACACTTTGCTAGGGCGGGAAGCATTCACAATCTTCCAAGCAATACCCCATTACGGGTACATGAAGCTCAAGATGCCCGGGCCTAATGGGATCATCACTCTCGTTAGTGATCCGGATGTAGCACTCCACGCTGAAAACAAGATAGCCACACTGGCCCTCGAGGCACTATCCGAAGCCCTAGCGGCCGAGGAACTGACTGCGTTGCGCTCTGCCGTGAATAGGGACGACTTGGTACTCGACAAAAGATCCAAGTCCACCTCCTTTAAACCAGCGAACGAAATAGTCAGATTCCAAGTCCATCCAACGGACCCCAACAAAACAGCTTCCATCGGGGCACAGTTAAACCCTGATGTCGACGCCGCATTGCGAGAGTTCCTACGGGAGAATTGGGACATTTTCGCCTGGCATCCTTCAGACATGCCAGGAATCCCACGCAGGCTGGCCGAGCACAGCTTAAATATCCAAACATGATTCAAACCTGTCAAACAGGCTCTTCGGCGTTTTTTCGAACCTAAGAGACAGGCTATGGGAGAGGAGCTAGCAAAGCTATTGGAGGCCAGATTCATCAGAGATATAAAACATCCGGACTAGCTAGCAAACCTGGTGATGGTACCAAAGAAGGACAAGTCCTGGCGCCTGTGTGTCGATTTTAAAGACCTCAACAAAGCTTTCCCAAAGGATCCCTTCCCTCTCCCCCGCACCGATCAAATTATCGATGCCACCGTAGGACACGATTCGTTGTGTTTCCTCGACGCATATTCTGGCTACCATCAAATCAAGATGGCAGAATCAGACCAAGCCGCAACGGCATTTATCACACCATACGGGCCATTCTGCTTCAACACGATGCCCTTCGGACTCAAAAACGCCGGCGCAACATATTAGCGCATGATTCAGACATGTCTGGCAAACCAGGTCGGTAAAACAGTGGAGGCATACGTAGATGATGTGGTCGTCAAAACAAGACATGTTGAATCTCTAGTAGACGACTTGAGGCTCACATTTGATAATCTCCGAACATACGACATCAAGCTCAACCCGGAAAAATGCATTTTCGGCGTCCCAGCCGGAAAGCTCTTGGGCTTCATTGTATCCAATAGAGGAATTGAAGCAAATCCAGCCAAGATCCGAGCTCTGTCGCAATTGGATATCCTAAAGGACCTCAAACGAATACAAAAGTTAACCGGATGTGTGGCGACTCTAAACCGCTTTATCTCCCGCCTGGGAGAAAAGGCCCTTCCCCTTTACCGCCTCCTTTGGTGCACCAAACACTTCAAATGGACGGATGCGGACACGGCCGGACTAGATGAAATAAAAGCCATACTGGCAACAAACCCAGTCCTGGCCGCGCCAAACACCGGCGAACCAATGCTATTGTACATCGCAACAACACATCAGGTTGTAAGCGCAGTGCTCGTCGTCGAACGAGAAGCAGACGGACACAAATTCCCCCTTCAAAGGCCTGTCTATTATGTGTCCACTGTCTTCACTCCCTGCAAATCACGATACCCGCATTATCAAAAGATTGCGTACGCGGTATTCATGGCATCTCGGAAGCTACGACACTACTTTCAAGAGTGTTCGATAATAGTAGCCTCGGAAGTACCACTTAACGACATTATCAACAACCGTGACGCAATGGGTCAGATTGCGAAATGGGCCACCAAGCTCCTCCCGTTCGACATAACTTATAAGCCACGACGAGCCATCAAGTCACAAGTTTTGGCCGATTTCGTCGCAGAATGGACGGAGGCCGAACTCCCTAAAGAGTACGGCACATATTCAAATTGGATCATGCATTTCGACGGCTCCAAAATGTTGGCCGGACTGGGGGCTGGTGTCGTTCTGACGTCCCCCACAGGAGACACAGTTCAATATGTACTACAGATTCTGTACACGGACTCCAACAACGCAGCCGAATATGAGGCCCTTCTACATGGTCTCCGGATGGCAGTATCCATGGGCATCCAACGCCTAGAGGTGCGCGGGGACTCGAACCTCGTAATATCCCAAATAAACAGAGACTTTGATGCCAAGGATCCGAAAATGGCAGCTTACCGCAACGCCGTCCTAAAAATGTCAGCTCGGTTTGAGGGGCTTGAATTTCACCATATAGCCCGGGAAAATAATCAGGCGGCAGATGTCCTGGCACGCATCGGTGCAAAACGTGATGTAGTCCCTCCCAACATCTTCTTGGAAAGGCTTTTTAAGCCATCCGTGGCATGGGAAGGGGAGCCGAACAATAACAGCCCGGACCCAACCGCACCGCCCGACTCCGAGCATTCTGACACAATCGGTGGCTCTGCCATTGAAGTAACACCTTCAGCCCACGTAATAATGGTCGTCATTGCCCCATGGACGGAACCATTCCTCGCCTACCTTACTAGGCAGGTACTCCCCGAGGACCAGAATGAGGCACGCTGCATAGTGCGGCGATCCAAAGCCTATAGAGTCCACGAGGGGGAGCTTTATAAGAAAAGCACTACCAGAGTCCTTCCAAGGTGCATCTCCGAAGAGGAGGGGCGGAATCTCCTGGCTGAAATCCATGCCGGACTCAGTGGTCATCACGCTGCAGCCCGATCTCTGGTAAGCAAGGCCTTCCGTATAGGTTTTTATTGGCCGACGGCCCGGGCAGACGCTCAGGACTTAGTCCAGCGATGCACCGGTTGCCAGCTCTTTGCAAACCAAAGCCATATGCCACCCACCGCCCTCCAAACTATCCACATCACTTGGCCCTTTGCAGTCTGGGGGCTTGGTATGGTTGGACCCCTTAAAGGCGGAACCCACAAGCACAAATACCTACTCGTCATGGTGGATAAGTTCACCAAATGGATAGAAGCCAAGCTTGTTAAGAAGGCTGAATCCGGGCCTGTGATAGACTTCATATCCGGGGTTGTACACCATTACGGCGTCCCCCACAGCATCATCACTGATAATGGCACGAACTTTACGGCCGACGAGGTAAAACTCTGGTGCAAAAACTTGGGCATCAAGCTCGATTACGCTTCTGTCTATCACCCACAGACTAACGGCCAGGTCGAACGTGCAAACGGCCTTATCATGAGCGGCATTAAACCCAGATTAGTACGATCCCTCAAGGAATCTAACACACACTGGGTAGAGGAGCTCGACTCCGTACTCTGGGGGCTGCGGACCAAACCGAATCGCACCACCGGATATACACCATTCTTCATGGTGTACGGCGCGGAGGCAGTTTTGCCTTGCGACATAATTCATGACTCACCTCGAGTGCGCATGTACGAAGAACGAGAAGCCGAGCTCGATCGGCAGGACAGTTTGGACGCATTAGAGGAGGAGTGTGACGTGGCAAATGCCCGTTCCGTATTTTATCAACAGCAGGCTCGAAGATACCAAAGCAGAGAAGTACGGGCCAAAAATTACAACGTTGGCGAATTAGTTCTACGCCTGCCGGACAAGAAAAAGGACAAACTCAAGCCCAAGTGGGAAGGTCCCTTCATCATTGACCAAGTCCTGACTGGTGGTGCGTACCGCCTGTGAAGTGCATCGGATAACCGACTCGAGCCGAACCCATGGAATGCAGCCCGCCTCCAAAGATTCTATGCCTAGCACCGGATCCTGTGTTCGTCTCCTTACTCTGTCCATTTTTTATATATACCTTCTGTCTTACATTTCTCTCCTTCTCTCTCTCTTTCCCTCTTATAGCCTTTAGAGGCTCACAAAGTGACGTGCTATCCGCGCTTAGCAAACCTGGGGGCTTCTTTCAATAGAAGCTTATTTCTATGGGCTTCACGCCCAACACATGTGTCAAACTTCCGCGTGTACCTTTTATTCACCACTATATGCATCGATATGACTTAAGTTTTGGCCAAGCTGGGTTGCCTGACTCCTGTGCTTACCCCTACGTTCCCGATTGTTCGGCTAGGCGGTAAAGGGAGCACCTCTATGATTGTTACTGCCGGGTCAGCCGGACGTGTAGCTCAGACTGGGTGAAGCCGAAAGCTAGCGTTCTTAAGGGAATATTCGGTCGGTGAACTAAAGACGATCTTTTTTATTTTTTCCACGTGCCCCCAGATGTTTTTCCTGCGTTTCTCTTCGCAGCATGGACATGCACTTTAGGGCATGCCTCCCAGGGAAAGGAACCCCTAACGGAACTATTCTCCCTGGAAGATGTTTCTTACTAACCATGTAATATAACATAACTAGTCGGGCACTTGTCTGTTCACGCCATAATGACCCCTACGCCTGGTCTCCACGCATTCCTCGGTTCCTATATAACCGCATGGGAATTCGGACACACTCCGGACCGTCAGGTCCCGAGGCTGAAGCGAAAAGGTCGGCCATGACAAATGATCTACAATCCAGCTAGAAGGCATTATAAATGTCAATTAAATTACATAGTCATTTTGACTGATTGTACTCCTCTTCAATACCATCTAACAGGCTGTCTAATTTACAGTCCTGCTGGGAATACTTTGCGGCCAACTCTACTTGGCCGTATACTAAGCTCACAGGGATCTCCTTCCCATCAGGCCCTACAGGACCAACCTCGGCCATATGGTTGGGGTCGGCTTGTGAATACCGCGTCTTCACCATGGCCCAGGCCTCCCTAGCGCCTTGACGGCAGGCTGATATCTTCCACAACTGAAAGCGTCGCCGTGCTCCCCTCAGCTTCTCCGGAAGCTCTCCAAGACCTTCGGGTGTGGAGACAGATGGCCACAGGACCTGGGCGACGCCTCGCATCGCCTGCCGAACTCGATCGAGCAATTGCAAGAGCTCGGGAAGAAGGTCACCCGTAGAACCGGGCATCTCCTCTGCAGGACGACCTGTTAACATACCTACGGATATTGCTCTGTTAATCAACGGCACCGCCGAACTTTCTTTTAAAAGGTTCATTCAAGCACTTACTAAATATGTCGCGCCGAAGCCGTTGATTCTCCTTCACGGAGTCTGACAGCTGGGCACGAACATCTTTTAGCTCGACGCCCAGTCGGGTGTTGGCATCTTGGAGAACGTTCTTCTCCCCCATCACCTTTAACAGCACCCTCTCACCAGCCCTTAGTTGGCGTTCGAGGTGTTGCCTTTTTGGATTCAATCCGGCGCCATCTGCAATTTTATTTGTCAGATTCGCACAAAAGCCGTGCTTCGCCACATACTTATCTTTCGAAATGTATATTACCAGAGGGGGTCTCCTTAGGCTCCCCTGCCGCGGCTAGTGCGGCCTCTAGTTGGGCTTTGCACTCGTCCAGCTCCTGGGTCAGTAGGGAATTCTTTTCTATAAGAACCTGCATTTCAAATGATCCTTAAACCAGTTATTCTAACTGTTTTCAGTCTGGGGGGCTACTGCTACATATATATTTACCAAAATTTTCTTACCCGTATGTCTTTTACATATTGCTCCGTGGCTCTGGATAGACCATTTTGAGCGGCACGGAGGTGCGCATCTCCCGAATTGAAGGCATCTAATGCCTCTTGGGAGAAGCAAGCGTCGCGAAGAATCGTCCGGCGACGCCTGTGGTTCATGGCACTTTCCACCTCTGAGTTGGTGGCAGATAACCTGTCCGCATCCTCCGTCAGAGGAACGTCTGGCACACGCCTCGCGTTCGCTTCCGCCCCCGGACCAGGCTTTGGAGCCTGGCTGGTGGAGGCGCGATTAGCAGCCTCTCCGGATATAGTCCGGCGAGGTCTCTTTTCCTGAAAAGGGCACGAGTGTCAAATGTGCCTCGAAGGTATAACAACTGGGATAAAGGGGGCGCCATACCTTCGCGCTGATGCCTCAGTCCGGACTGCACCTCTTTTCTACCCATGGGGCCCTGCGGCCCCTGGTTGGTTTGCCGCCGCAGGTTCGGCCTTCTGCCTCAAAAACCTCCCTTGCAAAGTTCGATTGCAATCAGGAAATTAAACACGCATGGACGGACCCCTGTTCGGGGTACAGGGACTTCGGTCTCAGGTACCTGGGGTGTTCGGATTAGCCCTCGGTAATCGGCCATAATGGCCACCAGGGCGTTGTCCTCGCTCAATTGATGGAACACTCCATCAATCAGCTCCATAGATATGTCCGGATCCTCTTGAGAGGCCGGGTCGAAAGACCGTCCTGAGTCCTCGGGCTGTGGAGGTGGGCTGCTTATGTCCTTAACAGCCCGGCACAGTTCCTGCGTTGAAGTCATCAGACTAAGTATTTAACAATAGGAACACTAAACGGATGAGCAAGTAAATGCGACCACTTACCCAGCTTGGGGGATTGTGCATAGAGAATCCACCCTATGGGTTGACGCGGAGAAATTCCTCCTCTTCTCCCTTGTACAAAGTGGACAAGATCTTTAATAGAGCGGCAACTGAATCTGGCCCTTTACGGCTGTAGCGGGTGGCGTCGTCCTCCCCGTTGAAATCCCACATGGGGTGGCTTCTGTACTGAAGCGGCTGCACCCCCCGCATGATGCATTCGGCCATAGCTTTGATCATGGTTAGTCCGGAATGGGCTAACAATCTTATTCGGCCCATGAGATAAACGATGTCCCTATCACTTTCCCTTTGAGGGCTCCGTGGACGCCAGCTTAGGCGCTTCTTTAAAGGAGCATTATCGAACTCTGGGAGGCCGATCCGGACAGGATCCGGTAGTGGGACGTCTTCTATATACAACCATTCTGAGGGCCAGTCTTCGGACGCCTTCTTTGGGGTTCCGGACAGATATCCGGTCCCGGCGATGTGCCATACTTCGGCTCCGCCCACTTGATACATTGACCCTTTCTTGGAACGGGGCACGAGGCAAAATAGCTCCTTCCATAGTCCGAAATGAGCTTCAATACCCAAGAACAGCTCGCAGATGATGTAGCTGGAGGCCGTAGAACTCCAGCAGCCCCCCGAGAAACAGGTGGATGAGAAATCCGAGCCCCCTTATTAAGTAAGGAACAAGGCACACCCGCTCTCCTTTGGATGGATTAGGGGCATTCTCTGCTTGCTCTCCGCCGTTGTAGACGGCAAGACCGGCTCGGACCGGGATCATATAGGCCGGGGGGAGAAATCCCTTGGTCTGAAGCGTCACTAGCTCGCTATGCGGAGTAGAACATCTCTCCCAATATCCAAGCTTAGGGCTAGGAGGGCGAGAGGAGGAGTTGCGGCGGCTGGCCATGGTGGAATGGACCTTTGTCGGATGCGCTCTGATGAACACTCGTGGAGAGGAGAAGGTGTGGATTGGATCTAAATCCTCATCCCCTTAAAAAGGGCAACTCATTTACACGGCTAGGGGTGTGAACGTAAAAACACTCCGACTTTTCATATTCGTTTGACACGTGGAAAATGGCCATTATTGGGCGTAGAAGCCAAGGAGCGCAACATCTACAAGAAACCGGACTTTATTCAATCGGGTACACGGAATTTGGAGGAGAACCCGCCTTGCAATGCCGAAGACAATCTGCGTGCCGGACTCATCGTCATTGAAGCCTGGTTCGGAGGCTACTGAGAGAGTCCTGGATTAGGGGGTGTTCGGATAGCCGAACTATACCTTCAGCCGGACTCCTGGACTATGAAGATACAAGATTGAAGACTCTGTCCCGCGTCCGGAAGGGATTTTCCTTGGCGTGGAAGGCAAGCTTGAAGATACAGATGTTCAGATCTCCTACCATTGTAACCGACTCTATGTAACCCTAACCCTATCCGATGTCTATATAAACCGGAGGGTTCTAGTCCGTAGGACAACATACACATCAACAATCATACCATAGGCTAGCTTCTAGGGTTTAGCCTCTCTGATCTCATGGTAGATCAACTCTTGTATTACCCATATCATCAATATTAATCAAGCAGGATGTAGGGTTTTACCTCCATCAAGAGGGCCCAAACCTGGGTAAAACATCGTGTCCCCTGCCTCCTGTTACCATCCGGCCTAGACGCACAGTTCGGGACCCCCTACCCAAGATCCGCCGGTTTTGACACCGACATCCTCCGCTCTAGAAGCGGGCGACCCCGAATTGTCGTCTCGGAGGGCCTCTCCAGATCCGGTGAGGCCAGAAGATAATCCCGTAGACCCCCGAAGTCCCCAGTGTCCGGCTCCCGAAGAGAGCATACAAAAGAGTCCGACACCGTCTGGTGTGCGGTCGGACGTTCTGAGGGAGTTGGTGGGGCAAGCGGCCATCTCAGAAGAACATGGTATGCTGATGGGTACGGTGATGGAGAGAATCTCGTCCGCCGAAAGCGGATTACATGAAGCCTTTATGAGTCTACTGACAGGCTTTGAGGTACGTGAGATAATATGCGATAGTACTGCATATGTTAGGTGTGCCCTGTGTAGATAGTATCCCCTGAGACTCTGGTTGTCGTCGAGAATGGCGGCGAACAGAGGATCATATTCCCAGGCAATAACCAGACTGCCCCTATGTGCAGGTGGTGGAAGCTCCGGTGGCTAGCCGGACTAGTGAGTTTGCCAAATTAAAACAACAACTGGATGCGGCAGACGCCGACATCGAGCTTGTTAACAAGAGGCTTGATGAGGCACAAGGTGAGTGTTATTATCTGGTGAACGCCACATAGTAAGAGCAGCATGATGCCAGTATATTTAATATGTTGTGACTGCAGATGGAGCTGCCACCATAGAAGCCTTGCGGGAAGAACTTGCCCGAGCAAAGAAACAAGCAAGGATTAGTAATGCGGCTGCTTTGAAGGTAGGCAAAGAGTTGAAAGCCGAGAAGGCCGCACATTGCGAGAGCCAAGAGAAGATGGCCAAGATGGCCGTAGAATTAAAAGACACTGCCGACCATTGCCGGGTACTTGAAAGAGAAAACCGAGTGAAGGAAATGGACCTTGAGAAGGCCACGGCGGCGGACAAAGATACCCGTTCTGCTATGAGAGCGAAGAAGTAGGAGTTGCGGGAAGCCGGGGATATTGCGGCTGGGAAACCCTTCATGTTACGAAGGAAGTTCGGAGATCCACGGTATGCCCCTCTGGATCGGCTATGGAATTTGGCAGATGCGTATATGGATTTGGCGGCGAGCGCTGCCGATGCGGCCAAGTATTTCCAAGGTCAGACAAATTGTGAAGTGGACAAGCTGTTCTGGACGCAATTCCACGTTCCAGAGCGTCCGCTTACATTGACTGACCAGCTAGCCGAATGGGCCGAACTGAATAGGTTGTCCGGACTCGCCATGAGGTCTATTGTGGATCAGCTATGGCCGGAAAGGCGAAAGCCAAACAGCTATTTCAGCTTAGTGCAGCAGTTCCTTGATGCGGTGCCGCGCATTAATGCGATGAAGAGGTCGGCGTGCATAGAAGGCTTGCGGATGGCCCTTGCCCGTGTTAAAGCATACTGGGCGGAGATGGACGCTACCACTGTTGCGGCGCAGGGTTTGGCCATAGGCCGGGTGGCTGCCGAGCACTATTTCGAGGAGGTTCTCGAGGGTGCTCGTTTGATAGAGGCCCAGTGCTCGAAGAATATTATGTTTGAGTGATATGTATTCTCATTGTAAGCACAATGCTTTTATGAAGTTTTTATAAGGTTATGTTTATACTTTTGTCTGAAAGTAGTATGATGCCTCCTGCGCGGCCGTTTATGTATACATGTGTATAACCTGAAAGATTGCAGCCGTTGACTTCAACCCCCACACATATAATGCGGAGGTGCTCGCAAAAAACGTGTGTTCACACTTAACCCAACGTCTTGGTCCTATTAAGGAGGTGATAGCGTAGCGAGCGAGGCAACCGGACTATAATGCTTTAACACTTTCACTTAGCCATAGGAGTTTGACAGTGGGGCTACTAGATAGCCCCTGGTGGCTCCGCACTCTCCCGATCATGGGGTGCGTACATGCCTGGCCGGAAAACGGCCCTTCGTTAAGGCGGAGGAATTCTAACATTCTGATAGGTCACCGAGTGGTTGACCAGTCTCATGCTATATCATGACAGTCAGTTTTCGGCTTTCTCTACTAAGGTGCTCGTCCGGATGAACCAGGGCACAATCGCAGTAGTTCTCCTGGTGCTACCTTAGCCGGTAAAACGGAATGTAAGGCACCAAAACACAGGAGCCGGGCAAAACCAACATTTGACCAAAGACAATGATTCGGAGTTGATGCATATAAGGCCAAACTCCTGACGCCGAACACTCCCTAAGGTATTAGGTCTTTGTGGTATAAACCGGGCCTAAATAGTGCCCCTCGTAAGAAGCCCCTTGTGTCTAGGTACGTGCATTATTCTGACGTGGCCACATGCCAAGACGTCAGCATCCTTCTCAACTGTGCTGAGAATTCGGTGGATATGTATCAACAAGAGACAGTAAAAAAGGTTTAAGCAGGGTCTTAATCTGAAAAGAATACTTGGAGTGGGTCCCTGCTGCACGTTTGCGCCTGTTTCTCCGTTGTGCCGTATCCTGGACGGGTGTAGCACGATGATCATCTGTAAAAGAGAGGAACTTAGGTGAAAAAGTTGTCATGCAAAAGGATAGTTTTTAAGGGAACCAAGTATAATTCAAGATGTGTAAAAAATTGCCACTTGTCTACGCGCGTTGAGCCCCTTGTATAGGGGTGTGACCATTGATCTGGTATGAATTACATATAGCTGTGCCGGACTCGTCTAACTGTGTCTGAGGTCTTGACGACCTGTTAAATGCTTTAGTTGGTGAGGCCGTTTTTAGTGTGCGGCTGCCAAGCCAGCCGCACTCTCTTCGGCGCGCAAAGATCGCTTAATATTTCCGTTTACTGTAATGATGCCACGTGGACCAGGCATCTTGAGTGTGAGGGAAGCGTAGTGCGGTATTGCATTAAAGCGAGCGAAAGCTTCGCGTCCGAGTAGTGCTTGATAGCCACTTTGGAACGGAGCGATGTGGAAGGTTAAATGTTCGCTACGAAAGTTATCGAGGGAGCCAAATATAACTTTTAGCAGCAGGGAGCCCGTGCAATGAGCCCATGGGCCTGGCGTTACTCCTTTAAAGGTAGTATTGTTATGGTAAATTTTTGTTGGGTCTATCCCCATTTCGCGGATTGTATCCTGATATATCAGGTTTAGACTGCTGCCACCGTCCATCAGGACTCGTGTGAAGTGATATCCGTCAATTATTGGGTCTAAGACCAGGGCAGTCCATCCTGCACACCGGATACTTGCTGAGTAATCACGATGGTCGAAAGTGATCGGTTGAGACGGCCAGTGGCAGGACTCTGCGGTGATAGGCCCTTGGGCATATTTTTCAGGGAGTGCCATTTTGTTTCTTCCCTTGATCACGTGTAACACGTTTACTGTTTTGACTTCTGGTGGAAATTTCTTTTGTTCCCAAGTGTCTTGCTTGAGAGGCTCATCCTCGTCTTCGCTTGGTGTATCCTCCCCCTTGTGTACGGCGTTGAGCTTACCGGACTGCTTGAAGACCCAACATTCTCTGTGGGTATGATTAGCAGGTTTACCAGGGGTGCTATGGATCTGACATATTTGGTCCAGAATTTTGTTTAGGCTGGACAGTTCGTCTCTGGCGCCTTTAGAGGGAGGCTTTTGCGGACCTGGCCGAGAGCTTTTGAATCCGGCGTTTACTGTCGTGCTCTTTGTGATGTCTTCTTTATTCCGGCGTTTGTTACTGTTGTTGCGCCGTGATTTCCTGTTTCCATCTCTAACTTCAGATGTACTGGGGTCGCTGGTGCTGCATCTGGCTAGCCAGCTGTCCTCACCCATGCAAAAGCGGGTCATGAGGCTTGTTAATGCTGACATTGTTCTCGGCTTTTCTTGGCCGAGGTGTCTGGCGAGCCATTCGTCACGGACGCTATGCTTAAAAGCTGCCAAGGCTTCGGTGTCCGGACAGTCGACAATTTGGTTCTTTTTGGTAAGAAACATATTCCAAAGTTTTCGGGCTGACTCTCCGGGCTGTTGAGTTATATGACTCAAATCGTCCATGTACGGAGGTCGGACATAAGTCCCTTGGAAATTTGTTCGAAAAGCGTTTTCGAGCTCTTCCCAGCTTCCAATGGAATTTTTGGGGAGGCCTTTAAGCCAGTGACGAGCTGGCCCTTTGAGCTTGAGGGGTAAGTACTTGATGGCGTGGAGATCATCTCCTCGAGCCATATGGAGATGGAGGATATAATCCTCAATCCAGACCCCAGGGTCTGTTGTTCCGTCGTATGCCTCTATGTTTACGGGTTTGAATCCCTCTAGAAATTCGTGGTCCAGCACCTCATCGGTGAAACATAGGGGGTGTGCGGCACCCCTGTATCTGGTTGTACCACGTTGTTCGGATGTTTGTTGTGTTACATTGTATGATGGGGCACGCTTGCGTGGTCCATAGATGGATCTGGTTGTGCCGTCCTTTTGGTGCGAGCCGTCGCGTGGATCGCGTATTGGCTTGTGAGTGGTGTTGTTTGCCGCTCGATGTTGGCCGTGAGGTTGTCTATCCGGCCGGGTGGCTGTTTTGATTTTTGGTTGTGAGGGGTCTGAGGCCTCCTCATCGAATTTAGGTAGCAACTTCCGCTTTGGGTAGCTCTTGGTGGGGCGATTGTCGCCGTACCTCGCTGCTGTGTTGAGTACTTTACTCCATCTGAGTTGGAGTGTGTCTTGCGCATCCTTGAGCTTTTGCTTCTGCTTTTTCAGACTCCTCGCGGTGGCAACAAGCCTTTCACGGGCATTCTGCTGCTTCGGGTGCCTGTCCGGCGTTATGTCGCCCGGACTATTATCTTTGACAGAATTGGTTTGTTCCGTTTGATTCTCCGTATTGCCGTGGTCCGGTAGTGGTTCGCCCTGCTCCAACGCTGGGTCTGCATGATCGTTATTTCTGCCGAGGCGGGATTTGGGGCGGCGCGCCGCTTTGACTGCTTCTCGAGGGAACAAGCCTTCGGTGCCTCCTTCTGTTCCTCGTCGTCGTCTTCTTTTGGTGTGTCCACCATGTATACGTCATATGATGAAGTGGACGTCCAGCGCCCTGTGGGCGATGGTTCCTCTTCGCCTACCGCATCGTCGTCCATACCGTCGATGTCTTCGGAGTCGAAGTTGAGCATGTCGGTTGAGTCATCGACAGTGGCTATTAAGTGGGTGGTGGGTGGGCGTCGAATTTCTTCGTCGTCCGCATCCCAATCATGTTGGCCATAATCCGGCCAGGGCTCTCCTGACAAAGAGAGAGACCTTAGTGAATTCAGAATGTCACCGAAGGGCGAGTGCTGAAAGATATCCGCGGCGGTGAATTCCATGATCGGTGCCCAATCGGATTCGATTGACAGGGGCGCGGGCGATTCGGAGTCAGAAAAAGAGTCCGACACCGTGGAGTCATGGGCTGCGCAGAGGGGTATGCTGGTGTTCGGCTCGATCACCGTTGAGACTGCAGCCCCTGAGGCGATGTCTAACCACTCGTCCTCGATTGGCGTAGTTGGCTCTAAACTAAGGGTCGGAGCTGATGCGGGCGTGAATTCTAGGGTACTATTCGGCGGCAAAGCTAGGTCATACCCATCGCGACAGTGCGGCGTGCCCGGCTGTGGCTCGAATCCGTCGAAGATCAAGTCTCCGCGGATGTCGGCCGTGTAGTTCAAACTTCCAAATCTGACCTGATGGCCAGGGGCGTAGCTTTCAATCTGCTCCAGATGGCGAAGCGCATTAGCCCGCAGTGCAAAGCCGCCGAATACGAAGATCTGTCCGGGGAGAAAAGTCTCACCCTGGACTGCATCGCTATCGATGATAGTAGGAGCCATCAGGCCTAACGGCGACGACACAGAGGAACTCTCAATGAAAGCACCAATGTCGGTGTCAAAATCGGCGGATCTCAGGTAGGGGGTCCCGAACTGTGCGTCTAGGCCAGATGGTAACAGGAGGTAGGGGACACGAAGTTTTACCCAGGTTTGGGCCCTCTTGATGGAGGTAAAACCCTACGTCCTGCTTGATTAATATTGATGATATGGGTAGTACAAGAGTAGATCTACCACGAGATCAGAGAGGCTAAACCCTAGAAGCTAGCCTATGGTATGATTGTATGTTGTCATACGGACTAAAACTCTTCGGTTTATATAGATACCGGAGAAGGTTAGGGTTACACAAGGTCGGAAACAAAGGAGGAGATATCCATATCCGTATTGCCTAGCTTGCCTTCCACGCCAAGTAGAGTCCCATCCGGACACGAGACGAAGTCTTCAATCTTGTATCTTCATAGTCTAACAGTCCGGCCAATGGAGATAGTCCGGCTGTCCGGAGACCCCCTAATCCAGGACTCCCTCGGACGGGATGCAAGGATCCCGGTCCGAAGCCGTGGATGAGAGAGGTCGATCTCTTGTAATGGACGGCGGCGTCGGGGTATCAGCTCCGGCATGGTGGAGGAGGACGGCTGTGGATGGGCTGGCAGACGGCGGCGGACGGAGGAGGGTGGGGTGGAGAGGGTGTTTTGGCGCCCACGGAGTATGAATGGGTAAAAGGGAGGTAGAGAGGAAGGGGAACCATGTATTCAAGGGCGCGCTTGTCTCAAATGCGAGGAAATTTACAAACTTAGCCCCCGTTTCAAATTTCTACTGCATCACAGCAACACTAGTCAGTTGGGGATAGGACGGTAATCTCGCATACACCGAATATTTGCCGATGAGAGTTTGTTTTTGGCTCCCACCGTGTATGAATATGAATCAGGGAGGGAGTCGATTTCGGCCGAGGACACATTGTGTTTTGGTGCCCGCCGTGTATGAATCCGGGTGAGAGGCGGTTACGTCATGTTTGGGTGAAATTACAAACCTACCCCTACCGAAACCTATAGAAATCCAGCATATAGGCTTTGTGTGGCAGGGATAGGCAGTAGTGATTTCCATCTCACAAATTTTGGTTTCGGGCGGTTACTGCAACTTTCCCCGCTTCGTTCAAATTTTGCAGAGTGCACGTTTACCGTGCCAACTCAATTTGAATCCCATTTGTATTCTAATTTTTTTTCGGGCGGGATCCATTTTCAATTGGAATTACATTCTATATACATCTTTTTTTATATATACTTTCAAAAGCACAACACCATTTATACATAAATATGGTTTACAAATGGCATGATCTCAGATTCATAAGGTTGTATCCATCAATTTGGATTTTCAAATATTTGAAACCACTTTATGCTAAAATCCAATGTATGCATTCCTCGCTAACTGTCTCCAATTAATGTGTGTTTCATGCGGTTTTTTTTACTTCTCAACCATGTATAATGTGTTTCACACACGCAACATATAGTGTAATCCCGTTTAGACATTAATTGCATATAAACCATGCATTGTTTGTAATTGAAGAATCTATGGATCACCAATATTGATAAACTATATAACATTACATGTGTGCCCAAATTCAAATGAATATGCATGTTTGATACACCAATTTGCGTTATGATATTATTGATGCCGTGATCTCCAGTTTAAATATTTGAATCCCCTTTAATCCAGATATTCATCTCATATAGCTATCACTCATGCTTATATAGGACTATCTCTCTGGACCCATATGCGTTCATCGTCTCCCAGGTATCTCTCGTGCTACCTGTATGTCAACAATGATCTTTATCTTCGTAACACACTGACGGTACTCTCTCCCTCGACCTTCATCACTATATCTCTAAGTATATCTCGCTCCCTGCTATGTGTCTCTAACTATGATTCTCCATGTGGAATCTCTTTCTCTCAGACAAACACAAAACTTTGTCTCCCGGGGTCTCATTTCTCTCTATTATTCCCATGTGTGCCACTCGCACACCCCTCATACAGAGATGTCTTTCGCTCCTTAGATATGAGAACCTACGACTCTTCCTCTTCAATATCTCTTTCTCGGTAAACGGGAGTTGCATAATCTCATAGTCATAGGAACATGTATAAGTCATGAAGAAAGCAATGGCAACATACTAAACGATCGGGTGCTAAGCTAGTGGAATGGGTCATGTCAATCACATCATTCTCCTAATGATGTGATCCCGTTAATCAAATGACAACTCATGTCTATGGTTAGGAAACATAACCATCTTAGATTAACGAGCTAGTCAAGTAGAGGCATACTAGTGACACTTTGTTTGTCTATGTATTCACACAAGTATTACGTTTCCGGTTAATACAATTCTAGCATGAATAATAAACATTTATCATGATATAAGGAAATAAATAATAACTTTATTATTGCCTCTAGGGCATATTTCCTTCACCGGCCCCCCTCCCAATTCGGATTGGGCTTGGGGGGGCTCCCTTGCTCCTTTCCCCCCCTTTCCACTAAAGCCCATTAAGGCCCATATACCTTCCGGGGGGTTCCGATAACCTCCCGGTGCTCCGGTATTATCCCGATCTCACCCGGAACCATTCCGGTATCCAAAAATAGTCGTCCAATATATCGATCTTTACATCTCGAACATTTCGAGACTTCTCGTCATGTCCGTGATCACATCCGGGACTCTGAACTACCTTCGGTACATCAAAAACCATAAACTCATAATATAACCGTCATCAAACTTTAAGCGTGCGGACCCTACGGGTTCGAGAACTATGTAGACATGACTGAGACACGTCTCCGGTAAATAACCAATAGCGAAACCTGGATGCTCATAATGGCTCCTACATATTCTACGAAGATCTTTATCGGTCAAACCACATAACAACATACGTTGTTCCTTTTGTCATCGGTATGTTACTTGCCCGAGATTCGATCGTCGGTATCTCAATACCTAGTTCAATCTCGTTACCGGCAAGTCTCTTTACTCGTTCTGTAACACATCATCCCGCAACTAACTCATTAGTTGCAATGCTTGCAAGGCTTAAGTGATGTGTATTACCGAGTGGGCCCAGAGATACCTCTCCTACAATCGGAGTGACAAATCCTAATCTCAAAATACGCCAACCCAACAAATACTTTCGGAGACACCTATAGAGCACCTTTATGATCACCCGGTTACGTTGTGACGTTTGGTAACACACAAAGTGTTCCTCCGGTAAACGGGAGTTGCATAATCTCATAGTCATAGGAACATGTATAAGTCATGAAGAAAGCAATAGCAAAAAACTAAACGATCAAGTGCTAAGCTAATGGAATGGGTCAAGTCAATCACATCATTCTCCTAATGATGTGATCCCGTTAATCAAATGACAACTCTTTGTCTATGGCTAGGAAACATAACCATCTTTGATCAACGATCTAGTCAAGTAGAGACATACTAGTGACACTCTGTTTGTCTATGTATTCACACATGTATCATGTTTCCGGTTAATACAATTCTAGCATGAATAATAAACATTTATCATGATATAAGGAAATAAATAATAACTTTATTATTGCATCTAGGGCATATTTCCTTCAAGGAGTCCGTTAAGAGAGACCTAAAGGATTGGAGTATCACCAAAGAGCTAGCTATGGACAGGGGTGCGTGGAAGATTGCTATTGTAACATCCCAAAATTCTAAATTTTGGAATGTTATAATAAATAGATAGATTGATTGTTTGTTTGATTGTTATGTGATTGATTGAGTGAAATTCGAAACTTTTTGAAAGTTAAATGAGAGGGAATAAAAGAACTTTCCCAAACTTTCACCTTCTTGCATTTTGATCTCCGTGAATTCAAATTCTTTTCAAATACAAAACCCTCGAGAGAAGATGATATGACTTCTTCCATTTAATTAAATAAAAAGAGGTTTTTGAAAAGATTTGAATTTTATTTGGAAATATTTCAAATTCAGAAACTTTAAGCAACTTAATGATTTTCATGACATAAGATAAAATGACTTCTTCAAAATATACGAAATACGAGTTGGAAGTTTAAAATGATCAAATTTAAAGTCTCTTTGGAATTATTTTCAATTTGGAGTTATTTGGGTTTTATTCAAATTATTTTTCTCCAAAAATAAAATAAATGGAAAATAGGGTAAAATGATTCCCTACATTAAAAAAATTGGAGATAAATAATTTTGAAATCATTTTGGTATTTCTAAAATGATTTTTATTGGATTTTAGTAGGGCAGTAGCACTCTTTGAATTATTTTAATTTTTCTCGATTCTATATGACTTGAAAAAAATGTCCAAGTTGTAGAAAATCTTTTTCTGAAAATTTGGATATATAATATGCCTATATATAATTTTATGTTCATTTTCGTTATTCCGTTTTTCCTTTTCTGTTTCTATTAAAAAAATTACCCGTGCGCTTGGAACTACCCGCCGCCCACATGTGTAGCATAGCAGCAGGCCGGCCTGTTTTTCTTTTGTTTTCTTTTGTTTTTTATTTTCATTAATGTTTTTTTAACAAACTTCAGAAAAAATAGACTTCGAAAAAGAAGAAGAAAAAACTGCATCCCGTGTACGCGCGCGGCCGGCCGAGGCCTTTAGACCGGCTTAGTGTTTTTCTTGTCTGTTTCGTATATTTTCGTCTACGTTTAGTCCCACATTGCTTAGCTTTGACCCTTAAACCTCTTTTTTACCATAGAGCCTTCAAAAATCATCTGATTTGGGTTAAATTAATATTTTAGTTTGACTAGATTCATTTAAGAAAAAAAATATTTCTTCTCTCCAGCGCGACTTCTGGAAATTGTCTCTTCTCTCCAAAGTCATCTTTTCTCTGCCTTATAAAGGTATCTTTCTTTGTTCTTTTATACTTTCGTAGTTTATTATTTCTAGATTATTCATGCTAGAAACTTCCGTGTGCAGCCACAAGCTATTATGGGCTCTAGCATAGTTGAGTAAGTTGCGTGAAGCTCTTGAAGAGGTAGACTAGCAGGTAGTGGGTTGTAGGTGCTATAGTCTATCCAGAGTAGAGAGTTAATGCTTCTGAAAGACTATGTCTCGGTCATCCGTTTCTCAAACACCATGTATTGCGAGAAATCCAACGGAGGAGATTGAGTCTTGTGGGGAAAAGTGTGCAAACCTCTACAGAGTGTATAAACTAATCATGATTAGTCGTGTCCCCGGTTATGGACATCTTGAGTATCTGGTTCTTGGATTATCATGTTGATCTCATCACTCTATATAATTAATTTTGTTGGGTTGTTAACTTTTAATTTGGGATTGAGTTGGAGGAACCTTCTCAATATTTTATCAACAAACTTTGTAGTTAAATAAAATATATTCCTTTGTAGTAGGAAAACAATTGGCTTTTCGCAAAAACATCATAACCATAGAGCTTTTCCACCAGCCAAATATGCATGTAGTGATAGTCATTATTCAGCATTGCTCTACAGTGTGAATTTGCCAGTACATTCAATGTACTGACCCTTTGTGGCTGCAACGTCTCATGTTGCAGGACTTCTTACGACGAGTAAGTGATACATTAGGGTTACGATTTCTACACTCAACTTTGCCGTTGGTGTTGATGGGAATCCACAACCTTGTTGTTACTTCCGCAATTTGGATTGAGGTAATAGTATTTACGCTACTTTATACATGTGATTTACCTCTGTTATAAATCCTCGAGTACTGTGTGTGTAAGCATACCGATCCAGGGATGACACTTAAGCACAGAGACTGGACCGTCTAAGGTCGGGTCGCTACAAGATGGTATTAGAGCACATGTTGACTGTAGGACGTGACCCCTAGAAACTGGCAAGCCCATAGGAAATATTTTCTCTACAACTTTATTTTCAAAAGGATCTTTTACCTCTCTTCTCTTCCGAACTTATTCAAATATTCCCTTTTAGTGAGACTATACCCATTTCCCTTTTTGACCACATGAAGATTCGGCTGATGAGACCACTTCAAAAAGTAAAGATATCGGACAACTAAGACCACTTCGGAATGAAGAGAATTTTACCGTGTATTATAATAATGGAAACTACATCGGTTGAAGACTCCGAAGACTAGGAGAATTTGAAGGCCTTGTAGAATTTTCCAGATTTGTATGACCTAGGAAGGCACCCCTTATGGAATTTGGCAGACTAAGGAAGTTGTCAATACCGGAGATCAAGGTGTATCAGAGAAAGAGCGGAACATGGAGCATGAGAACTCAAAGTTTTGTCAAGAAAACCCTAAGGTAGGAGATATCGACTATGGAAGATAGCTCATGGCAATGACAAGGGCAGAAGCATGGTTATTCGTGATGTCATCGCCACTGATACTATGGTCACCGAGCTGAGCTAAGCATGCATTTCTTTGGAAGGATTGGATGGTAGAAGGCTGATGGAGCATCTATCAGCAAAAGATGAAGTTTTAACCTTAGCTGGTGTATCACCAGGATCTGGAGTAGTACATCAAGAATTTTAAGATGGAGCTCCAGGAAGATGTATTAGACAAGGAAGCATTTCGTGAAGAACTCAGGAGCCAGAAGCTGAAAGTAGCCAAGCTGGAGGAGCTACAACCTCGAGATACCGGAGATTTGTCAGGAACTGAAGGACAGTAGGACCATGGTTCATGTCAAGGATGTTGAAACCCAGAAGTTGGAACGCAACTCCAGAAATATTAAAGGACATCAAGATAGACTTTGCGACGGCAGAGATGATCTGGCAAAAGAATTTGAGAAGGACAAGCACGATCGGAAGAAAGCCATTGGAGGCATGAACAAGACTTGAAGAGTTAGACGACCTTGAAGATTTATTAACCTCTAGAAGACCAAACCCTGTTATATGCCTACGTTAGATGCGACGTTTGTGAGATGTCATTTGTTTGATGTTTTTTCGACAGCCACAGATAAAAATATGTCTTTTCAAAACCATTGTTTGTATTGTGTGTATCCCTCTCCCTCTCTCTCATCTCACCCCAAAACCCTTGGACCCAATAGAGGATGAATGGAGATGAGCTTGTATTTTCTGGACCAATGAGTCAATTGGAGACAGACCGATGGATTCAGAACCTGGAGGATCACATGGAAAATAACCCTATAACCGGAAATGATATGACCAAGCATGCACTTTAGTGCTTTGAAAGAGGTGCTGCTACTTGGTGGAGGATGTACCAAACCATGAATGGATGGCAAGGAGTAACCACTTGGAAAGAATTTAAGTTGACTCTGCAAAGATCGCATCTTGTGCCCCAGAAGTTGAAGCCTTATGTAAAGGATATGAAGAAACCTTGTGCATGCAAGATTTGTGGAGAAATAGGACACACCCATAAAAAACACAAGGATGAATGCCCTAATTGTGAAGGAAGTCACCCAGTTGAAGAATGCCCAACTAGGCAGATTACTTGTTTCTTGTGTGAAGGGACTACCCACTATCCTGCTCGGTGTCACATTTACCACATGGTATGAAGAACCGTACAGCAGAAGAAAGAAGTAAAGAAAGGAGCCCTTATGGAAATTTTAGAAGAAACCGTGATGAAGGAAGATGTCGGGGACACACCCAAAGAAGAACCAATTAAACCCTGCACCAAGTCATGCTATTCATGTGGAGAAGAAGGACACATCTTCCAGAATTGTCTGGATGGGGATCTAGTAGTATTCTCGACAAAGGAAGTAGAGTATGACCCACAGGAAATAGAAGCCCTGATTGAAACGGAAAAGTCCAGAAAGAGAAGTAGATTGGATTCCAGGAAGGACCTGAGTCATATCACCTGTTACAGGTGCAAGGAGTCACGGCACTACCTCAGCAGTTGCCCAAAAAGGAAACCTCGAGACTTGTCAGAAGTAATATGTTTTTGTTGTAATGGAGCAGGGCATTTTTCCAGAGAATGCCCCAAGGAGAAGGAGACTTGTGATAATTAGTTGTGTTTGTGAGAAGTATAGTAGTAGTAGTGAGAACATTTTCTTTTATATTGAGGGGTTGAGTTGATGCATGTAATGGATATGCAGGAGATTGTGGTAATTTGAGGATCAATAAAGTTAGCAGTGTTGGTACTGATTTGGATTTTATGAGTTGTTACTCTATGAGGAAAGATGTTGACCATTTTCGAGTATATGAGAAATATGGTCTACGGAAGATTGGATCATCTTAAGGGTGGTAGTACCCTGTGAGGACACTTGACCTCTGGAAAGGATTATGATATTCCACAGAGTGGACTTCATAAGTATGAGTTTTGCCTCGATATGTTGGGTACCCCAAGAACATGAAGGGATGAAGTACTATTGGAGATATGATGTTGGTAATATGGAACAATTGTAACTCCAGGATGATTTTGAGTAATCACGTCTTAGTTTGGAACCAATAAAAGGAAGAGAGACAATACAATTGGATGGATTTAAGAATGCTAGGAAGCTGGATGTTGGAATAATGATCATTTGCCCTGATGATGAGTTCAAGGTTTATAAGTGATGAGATGGGCCATAACCCACAGACCCCAGGACCTGCCAAGGAGCAAGCACACTCTTGCTGAAGGAAAAACCCTGGAAGAAGTTATGTTTATCGGCAGACGATCTTATAGAGTAACGCAAAACCTGAGAGTTGTGAAGAAACGATAGGTGTTTGTTTGGCTTGCAGAATCAACGGATTTATCTGAACTTGGTTCGTCGACAAGAGAAATTCTGCAATGCTTGAGAGGATGACCAAGTGTTAGAATGCGAGATTCGCTAAACCATGTACAAGGTAATGATTTGGGTGCGGGATGGATTGATCACCATACCGACTTACTCTTGTTATTCGCCTTGCTATATGGGATGGTAAATCTGAGTGACTTACCTATAGTAGAGAGACGACGATCAAAACCTTGTTTAAGCCTTAGAATGGTATAGCAATTTTTTTCCTTGTACAAGGCAGCTTTTGCCAACCGTAGGTTATAAAGGTGAGGATCAACCCAGACCCATTTCCTACAGGAGAAACCATAATTGGATGACCGCCATGAGATATCGATAGTTGTTTAGTTTTGGCGCCAGACCCGTCAGCTATGAAGACCCAATCTCGGAATGACCTTACCAAGATGAAAGACAGAAGAATTGAGGAAAAGGTTATGCCACTACCGAAAGAGCCCAGATAAGGAATTATCCTGAAGATCTGAGAAGACCGACACTGTTAACAATATGGATGAAGTATATGAGTTTTGATGGAACCGTAACCATGCTTCTAAGGGTGGTAGCACCCCAGACCCCCTCCTGCGACAACTGATGGATTTTGAGGAGACCCCCAAACCCTAACCTTTTTCTTGCTAGCCTCTCCGAATCTCGAGGACGAGATTCATTTTAAGGGTGGTAAGTTTGTAACATCTCAAAATTCTAAATTTTGGAATGTCATAATAAATAGATAGATTGATTGTTTGTTTGATTGTTGTGTGATTGATTGAGTGAAATTTGAAACTTTTTGGAAGTTAAATGAGAGGGAATAAAAGAACTTTCCCAAACTTTCACCTTTTTGCATTTTGATCTCCGTGAATTCAAATTATTTTCAAATACAAAACCCTCAAGAGAAGATGATATGACTTCTTCCATTTAATTAAATGAAAAGGGGTTTTTGAAAAGATTTGAATTTTATTTGGAAATATTTCAAATTCAGAAACTTTAAGCAACTCAATGATTTTCATGAGAGAAGATAAAATGACTTCTTCAAAATATACGAAATACGAGTTGGAAGTTTAAAAGGATCAAATACCATTTGAAATTATTTTTAATTTGGAGTTATTTGGATTTTATTCAAATTATTTTTCTCCAAAAATAAGATAGATGGAAAATATGGTAAAATGATTCCCTACATCAAAAAATTGGAGATAAATAATTTTGAAATCATTTTGGTATTTCTAAAATGATTTTTATTGGATTTTAGTAGGGCAGTAGCACTCTTTGAATTATTTGAATTTTTCTCGATTTTATATGACTTGAAGAAAATGTCCATCTTGTACAAATCTTTTTCTGAAAATTTTGATATATAATATGTCTATATATAATTTTACGTTTATTTTTGTTATTCTGTTTTTCGTTTTTTGTTTCTATTAAAAAAACTACGCATGCGCCTGGAACTACCCGCCGCCTACATGCGTAGCATAGCAGCAGGCCGGCGGCCGAGGCCTTAGTCTTTTTCTTCTCTCTTTCGTATATTTTCGTCTACGTTTAGTCTCATATTGCCTAGCCTTTAATCCTTAAACCTCTTTTTATTTATAAATATAGACTCATAAAGCCTTCAAAAATCATCCGATTCGGGTTAAATTAATATTTTGGTTTGACTAGATTCATTTAAGAAAAAATATATTTCTCCTCTCCGGCGCGACTTCTGAAAATTGTCTCTTCTCTTCAAAGTCGTCTTTTCTCTGCCTTATAAAGGTATTTTTCTTTGTTTTTTTATACTTCCGTAGTTTATTATTTCTAGACTAATACGATGGAATAGTTAGATTATCAATTAGTCTACGTATTTATACATTAGACCTTAGTTGTAACTATTTTTCTTCCGTAAAATAGTTTGGTTTTGATTTTTCAAATAGCCATAACTTTTCACCCGTTTATCCAAATTAGATGAAACCAACGCCTATAGCTTCGTCTTGTTTTCACCTATCCAGTGAACCTGTCACATCAACTTTTTAAAAATTTCAAAATTCAAAATTTTATTCAGATTTATATTCAAACTTCTTTTGAATATAACTTGAGTTTCGTAACTCCGATTTAGTTGATTCGTTTTGCAAATCGAAGCTCTTGACCTAAACTTTATGATAAGGCCAAATTCACATAATTTTAGTACTGTTAGAAATCGTTTTATGTTGCAAGAGTTATTTGCTTGGTTTTGATGTTTTCTAAACTGTCTTCTTCGTTTCTCCCGATCTTCTGAGTGATTGCTTATGTGTGGTTACTATTGCTTGCTCACGATAGATTGAACGGAGTGTAACGAGTAGAACTATCAAGAGTTATGAGTGCGAATCATCTTGATCAACAATACAAGGCAAGTTCACACTTTGATCATATCCCTTTCATACCCAGTTTTTATGCATTAGTTTCACCCCCAAACATTGCATGAGTAGGATTGATAACATGTGGGTATTGGGAAGTAGTTGATGAGGTAGGAACCTATTGTCCTGCATTCAAACCCTGGGAGTTACTTCTACGTTATGCTTATACTACTATGATATGCTCGTAGACGTGGATTGGTTGAGTGTATTCATGGCAGATGTGAGAGCTATCATTAATGGTTAACTTAAGGTGGCTACTTTAATACACATCTGGGTGGATTGGTTGGGGCACCCTGGAGTAGCCAGTGGTTTGCCCGGGCACCTGGAGAACCTAGTACTTGCCCAAGGGGATCCCGGAGGACCCGTATGATCACCCTATGGAATGCCACCCAGACTCAAAGGGATCATAAGATTATTCATGCTAGAAACTTCCGTGTGCAGCCACAATCTATTATGGGCTCTAGCATAGTTGAGTAAGTTGCGTGAAGCTCTTGAAGAGGTAGACTAGCAGGTAGTGGGTTGTAGGTGCTATAGTCTATCCGGAGTAGAGAATTAATGCTTCTGAAAGACTGTGTCTCGGTCATCCGTTTCTCAAACACCATGTAGTGCGAGAAATCCAACGGAGGAGATCGAGTCTTGTGGGGAAAAGTGCGCAAACCTCCGCAGAGTGTATAAACTAATCATGATTAGCCGTGTCCCCGGTTATAGACATCTTGAGTATCTGGTTCTTGGATTATCATGTTGATCTCATCACTCTATATAATTAATTTTGTTGGGTTGTTAACTTTTAATTTGGGATTGAGTTGGAGGAACCTTCTCAATATTTTATCAACAAACTTTGTAGTTAAATAAAATATATTCCTTTGTAGAGGAAAAAATTGGTTTTTCGCAAAAACATCATAACCATAGAGCTTTTCCACCAGCCAAATATGCATATAGTGATAGTCATTATTCAGCATTGCTCTACAGTGTGAATTTGCCAGTACATTTAATATACTGACCCTTTGTGGCTGCAACGTCTCATGTTGCAGGACTTATTACGACGAGTAAGTGATACGTTAGGGTTATGATTTCTACCCTCAACTTTGCCGTTGATGTTGATGGGAATCCACAACCTTATTGTTACTTCCGCTATTTGGATTGAGGTAATAGTATTTACGTTACTTTATACATGTGATTTACCTTTGTTATAAATCCTCGAGTAATGTGTGTGTCAGCATACTGATCCAGGGATGACACTTAAGCACAGAGACTGGATCGTCTGAGGTCGGGTCGCTATAGCTATCCATGTGCCAGAGCCATGAGTTGGTTGCGAGATCTTATGGGTTTCACCTCTAGCCTACCCGAACTTGTTTGGGACTAAAGGCTTTGTTGTTGTTGTTGTTGTTCTAATATGTGTTTTTAAATAGAACATTTTGGGAATCTGAAATAATTTTCAAAAAAGGGAAGACCAAATTGGAAATGAGAACTTTTTTTGGAATTGTGAATTTACTTTTTAAAAATGCGAACCTTTTTTGAGAAAAAAAATCAAAATATTTTAAAAAAATTATGAGCTCTTCCAAAGAGGAAACAATTTTTTAAATTCCAAAAATGTTTTTCAATTTGCAAACAAATTTTGAAAACAAGAACATCTTTTTTGATTTTGTAAACAGAAAATGAAAATGGAACATTTTTTAAAATGTGAACATTATTTTGAAAAAATTGCGGTTTTCTAAAACACAGGAACAAAATTGAAGTGGGTTCGTGTTGTACCCAATCTTTGGCTATCGCCCATAAAGCTATCTCACGGGCCGGCCCAAATAGGAGTTAAAAGTCGCCCGAAAACTGAAGATAATGATTGTGTACGCATTTCATTCAAAAATATATAAATGATCGTGTACATAGGCGTTGCCATGGGGGCCATATACTTTTCAACACAATAAGAGGAGTATACGGGGCAACTCTTGATGCAAAAAAAATACACAAAAAAAGATTATGTTTGGTTATAAAGTACATATTTTCTAGCTCTCTTTGTCCCTTAATACAAGACCTTTTTTGCAAGTGTCTGTGGTAGCATTTTTTAAATTGATAAGATAGGTATGTGCCCAATTAATATTGGGTTACCAAATATAAAAGATTTATTGGATTACCAAATATTTCAAGATGTTGATTGATACTTCCTCCGTTTCTAAATATAAGACTTTTTAAAGATTTTACTATAGACTACATACGAAGCAAAATGAGTAAATCTACAGTTTAACATATGTCTATATACATTCGTATGTAGTACTTACCAAGTATATAAGATATTGATTGATACTTATTTGCTTCCGGGTCGTGAATTTAGTACTATTTATTGGGTTACCAAAGATGGCTGAGTCAACCCGCCCTCGCTGCCTCCGCTCCATAATATGGGCCAGTTTTTTTTTGGCGATTCTTCCAGAATCGTCCCCCTCTCCAGCTTCTTCCAGAATCATCACTCTATATATTTTTTACAATTCTAGATAATTAGACCTTAATTAAATAGGATTGTAAAAAATATATGAAGTGGCGATTCTAAAAGAAGCTAGGAAGGGGGCAATTCTGGAAGAATCGCCCAAAAGAACTGGCCCTAATTAGACCTTAATTAAATAAGATTGTAAAAAATATATGAAGTGGCGATTCTAAAAAAGTTGTTACGCGGTTTACAAATGTCACCCCCTCCCAGTGAATGTTCGCTGGCTATTGCTGTTCTTTTATATTGGTATAGATATAGATATGATTTGGATACAATATATTAATACAATACTAACAAAAATTCATGATTAATAGTTTGTTTTAAAATCACATTTGGATGTATAAAGTTTTTGTGAGCAAAATTTGGATGTATAAAGTGAGTGCGCTATTTTAGTGGTACTAAAAATGGAGATAATCCATTTTCGATAAGTGCCTTAAAATGCGTAAGTTTGTAATAAGAAAAGAAAAAAAATGTAAAAGCTTGTTTTTGTTTTTTTGCTTCCCTTGCTTCTCTCGTCTTTTCTCTTCCCTCGCGCTAAACAACAACGGGCCGGATGTACACGCACGCAGGGCGCGAATCTCAAAGCATCTCCCGGCGCGCCTGCGGCGGCCGGCTCGGCGGAGCAGTTCCGGGGCAAGGCGCGGCTGCCGAGCTTCGCCGCGCCGCGCCGCTACGAGCTCTTCCTCCGCCCCGACCTCGTCGCCTGCACCTTCTCCGGCTCGGTGGCCATCTCCGTCGCCGTCTCCGCGCCCACCCGCTTCCTCGTGCTCAACGCGCTCGACCTCTCCGTCAACCGCGCCTCCATCCGCTTCCAGGTAAGAAAAATGAAATTCCTTGAGACCTCCTCGCCCTCTTCTAATCATCCTTCGCCGGTACGGCTCTCGCAGGCTTTGGCGCCCACGGAGGTGGTGTTCTTCAAGGATGACGGCGTGTTGGTGCTCGGGTTCGCCAAGCAGCTTCCCCTCGGCGAGGGCCTGCTCAAGATGGACTTCAACGGCATTCTCAACGACGAGATGAGAGGATTCTACAGGAGGTATGCGACGACTTCTTTCTGGACTCTACCACCCTACATCATGATCAGCGAACCTCAACACATGTGGTTTGTTCTAAATTTTAAGTAGAAAATTACAAAAGGGGAAAAGTTGAACTGTGGTTTGGAAGTTCACTGTGAAGGCATTATAGTGTTATGATCTATTTCTGAAATAAGAGTTTGATCGAGCACTTTGGTATGAATGCCTTTCCTGCTATTTATGCTTTTCTGATTTCATTTGATTGCAGTAAGTACCAGTATAAGGGGAAAGCGAGAAA
Organism: Triticum dicoccoides; assembly: GCF_002162155.2. Classification (NCBI taxonomy): domain Eukaryota; kingdom Viridiplantae; phylum Streptophyta; class Magnoliopsida; order Poales; family Poaceae; genus Triticum; species Triticum dicoccoides. The sequence continues at coordinate 339,699,253 of NC_041388.1, read as the reverse complement.
CATGGCGGTGACGCAATTTGAGTCCGTGTATGCGCGGCGGTGCTTCCCCTGCTGGGATGAGCCCGCATTCAAGGTGATTATATTTGATAGCTGGAAGGATGACTTTATGTTCCTCAAATACGTGCACATAGAGCATCAGTGAGGTTAGATATATTTCATAACATATCTTGTTTTGCCGTCTTGATTTTCCAGGCTAAGTTCAAGCTAACACTTGAAGTTCCATCTGAGCTGGTAGCACTGTCCAACATGCCAGTAGCTAACGCGACATTTGCTGGTCCTCTCAAAACTGTGTGTTACCAGGAATCGCCACCTATGTCAACTTATTTAGTGGCCATAGTTGTCGGTTTGTTTGAATATGTAGAGGGTATGACAACAAAAGGTATCATCTCTGTTTCTGACATCATCCATTCAAAGAGTTGCATGAGACCTTGCTCTTTCCCTTTTTATTTTATTTGTTTGTTTAATTTTATTCAGGCACAAGAGTTCGTGTGTACACTCAAATTGGTAAGAGTAACCAAGGGAAGTTTGCACTAGATGTTGGAGTGAAGTCATTGAATCTCTATAAAGAGTAAGATCACAATCTATCCGTGCTTCCACACTTTGGTTTCTAATGAATAGACATGATTGATGTTAATGAAATACTGTGTCAAGCTGTGGTTGTTGCTGAAACAGTAACATTAACAATAAAACTCATTTCCTCAATTGTTCAGTTACTTTGACACTCCTTATCCACTCCCCAAGTTGGATATGGTTGCTATCCCCGATTTTGCTGCTGGAGCCATGGAGAACTACGGATTGGTCACTTACCGGGAAGTAGCTTTTCTTTTCGATGACAAGTCTTCATCAGCATCCAGCAAACAGAATGTATCTATCATAGCTCAGAAATTTATTTAACTTATCTTTTCATCGTTTACAGTTCACCTCTTAACTAACTGTGCGATGTTACTATACATAAATTGGTTTAATAAAAGAACTACACTATCTCATGATCATCTATAATTCACTAATAATTCTTAACATTTCTTCGTAATTAAACCTTTTATATGTGTAAGCATCCTTTTTATATTGACCTCAGCATGTATTTTATTAGGTTGCAGTTACTGTGGCGCATGAATTGGCTCATCAATGGTTTGGCAATCTTGTAACCATGGAATGGTGGACTCACTTGTGGTTAAACGAGGGATTTGCCACATGGGTAAATCAATTCGGCCACTCAAAAGTTAAAAGAATGAAATATCAGGTTACCAATGTATACTGAATGAATAGGCTTTCTGTTTTCACAGATGAGCCATCTAGCTGTAGATTCTTTCTTTCCACAATGGAAGATCTGGACACAGTTTCTTGATAGGACAACCACTGCTCTCAGGCTGGATTCACTCGAGGCGTCTCATCCTATTGAGGTAATCTCATTGTTTATTACTGTGCCATAGCCTGCTCCGGTGGTTGGATATGTCGTGGACTACATTCTCCAAAACCATAGTTGTCATGTCATGCACTCTACTATCATAGAAGTGCAAGAATCTATTTTAATTGTAAATTTTGACAATGGCAAGTTTAAGTAACAACAGTGCGTACTGCGTAATATGCTATTACCAACACATTATTGGCTGATTCATGATTGACTCATAAAATTCCTATGGAATATTAAAATTGATGCTTAAGTATCTCTACTCTGACAAGTGGCATCTTACTGTGGGGAGCAACTTCAGTCAATGCATCAACATAGATTCATTTCGTGGCATTAACATTTTCACTTCTCTAATGCTAACTTGTGATTCATTTTTTACTTTCCACTATCTGTTTTCCTGGATGCTCAGGTTGAAATACACCATGCCAGTGAAGTTGATCAGATTTTTGATGCTATTAGCTATGACAAGGGTGCTTCTGTTATTCGCATGCTACAAAGTTACCTTGGCGCAGAGCGTTTTCAGGTCTAATACTGCCTCTACCTGAACTCTAGAAACTTGTTACCGACTCACTCTTCTTACCTAGACTTGGCATTCTTTTTCTCATCACGTAGCTTAAAAGTATACAAGATCACTTTCAGCCAGTTTATTTTGTTCTTTAAGGAAACAGTGATACTTTGATGTCATTTCCCCACTATTCCATCTAGCGGAAACACTACATGACTCCATGCTTGTCCATTGCATAAAATATTTGTATGCTCTTAAATCATACTAGTTGGTAAACATGCTTTTGTCAGTGGTGTTTTAAGGAGAGATTTCTGTTCTTTGAAGACATATTCTAGGAGCAAAATGACCATTTCTTCATCGATTATCCTGCCCTTGTTTAATGCATACAAGCATCATATGTGACCATTTGTACTTCACCGATCACATGATTGGAGGTGGATGGTTTGATAAATTAGCATATCGAGACAGATTTGTCGATATAGGTGTGATGGTGATCTTATGTATTGTTGTAGCATCTGTCATGCTCACAGGATAACATTACTTGTTCACAAAAAAAAAGGAGTAAAATTTAGCGATCGTTGACTCTTTTCTTGATCATATAATGAATCTATCAAACTGCACACTAGCTTAATACGTTAAAAGTCAAATTTTTAATTAATTATATTATTTAGTAAACGAATTGCTGCACTCTCCTTTCTGTGTAATTTCCCCCTGCTACTCTTTAACTCCACGTCGTTCTCCTAGTGTATTCTCATATGCTATAGATACGAAACTGTGTTCTTTCAGAAAGCGATGGCTTCGTATATGAAGAAATATGCATACTCAAATGCTAAAACCGAGGACCTGTGGGCTGTTCTTGAAAAGGAAACTGGTGAACCTGTCAAGGATTTGATGACTACATGGACGAAGCAAAAAGGTTATCCTGTTATTAATGCGAAAATTAAAGGGAATGACATAGAGATTGAGCAGGTAATAGTTTTTTTTTTGCGGGTGAGCAGGCAATAGGTTATCTTACATACCATCCTTCGTATCTATCATGCATTCATCATCACACGACTAACCAAGTATGCATTTGTTCCATACCATTTTGTGAACGTATAACTGACTGTTATAACTGGTCCTCTGAGAATACTGTACTCAATGATGTCAAAAACTGGAAATATTGTACTGCCCCTATGGCCATTGATCTGTCACTTGATGCATTCACGTATTTACACAGCAGCCCTAGTATCTGATCATATATTCTGGCGTATGCCTGAGCGGTATCAAGAACAACTTACATGAATCTCATAGAAGAACTGAATTAGATCTTGTTCTGAAGTTGGAGCACTTTTAGGGTGCTCTATCTTACCACATTAGGGTTAAGAGGTGGTTTAAATCTGAGTCATTGGTTGATGAAAATTTGAAGGATATTTTGGGCCCTAGTGCAGATAAGGCTAATAAGGAAACTTACAAGTAATTTGGTAAGGTAGATAGGCACAGACGTTTCCCTACAAATCACGAGAGACATGTTTAAATGCACATTACTTCCCATGTTCCCATCTCAGCCCAGGGATACACATCCTGCATGATTATTGATTTAAATCAGATGGTTGCCAAAAGATCTAGACCGCGGTTTTCTGCAGTTTCAGTTATGTATCGTTAATTTGAATGTTCAAATAATTTATATTTGGGAGCAATGAATTTTATGACAGCCTGAAATGGAAGTGTCAGATTCAGACTTACATATAAAGTTAGTATTATAAGGCAATAGGCATAAATTAATTATCAAATTTTAATCATGAAGTATGGTTTTTCTGTAGCAATGTACTTGTATGTTTAATAGTGATAATTTGGTATATGTGTTTATTTTTAATAAATCCAGACAAACAATTCAAGAAATAATCATTACATTTGTCCTGTCAAATGTGAGTCTCGATGTATAATTTGATGTGCAATGATAAATTATGGTATTAGGTCAGACTGACTTGCTTTCCTTAAATATGTTAATTATTTACAATTATTTCATGTATTGCTGTGCCCACTTCCCTCTACGAGTTAATAGATCACCCTTAGCCACTAGACCAAAGCAAAGAGAGGGTTCTCACAAAAGTGTGTCTTATTTTATATTGGTTAAAGTGAAAAATCTAATAAATGAAATTGTTAAAACTTGATCTCGTTGACTGATAGATCTCCGTGTATAGTATTTTTCTCCACGAACTTGATGATTTCTGTTTGTTGCAGGCCCAGTTTTTGTTAGATGGGTCCTCTGGCTCTGGCATGTGGATTGTCCCTATAACTTCAGGCTGTGGTGCATATGATACACAGAAAAAGTTATTGTTGAAACTTAAACGTGATAAGCTGGTCATTGGTTCACAATGCGGTGACCGAAAGAAGGGCGGAAACTTTTTTACTAAGTTGAATGTAAATGGAACTGGATTTTACAGAGTAAAATATGACGATGAGCTTGCAGCTGCACTTCAAAATGCGTTGGAAACCAAGAAGCTCTCACTAATGGATAAAATTGGTAAATGCAACATGTGACCGTTGAATCTGCTTGTAATATTTTGGTGGCAGGTATTATAACATTAGCATTGCAGGCATTGTGGAGGACTTATATGCACTTTCTATTGCCCGCCAGCAAACATTTGCGTCGTTGCTACATTTACTCTACGGTTATCGTGGAGAAGCTGATTATAGTGTTCTTTCACACATAAATACTGTACGTAAATCCTGTAGGTCCAGTTGATTCTATCATGTTCAATTGTTCATGAAGATAAATCACCTATATCTTTTACTTTGGATTGGCAGGTAACCACAAGTATTGCTAAAATATCTGCTGATGCTACTCCTGCCTTGGCTGGTGACATCAAGCAACTTTTGATCAAGATTCTTTTGTCACCTGCAGAGTATGCCCCACCATAACTGCTATGAGTTTCTTAATGTGTTACACTCACAATATATCATCTCTTTTGTTTCACAAAAAGGAAAAGGAAACATAATATATCATTAATCTTCTTCCTAACTTCTCATGTTGCTTGAACATTCCTTCTTTTGTGGCCGATGCATGACATACGCATGATTCTTTCATGTTATTACTTATTACTGTATATTTCCTACAGGTTCCTATGTTTCTTCTTTTTAACTATGTGACACTTATCTTTCAGAAAGTTAGGCTGGGACCCCAAGAAGGGTGAGAGCCACCTGGATGTAATGCTTAGACCACTGCTGTTGACTGCACTTGTCCAACTTGGACATGGTAAGACCATTAATGAAGGAGTTAGGTGCTTTAACATCTTCACACGTGATCGCAGCACTTCTCTTCTTCCTCCGGATACTAGAAAGGTCCTACCTTTTGCTATCACTTCACGTTGTACTCCTATGATTACTTCTTCCATTTGTGACTTGCGCTGTTCTGCAGGCCGCATACCTCGCTGTGATGCAGAATGTTAGTAGTTCAAACAGATCCGGTTATGATGCTCTCCGAAAAATCTACAAGGAGTCAGCTGAAGGAGAGGAAAGATTACAAGTCTTAGGTGTGTAGCCTTTTGACCATGTTAAACTAACAAAGCTTGCCCATGTTTTTGGTTGTTCTAAAAGCATTTTCTTATTGTTTCAAGGCATATTATCTTCTTGCCGGGATAAGGGTATCGTCCTTGAATCACTGAATTTAATTTTCTCTAATGAGGTAAATGCAAATATCATTACTTTCTTCCACAATTATAGTCGAAGGTCTCTGTGAGCTACCTTGTGTGTGTCAAGTTGCAAGCTGTACTCAGGTCTCATGCCTCTCTTGCTTGTCAGGTTCGCAATCAAGATGCATATATTCTCCTTAGAGGTATTCAACCAGAGGCACGTGAAATTTCGTGGAACTGGTTGAAGGTACGATCTCTTTTAACGATGAGGACCCTTTTATCTCTGTGTGTTGACATGTTGTTGATGCGTAAAAGTCGTTATTTCTGGGTCCTGTCTGGAACATCAGATTCTTGTAGGTATTCTAAACAAATAGGAATATCCAATCATGAGATGTTTCTTTTTCTACCAACTTCATTGAGATTTCTGCATTACAAAGAGGACCCAGAGTTCTTCTGTTTTTGTCAACAAGAATTCAAGTCAAGTGGCATATTTGCAAACAGCTGAACAATATTTGTGAATTTGTTTCGGGATCCTGATCTCTTTATATGGATTTCCCTTGTGAATGTATTTTAAGTAGAGTGAATTTGAGGCAGCAGCACCCAACCATCTATTTTTTGTGGTTTCTTCATCTGACACCTTAGGAGATGACTGATGGTTCATATTAGTGTTAGCAGACTGAAACATTTGAAAACATGGTGCTAACATTTGTCCCGTTCTATCTGTCTGCAGGAAAACTGGGAGCTCATCTCAAAGACATTTTCCGGGATCTCGGTGGCGAATTTTGTTAAAAACATAGTTCCATTGGTACATTTAATCACAGTTCTATTGCCCTATTTCCGTGATCCATATTCCCCACTTTTGCAGGTATTATTTCCATGAGGTCATAGCTAATGTGAACTTCCTTGTTTCTTGTCAGTTCACCTCCAACGAGAAGGCGGCAGAGATCTCCAACTTCTTTGCAACCCGCACAAAGCCCGAATTCGAGAGGACACTGAAGCAGAACCTTGAAAACGTGCGGATCAGTGCGAGATGGGCAGAGGGCATCAGGAGCGAGCCCGGGCTTGCACAGACAGACGGTGCGTGAGCTCCTGGGCAAGCCCTGACGTGTTGCTGCTAGAGTGCTAGGTTACCATTGTAGTTGGCAATAAGAATGCATTTGTGCCTTACCATGTGTGGAAACTGTGGCTTGAGATGATATTTGGTTGTACATTTGTAGTGGTGGTGGTAGTGAGTCAGCTGATGCCAGTTTGTAGCCAAATCATTGATTAGTATGAATGCATGTGGTGCAAATGGGTTGTATGAGGAGAAACTAGGTAGCATATCCATTAATGAAGATTTATGTGGATGGTGCATTTCATGATGAATCTAGACATGGTGGCTGGGGTGTGATATGCCAGGACTCAGATTCGGACATCCAGTTTATGGCTGCAGGGTCAGTGAATGATTTGGCTGATGCCTTGCACGCCGAGACCATGGCCCTTGTGTTGAACGAAATATTGGTCACGCCAAGTGCCGTACGTGACAGGTTCAGATAACCATTGCCAGGAGGTTTCCAACCGAAGATAGACTAGGATTTAGCTCATATGCGTTTATCTTTGTAACCTTCTTTATCCCTTCTCCAAATTGTAATCTGAATCAACTTTGTACGCTATATCAGGAGGTCGCGACCTGGCTATATAAACACACAACCGTCGCCCAGGATGGGTATGAGGTTCCTCCACATGGTATACAGAGCCTAACTCTTCCCATCTAGCTTTTTTCCCTCCTCTCCACCGCAGCTTCTTGCCATGGCCTCATTTGCCGCCACCTCCTCCCCCCTCTCCGGCCAGATCACCGAGCGCCTCACCCGAACCAACTATATCCTCTGACGCACCCAGATCACGCCGCAGCTGAGAGGAGCTGGAGTCTTCGGGTACGTTGATGGAAGCATGGCGGAGCCGGCCGAGTTCGTCGTCAGCAAGGACAAGGATGGAAAGGAGGAAACCATCCCAAATCCACTTCACGCCGTCTGGTTCTGCGAGGATCAGCAGGTACTTGGTTATCTTGTGAATAACCTGTCCAAAGAGGTGCTCGTGCAGGTCACCTCCATCGCGCATGCACGCGAACTCTGGACGGCGCTAGCGAGCATATTCTCGTCGACGTCGCTGTCCCGCATCAACAACATCCGCGCCGCCCTCACAAATGCGCAGAAAGGAACGCAATCGATGGCAACCTTCTTCGCTCACATGCGGGGGCTTGCTGATGAGCTCGCCGCGGCTGGCAAGCCGTTGCAGGATGGTGAGTTAATCTCGTACATCCTCAATGCGCTTGACATGGAGTACCAGCCGTTGGTGTCTGCCCTCGACGCCCGCACCACCCCGGTCACCCTCGACGAGCTGTTCGGGCAAATGAGCAATTTCGACCAGCGGGTGGCTCTCTTCCAGGGAGCTGGCGCGGGAGGTGGCTTCAAGTCATCAGCCAACGTCGCTACTCGTGGTCGGAGCGGAGGCTCTCGCTACCGCGGGCCGCCTCGGAACGGCAAGGGCAAGGGTGCTGGCAACGGCAACAGCAGCGGCGCCAACAACACACGCGGCGGTCGGCCTTCCTTCACCAACAACCGAGGCCGGCGCAGCAACTCCTCCAACAACATATCACGCCCTGACACAATCAGGTGCCAAATCTGTGGCAAGCCGGGACACTCGGCAAAGGATTGCTGGTACCGTTTTGAGGAGGATGAAGATGACTCCTCCCAGGACGAGAAGGTGGCCGGAGTCGCTGATGGCTCCTACGGCATCAACACCAACTGGTACGTCGACAGCGGCGCCACGAACCACATCACCGGAGAGCTGGAAAAGGTGACCATGCGCGACAAGTACCGTGGCAAAGATCACATCCACACAGCAAGTGGAGAAGGTATGAAAATTAGTCACGTTGGTCACTCAATCATTAAAACCCCTCATCAAAAAATTCATATTAGAAAAATTCTGCATGTTCCTAGTGCTTCAAAAAGTCTTCTTTCCGTTCATCGCATTGCCATTGACAACCATGTCTTCCTTGAGTTTCACCCTTACTTCTTTTTGATCAAGGATCAGGCAACGAAGAAGGTGCTATATCGAGGTAGATGCGTTCGTGGGCTTTACCGCTTGATTCCGGAGATTAGAAGATTCAATAAACAAGTTTTCAATGTGTGACGCCCCCGATTCAATCGTACACTAATCATGCACGCAATGTGTACGATCAAGATCAAGGACTCACGGGAAGATATCACAACACAACTTTAAAACATAAATAAGTCATACAAGCATCATAATACAAGCCAGGGGCCTCGAGGGCTCGAATACAAGTGCTCGATCAAAGACAAGTCAGCGGAAGCAACAATATCTGAGTACAGACATAAGTTAAACAAGTTGCCATAAGATGGCTAGCACAAACTGGGATACAGATCGAAAGAGGCGCAGGCCTCCTGCCTGGGATCCTCCTAACTACTCCTGGTCGTCGTCAGCGGGCTGCACGTAGTAGTAGGCACCTCCGGTGTAGTAGGGGTCGTCGTTGACGGTGGCGTCTGGATCCTGGGCTCCAACGTCTGGTTACGGCATCCGAGAAGAAGAGGAAAACGAGGGAAAAGAGGGAGCAAAGCAACCGTGAGTACTCATCCAAAGTACTCGCAAGCAAGGAGCTACACTACATATGCATGGGTATATGTGTAGGGAGGCAATATGAGTGGACTGAACTGCAGAATGCCAGAATAAGAGGGGGGTAGCTAGTCCTATCGAAGTCTACGCTTCTGGCAGCCTCCGTCTCGCAGCACGTAGAAGAGAGTAGATTGAAGTCCTCCAAGTAGCATCTCCAGGTAGCATCTCCAGTAGCATCGCATAGCATAATCCTACCCGGCGATCCCCTCCTCGTCGCCCTGTAGAAAAGCGATCACCGGGTTGTCTGTGGAACTTGGAAGGGTGTGTTTTATTAAGTATCCGGTTCTAGTTGTCATAAGGTCAAGGTACAACTCCAAGTCGTCCTGTTACCGAAGATCACGGCTATTCGAATAGATTAACTTCCCTGCAGGGGTGCACCAACTTACCCAACACGCTTGATCCCATTTGGCCGGACACACTTTCCTGGGTCATGCCCGGCCTCGGAAGATCAACACGTCGCAGCCCCACCTAGACACAACAGAGAGGTCAGCACGCCGGTCTAAACCTAAGCGCACAGGGGTCTGGGCCCATCGCCCATAGCACACCTGCACGTTGCGAGGGCGGCCGGAAGCAGAACTAGCCCCCTTAATACAAGAGCAGGCTTACGTTCCAATCCGGCGCGCGCCGCTCAGTCGTTGACGTCACGAAGTGCTTCGGCTGATACCACGACGTCGGGATACCCATAACTACTCCCGCGTAGATGGTTAGTGCGTATAGGCTCGTAGCCAACTCAGATCAAATACCAAGATCTCGTTAAGCGTGTTAAATATTCGCGAACGCCGAACAGGGCCAGGCCCACCTCTCTCCTAGGCGGTCTCAACCTGCCCTGTCGCTCCGCCACAAAGATCCACACAGAGGGCCGTCGGGACAAAGGTCCTTTCAGCCCCCAATCCGTGAATCACTCGCCGGTACTCTTCGAGCTGACCCGACTTTAGTCACCATCTGTATAGTATGTATGTATGTATAGTATATACCCGTGATCACCTCCCGAGTGATCACGGCCCAATAGTATAGCAAGGCAGACCGACAAGAATGTAGGGCCAATAATGATAAACTAGCATCCTATACCAAGTATTTAGGATTGCAGGTAAGGTATCAACAGATGTAGCAACAATGTCAGGCTATGTATCAGAATAGGATTAACGGAAAGCAGTAACATGCTACACTACTCTAATGCAAGCAGTATAGAAAAGAGTAGGCGATATCTGGTGATCAAGGGGGGGGGGGCTTGCCTGGTTGCTCTGGCAAGAAGGAGGGGTCGTCAACTCCGTAGTCGAACTGGGCAGCAGCAACGTCGGTCTCGTGGTCTACTGGAGAGAAGAGGGGGAGGAAACAATGAATACAATGCAAACAAATGCATATCGATGCGTGACATGACAAGTAACGATGCTAGGTGTGCCCAATCGCGGTAGTAGGTGATACCGACGAAGGGGGGAAACATCCGGGAAAGTATTTCCGGTGTTTCGCGTTTTCGGACAGATGAACCGGAGGGGGAAAGTTGCATGTTTGATATGTTAGGGGTGTGTGGTGGACGAACGGGCTGCGTATTCGGGTTCGTCTCGTCGTTCTGAGCAACTTTCATGTAGAAAGTATTTTCATCCGAGTTACGGATTAAAAGATATGATTTTCTAAAGATTTAAATCATTTTCTGATTTTAATTAGTTATTTAATTCTAACATTATCCAGAATAGTGTCTGCTGATGTCAGCATGATGCAATGCTGAGCTCATCGGTCAACAGTGCGGTTGACTGGGTCAAAACTGACCTGTGGGTCCAGTGGGACCCACCTGTCATTGAGACAGAGGTGAAATAGGATTTGTTTTAAACTAATTAGGGTTAGTTAAGTGTGGGCCCATTATTCAGTGCCTAATAGGCTCAGATTAATTAGATTAACTAATTTAATTAGCTAAAAAAAAGGGGGGGCACTGGTCAGCTGCTGGGACCAGCCCAGTCAGCAAGTTGACCACCGTCAACAGGTCAAAGGGGGCCCGGGGCCCACCGGTCAGTGGCCCAGGCGGTGCCACGTGGACGCCACGTCGGACACCGGCCGGAGACGCGCCGGAGCTGAGTCCGGCGAGCCAAACGCGGCGGCGCGGCTTGGGAGGGATGTGGGTTTCGCGCCCAGGGGGTCTTCTAGGCTGTGGCCGGGCGCGTTCGACGCGGCTCGGCGTCACGCGTCGAGCGGTGGTGGCCAGAGGGGTTGGAATGGACGGAGGCGAGCGCTACGAGCTCGCCGGCGGCGAGGTGCTCCGGGAGAGCGAGAACAATGATGATATGGGGCGGTTTTGGGCAAATCGGAGAGCGGGGCGAGGCCTACGCGGCGTGGGGAATGCAGCGGGGTTGAGCCCGTGACCAAAAGGTCACCGGAGCCTTGCCGGCGGCGAGCTCCGCGGTGAAGCGTTCGGGCGCTCGTCGGGGACGGCGTTAGGAGGCACGAGGGGGTGTACTGGAGGGTGCTACGGTGTCGCGGTGGTGCAGTGAGCACGGTTACGCGGTCGGACGAGAGCCGCGCGTGCGGTGACCGCGACGGCGAGCTTGATGGCGGAGCCGTAGCCCGACAATGGTGGTGCGTCGCGCACGACTAGCTATGGCATGGAAATTAAGTAAGGACGGGGAGAAGAAGGGGGTGGAGCTCACAGAGTGGCACACGAAAGGCCCGCGGTGAACGGGAGCGCAGAGACGAGGCGGAATCCGACGCGGTGGAGCTCGGTGTTCGTAGGTTGAAGACGACCTCGTCCACGACGCTGCGACGGTGTGGAGCTCGAATCAACGGTAGGGGACGACGAGGCGGGCGACGAGGGAGCCCGATGACGCGTGGGCGCTGTGCGGGGAGGACGGTGGCCACGGCTACGTGACGGCCACGGCCATGGGAGCGAGCGCGCTCGGGATCGGGCGAGAGGAGAGGGGAGAGGTGGATCTGGGGGAGGGGAGGCACAGGCACCGAGAGAGAGAGCGGGGTGAGTGGGAGGCGGGATCGAGGGGGCGGGGGTGTGGCAATCTTATCCCCTCCTCGACGCCGGCGAGGGGGTCCGGCGGAAGCACGCCCCTGTTCCGACCCTGGTCGGGGGAACAGAAAAGGGGGAGAGCGACCGGGGGAACGGGCCGGGTCGGCCGGATGGCCAGGTGGGCCGGCCTGGCTGCGAGCTGGGCCGTCTGGTCCAGGGGGGGCTTTTTTTCTGTTTCTGTTTTGTATTTTCTTTTATTTATTTATTTTTTCTTTTCTGTTTTATTTAATTTAGGGCATTTAGGTATTTTATAAAATTGCGTCTTCTACACCATAATTACCTGTGCCATTTTTGGCACTGCCCGAACATTTTTGTTTTAACTTTTGAAAACTTTTATTGTTGACATTAATTTGAATTTGAACCTTGAAAGGGTTTCGAATCATCACGAGTTTAACAACAGTAACTGTGGTGACGTGGCATCATTAGCGTGGGATTACTGTAGCTTAATTATCCGGGCGTCACACAATGCCACCAAAGTGTCTTCAATACGATGGCACGATCATTTAGGACATGCATCTTTTTCTTTAGTTGAGCGATTGCTTAGGAAAAATAAGCTCCCGTATGTTGGAGAGCGTGATGTTGAAACAATTTGTGATTCTTGTCAAAAGGCTAAAAGCCACCAATTACCTTATCCAGTTTCTACCAACATCTCCACCAAGCCTTTACAACTTGTGTTTACTGATGTGTGGGGTCCTGCCCCCTCCTCTGTTGGTAGGCACACGTATTATGTGAGTTTCATAGATGATTATAGCAAGGTTTCATGGATCTATCTTCTTAAAAAAAGGTCCGATGTGTTCCAAGTGTTTCTGAACTTCCAAGCTCTCGTTGAGCGCCAGTTTGATTGCAAAATCCTTACTCTCCAATATGATTGGGGAGGGGAATACGAGAAGCTAAACTCGTTTTTCCAGAAAATTAGCATATCTCACCACGTGTCATGTCCTCATGCCCATCAACAGAATGGGTCCGCTGAACGCAAACACAGACACATCGTTGAAGTCGGTCTAGCACTTTTGGCCAGTGCCTCCATGCCCCTAAAGTTTTGGGACGAGGCCTTTCTTGCTGCGGTACATATTATAAATATGCTTCCTAGCCGTGTCATAAACTATGAAACTCCCATTGAGCGTCTTCTTCACACCAAACCCGACTATACAACACTTCGTGTGTTTGGTTGCGCTTGTTGGCCAAATCTCTGACCATACAACAACCGCAAACTCATGTTTCGTTCCAAGCAATGCGCGTTCCTTGGCTATAGCACTCAACACAAAGGTGTCAAGTGTCTTGACATCTCCATTGGTCGCATTTATATTTCTCGCGACGTCGTGTTTGATGAGACAAAATTTCCTTTCTCCGAACTTCATCCTAATGCCGGTGCACTCCTTCGAAAAGAAATCCTTCTTCTACCATCCAGTCTTACGGGCATCTCTCATGGGGATAATGATTGTAATGATTCACCGTTGACTAATGATCATAACCCTTTGCATGAGTTTTATGATGATGCAGATGAAAACTACGAAGAAAATGGTGCAGCAAATATCCAAAACAGTGAAGAAAATCTGTCAAATATGCAACATTTTATGTGTCCAGGGCTGGGGGACAGATCCGCCTCGGGATCAGTTCCACCGCAGTCTGCCAGCGGATCTCCTTCGGGATCTGAGCTGCCGCCAGGGGCAGCGCGTGGGTTTCCGTGCCGCCTGATAGCCGACCCAGCAGCGGTCCCGCGGGCGACCTATCCAACCCGCCCCATTCAGACGCCCCCACGCGGCGCACCGAGGCTCGCTGGCCCGCTGATGGGCCCCGCCACTATGTCCGCCGCCAGGAGACAGGCGCGGCTCCCAGGGTCGCTCCGGCCCGACAGGAGACAGGCGCGGATTCCTGGGTGGATTCGGCCCAGTCAGCTGGCGCACGATCCGGTGTGGCTCCACCTGGGTCCGCCTCATCATTGCGCCCTGATAGGCCCGCGCCGGACGTGTCCCGCGGCCCAGGATCTTCTGCGCCTGACCCAGCTGCCTCTCCAACACCTCCACCCCGTGCCGGCGCAGATGATCCATCCGGTCTGGCTGGCAGCGACGCGGGGGATGCTACGGACGAAGGCGAGCGCTACGAGCTCGCCGGCGGCGAGGTGCTCCGGGAGAGCGAGAACAATGATGATATGGGGCGGTTTTGGGCAAACCGGAGAGCGGGGCGAGGCCTACGCGGCGTGGGGAATGCAGCGGGGTTGAGCCCATGACCAAAAGGTCACCGGAGCCTTGCCGGCGGCGAGCTCCGCGCTGAAGCATTCGGGCGCTCGTCGGGGATGGCGTTAGGAGGCACGAGGGGGTGTACTGGAGGGTGCTACGGTGTCGCGGTGGTGCAGTGAGCTCGGTTACGCGGTCGGACGAGAGTCGCGCGTGCGGTGACCGCGACGGCGAGCTTGACGGCGGAGCCGTAGCCCGGCAATGGTGGTGCGTCGCGCACGACTAGCTATGGCATGGAAATTAAGTAAGGACGGGGAGAAGAAGGGGGTGGAGCTCACAGAGTGGCACACGAAAGGCCCGCGGTGAACGGGAGCGTAGAGACGAGGCGGAATCTGACGCGGTGGAGCTCGGTGTTCGTAGGTTGAAGACGACCTCGTCCACGACGCTGCGACGGTGTGGAGCTCGAATCAACGGTAGGGGACGACGAGGCGGGCGACGAGGGAGCCCGATGACGCGTGGGCACGGTGCGGGGAGGACGGTGGCCACGGCTACGTGACGGCCACGGCCATGGGAGCGAGCGCGCTCGAGATCGGGCGAGAGGAGAGGGGAGAGGTGGATCTGGGGGAGGGGAGGCGCAGGCACCGAGAGAGAGAGCGGGGTGAGTGGGAGGCGGGATCGAGGGGGCGGGGGTGTGGCAATCTTATCCCCTCCTCGACGCCGGCGAGGGGGTCCAGCGGAAGCACGCCCCTGTTCCGACCCTGGTCGGGGGAACAGAAAAGGGGGAGAGCGACCGGGGGAACGGGCCGGGTCGGCCGGATGTCCAGGTGGGCCGGCCTGGCTGCGAGCTGGGCCGTCTGGTCCAGGGGGGGCTTTTTTTCTGTTTATGTTTTGTATTTTCTTTTATTTATTTATTTTTTTCTTTTCTATTTTACTTAATTTAGGGCATTTAGGTATTTTATAAAATTGCGTCTTCTACACCATAATTACCTGTGCCATTTTTGGCACTGCCCAAACATTTTTGTTTTAACTTTTGAAAACTTTTATTGTTGACATTAATTTGAATTTGAACCTTGAAAGGGTTTCGAATCATCACGAGTTTAACAACAGTAACTGTGGTGACGTGGCATCATTAGCGTGGGATTACTGTAGCTTAATTATCTGGGCGTCACAATTCTCCTCCACTACAAGAAATCTCGTCCCGAGATTTAGGAGCGGTTATAAGGGGGAAGGGATCTGGTTACGAAATTCTAACGATTCTTCCCGGTCATAGTTGCTCTTCTCGAAGAGGTCATTCCATTACATTCATGTCTTCAGTCCTCTGCTTCAGGTCATCATGGTGAAGTCGTCGTCCTTCCTTCAGGATCTTCACCGTACTTACGAAAGGGTAAGAAGGGAAAATTCTATATGGATGGATTCTAACAAGATCGAGCATCAGACGGTCAACTCAGGGAAGAAGCACAAGTATCTCTCGATTTGAAACTTAATAAGATATCGAGAGCAAAGTAAGAGGGTACCATGAGAAGTTTCAAACGGATAGGCAATCGTTCGATGCCTAATCAGAAGGTGAAAGGGTTTTAGGGCAACGAGAATAGGTATTGCGCCTCATACCAGAATAGATCACTAGATAGGTGGTCCGTGAATTACATACAAAGTCAAGCGCGAGGAACAACCTTGGGAACAGGTGGTGCACAGGAGAGTCAGGTTTCGATCCTGTAGAACTGTGGGTTATGGGCCCACCATGTGGGATAAAAGTAGGAGGAGTGGTGACATCTTGCATGGTCATGATAGCAAGGTATGTCATAGGGTAGCCTGTCGATTATGTCGGCAACAACGTCGGTACCAAGGGCGAGGGACGAAGAGAACCATTTTCCTACTCGTTGAACGAGGCAGGCCATTAGGCAAAGTTCTCGTCCATCAGTGCCTACCGGAATATCATCAACAATAGTAACAGGGTCTTGCTGACAGAATTGTACACCGAGGTGTTCACATAAGCAGGAGAATATTACTGCTTAGATCATATAGATCACAAGAAAAGTTAAACCATCCAATGGAAAGGAAAATATGATTATCAGATTAAACAGAACAATGGAAAGAAAATGTGTTTTAAACACATATTCCAGGGGTATATCCTTTCCAAGGACAAACAGAACATGATATCCATGCCAGGATACAAAGTAGAAAACCAATTAGGTAAGGGGGAATCTCATGATATTAGCCATACAACGGTGTTTGGATAATTGATAAAGAAAATTTAGCATGGTGCTTCAAATGTTCTTATTGAAGATCGGAGTACCACAGACATGCTTCGAGATAGCATTGACATGGTCTTCAAGCAAAGGTCGGACTTTGGATACACAAAGGATCCATCAGGATAAACTTTTTAAACAAGGCATTCAATTTCCTCATGGAAAAATGGTTAACCTTGTTAAAAAGGAAACTATAACACTAGGTCCTTCGGCCATGTGTGCTAGGAATGACATCACCTTACCAGGTCATAAAAGATCAATGTTATAATTCTTGGAAATATGTTCCAACCATCATATCTGACTGAGGTTCAGATCCGATTGGTGTCAGGATACCTCAAACTCGGGATGTCCGAGAAGAAAAGGTGCAACACAAATCGATGAAATGACATTACAAGATTCTCGGGAAATGAACTATGGGAACGAGTTCCTGAAACAGTAGTTCATCAATAAACCAAGGAGGGGATGAGAAGGTGGCTGATGGCTCAGCGACAATTCATCGAGAATTCCAAATGGATGGATTTCCACAATAATGTGAACAAGAAGATGACACTTGTCAATTCAAATGATATAATGGTGTATGCTCTAGGAAAACATACACCATCAATCATTAGTTGAAAGGTGTGCCTGAAATATGACCTTAGGCAGCAAGATCAATGTTAGAGTGACGATTCCATAATTCAACGGTCCAAGAACGAACTGTCGATCATTAAATTCAAAGCAATAGGGTTGCTAGAAGTACAGAACTCAAACAGCATCTATTGGTATGCTGGTTAAAAACAACACGGGGACCAAGGAAGAATGGTGATGGTGAGAAGTATCATCATATCGAGAATTTCTAAGAGGTGGAGCAATTCTCAGAACATTCTTGACATAAAGGATGGTAATACTCCAAGGTAAAGAAGAACAATTGCTGGATAGCAAGGAACTCAAGGTATAACACCAAGCATGAACAAGCTTGTGTTGGTGGGAAGGCAATAAAGTGGTCGATGATAATACAATTCATCGAGGGCAAGGATGGTATTTCTCATCATGAATTCAATTGATATCCTGGATGAGCTCAGAATGTTGATGATCACGACACCTTTGTCGCGAGAGTTCATGAAGATGTAATCGATCGGCGACGACATCAAGTCAAAGTAATGATGAAGTGAAAGGTTATTGGAACCAAGGGTACGACACAACTCGAAACCAAGCTTGTTGTTCAAGGCAAAATGGTATGACGATGAGGATCGACGTAAGGTTAGTTCATCGTCGAAAATTGTGCTCCGAGAAGAAGGATCGGGTAGCACAGTTAAAATCATCACGACAATGATATAGCCAAACAGGCTAGGAATGGCGTGATCGGGTACAAACTCGTACTTATAGAAGCTTACTGAAGAGTTGTTGAACCGTAGTGCGGACTCGGTTCCGTTATCGGTGTCTTTGAGTGTTTATTAACTCAGAGCTCGTGAAAAATTGGAATCAGTGGGAAGGTAGCACTTGATGAAGAACTCATAAAAAGTTATGCAGTTCCATGATAATCTCGAGATACCAGGGGGTAATACTCGACACAAGATCAAAGTAAAGGTTGGACTAGTGTATTGATCCATAGAAGACAATTGTTTTAACTTGTCCGAGAAATGAGATCAAAGAAGAACAATCATGGTCGGAACCACGGTTGCAAAAGGCCAGATCCTAGATATAAGATGAACTTCTACCAAAGGAATAATTTATTTAAGAGAAGCTTTAATGATAAGATCTACATCGTGTCCATGGGCATGAACACAAGTTCAAGGTCGACTCCCACTTCTCCAATGCATAACCTTTCATTCACTTCTCACGTTCGATGAAGTTGCAGTGTTGAAATTTTGTCTGGTGAAGCACCAGAAGAGTATGACTCGTGAAAACTTTCGGGTTCACACGGTTTAGAGAAGGCATATGTTCAACCCATAGGGGCTTCTTAGAAACATATACCACAAGTTTCAAGAGTAAATAACACAAGCCCGAAAGCAGAGCATGGTTGGCCAAGCAGAGGATACAACTTAACAAGGGCATCATGTATCAGGGGAAGAACTCACAAAGTGATCAAATGTGAAGGACACTGTCGGATAACAATCCAACACAGGACTTGATGGTCCACAAAGGATCTGATGTGAGTATCGATACTCAACCAGAAGAGGAAGGAATGCGAATGCAACAGGTTATGGAATCATCTGAATAATTCAAAGCTAAAATGCAAAGGAATTATGATTTCCAAAACAAAGGATCAGAAACAGACGTTCTGATCAAGGACGTATCAATTGAATATACCAGAGGCACAATCGATGACAGATAGTTTGGTCGAGAACCAGCTCATGTTTGAAAGACGTCTGAGCCGGAGAAATAATTTAAAAGGATCAACTGATGATTGCGTGCATTCGCAACATATTGAGTCAATAGACTCAAAATGATAATGACAAGGAATGTCAATAAGATTTCTATACTTATGGGATTAATCATAATGAAAGCAAACAAGAAATTCCAGAGCAATAGGTTGCTGAGGATTTTCGGAATATCGGGTGGTATTTCGAAGACTTTTGTGTAACACATGAACAACTGGGGGATGAGCGGATACTCGACAAATGCGAGAATTAACCGTAGGGGTATTCAAGTGACAAGAACAGCAAGGCAGTAAGCTCAAGGGATTATCGAAACCACGACGAGTTTTTCAGGGTATCTTGTAATAACAAGACCAACTGGGGATGATATAAGAATAACAACTGTAAGTAGTTACCCATAAGGGTTGACGGTGGAAGGGGAATTGCAAACGCGATGAACACAAGTTCTCGGGTTAACAGCGGAAAGTATCTTCAGGGTCTTCACGTGCAGCAGACGATCATCAGTAATAAGGGGCTCTCCGGGTGAAAGTGATAACGAGATCCTAATGTTAGATTTAGCAAAATTCATTTAACCCGAATAGAAGAGAGATCAGAGTCCCAGAGTAAAGGTCGAGGAGTAAAAGATCCTAGTACCACCCGATGGCGACATGGGCCCATAAGGCACACAGCCATGTTAATAAAAGTTTTGCAATGACTAGACTCGACTTCGGCCAAGGAGTGTGGAAGGGGGATTCCTACAGGCAGTTGGCTCTGATACCAACTTGTGACGCCCCCGATTCAATCGTACACTAATCATGCACGCAATGTGTACGATCAAGATCAAGGACTCACGGGAAGATATCACAACACAACTTTAAAACATAAATAAGTCATACAAGCATCATAATACAAGCCAGGGGCCTCGAGGGCTCGAATACAAGTGCTCGATCAAAGACAAGTCAGCGGAAGCAACAATATCTGAGTACAGACATAAGTTAAACAAGTTGCCATAAGATGGCTAGCACAAACTGGGATACAGATCGAAAGAGGTGCAGGCCTCCTGCCTGGGATCCTCCTAACTACTCCTGGTCGTCGTCAGCGGGCTGCACGTAGTAGTAGGCACCTCCGGTGTAGTAGGGGTCGTCGTCGACGGTGGCGTCTGGATCCTGGGCTCCAACGTCTGGTTACGGCATCCGAGAAGAAGAGGAAAACGAGGGAAAAGAGGGAGCAAAGCAACCGTGAGTACTCATCCAAAGTACTCGCAAGCAAGGAGCTACACTACATATGCATGGGTATATGTGTAGGGAGGCAATATGAGTGGACTGAACTGCAGAATGCCAGAATAAGAGGGGGGTAGCTAGTCCTATCGAAGTCTACGCTTCTGGCAGCCTCCGTCTCGCAGCACGTAGAAGAGAGTAGATTGAAGTCCTCCAAGTAGCATCTCCAGGTAGCATCTCCAGTAGCATCGCATAGCATAATCCTACCCGGCGATCCCCTCCTCGTCGCCCTGTAGAAAAGCGATCACCGGGTTGTCTGTGGAACTTGGAAGGGTGTGTTTTATTAAGTATCCGGTTCTAGTTGTCATAAGGTCAAGGTACAACTCCAAGTCGTCCTGTTACCGAAGATCACGGCTATTCGAATAGATTAACTTCCCTGCAGGGGTGCACCAACTTACCCAACACGCTTGATCCCATTTGGCCGGACACACTTTCCTGGGTCATGCCCGGCCTCGGAAGATCAACACGTCGCAGCCCCACCTAGACACAACAGAGAGGTCAGCACGCCGGTCTAAACCTAAGCGCACAGGGGTCTGGGCCCATCGCCCATAGCACACCTGCACGTTGCGAGGGAGGCCGGAAGTAGAACTAGCCCCCTTAATACAAGAGCAGGCTTACGTTCCAATTCGGCGCGCGCCGCTCAGTCGCTGACGTCACGAAGTGCTTCGGCTGATACCACGACGTCGGGATACCCATAACTACTCCCGCGTAGATGGTTAGTGCGTATAGGCTCGTAGCCAACTCAGATCAAATACCAAGATCTCGTTAAGCGTGTTAAATATTCGCGAACGCCGAACAGGGCCAGGCCCACCTCTCTCCCAGGCGGTCTCAACCTGCCCTGTCGCTCCGCCACAAAGATCCACACAGAGGGCCGTCGGGACAAAGGTCCTTTCAGCCCCCAATCCGTGAATCACTCGCGGGTACTCTTCGAGCTGACCCGACTTTAGTCACCATCTGTATAGTATGTATGTATGTATAGTATATACCCGTGATCACCTCCCAAGTGATCACGGCCCAATAGTATAGCAAGGCAGACCGACAAGAATGTAGGGCCAATAATGATAAACTAGCATCCTATACTAAGTATTTAGGATTGCAGGTAAGGTATCAACAGATGTAGCAACAATGTCAGGCTATGCATCAGAATAGGATTAACGGAAAGCAGTAACATGCTACACTACTCTAATGCAAGCAGTATAGAAAAGAATAGGCGATATCTGGTGATCAAGGGGGGGCTTGCCTGGTTGCTCTGGCAAGAAGGAGGGGTCGTCAACTCCGTAGTCGAACTGGGCAGCAGCAGCGTCGGTCGCGTGGTCTACCGGAGAGAAGAGGGGGAGGAAACAATGAATACAATGCAAACAAATACATATGGATGCGTGACATGACAAGTAACGATGCTAGGTGTGCCCAATCACGGTAGTAGGTGATACCGACGAAGGGGGGAAACATCCGGGAAAGTATTCCCGGTGTTTCGCGTTTTCGGACAGATGAATCGAAGGGGAAAGTTGCGTGTTTGATATGTTAGGGGTGTGTGGTGGACGAACGGGCTGCGTATTCGGGTTCGTCTCGTCGTTCTGAGCAACTTTCATGTAGAAAGTATTTTCATCCGAGTTACGGATTAAAAGATATGATTTTCTAAAGATTTAAATTATGTTCTGATTTTAATTAATTATTTAATTCTAACATTATCCAGAATAGTGTCTGCTGATGTCAGCATGATGCAATGCTGAGCTCATCGGTCAACAGTGCGGTTGACTGGGTCAAAACTGACCTGTGGGTCCAGTGGGACCCACCTGTCATTGAGACAGAGGTGAAATAGGATTTGTTTTAAACTAATTAGGGTTAGTTAAGTGTGGGCCCATTATTCAGTGCCTAATAGGCTCAGATTAGTTAGATTAACTAATTTAATTAGCTAAAAAAGGGGGGGCACTGGTCAGCTGTTGGGACCAGCCCAGTCAGCAAGTTGACCACCGTCAACAGGTCAAAGGGGGCCCGGGGCCCACCAGTCAGTGGCCCAGGCGGTGCCACGTGGACGCCACGTCGGACACCGGCCGGAGACGCGCCGGAGCTGAGTCCGGCGAGCCAAACGCGGCGGCGCGGTTTGGGAGGGACGCGGGTTTCGCGCCCAGGGGGTCTTCTAGGCTGTGGCCGGGCGCGTTCGATGCGGCTCGGCGTCGCGCGTCGAGCGGTGGTGGCCAGAGGGGTTGGAACAGACGGAGGCGAGCGCTACGAGCTCGCCGGCGGCGAGGTGCTCCGGGAGAGCGAGAACAACGATGATATGGGGCGGTTTTGGGCAAACCGGAGAGCGGGGCGAGGCCTACGCGGCGTGGGGAATGCAGCGGGGTTGAGCCCGTGACCAAAAGGTCACCGGAGCCTTGCCGGCGGCGAGCTCCGCGGTGAAGCGTTCGGGCGCTCGTCGGGGATGGCGTTAGGAGGCACGAGGGGGTGTACGGGAGGGTGCTACGGTGTCGCGGTGGTGCAGTGAGCACGGTTACGCGGTCGGACGAGAGCCGCGCGTGCGGTGACCGCGACGGCGAGCTTGACGGCGGAGCCGTAGCCCGGCAATGGTGGTGCGTCGCGCACGACTAGCTATGGCATGGAAATTAAGTAAGGACGGGGAGAAGAAGGGGGTGGAGCTCACAGACAGGGGGAGAGCGACCGGGGGAACGGGCCGGGTCGGCCGGATGGCCAGGTGGGCCGGCCTGGCTGCTAGCTGGGCCGTCTGGTCCAGGGGGGGCTTTTTTTTCTGTTTCTGTTTTGTATTTTCTTTTATTTATTTATTTTTTTCTTTTCTGTTTTATTTAATTTAGGGCATTTAGGTATTTTATAAAATTGCGTCTTCTACACCATAATTACCTGTGCCATTTTTGGCACTGCCCGAACATTTTTGTTTTAACTTTTGAAAACTTTTATTGTTGACATTAATTTGAATTTGAACCTTGAAAGGGTTTCGAATCATCACGAGTTTAACAACAGTAACTGTGGTGATGTGGCATCATTAGCGTGGGATTACTGTAGCTTAATTATCCGGGCGTCACACAATGCCACCAAAGTGTCTTCAATACGATGGCACGATCATTTAGGACATGCATCTTTTTCTTTAGTTGAGCGATTGCTTAGGAAAAATAAGCTCCCGTATGTTGGAGAGCGTGATGTTGAAACAATTTGTGATTCTTGTCAAAAGGCTAAAAGCCACCAATTACCTTATCCAGTTTGTACCAACATCTCCACCAAGCCTTTACAACTTGTGTTTACTGATGTGTGGGGTCCTGCCCCCTCCTCTGTTGGTAGGCACACGTATTATGTGAGTTTCATAGATGATTATAGCAAGTTTTCATGGATCTATCTTCTTAAAAAAAGGTCCGATGTGTTCCAAGTGTTTCTGAACTTCCAAGCTCTCGTTGAGCGCCAGTTTGATTGCAAAATCCTTACTCTCCAATATGATTGGGGAGGGGAATACGAGAAGCTAAACTCATTTTTCCAGAAAATTAGCATATCTCATCACGTGTCATGTCCTCACGCCCATCAACAGAATGGGTCCGCTGAACGCAAACACAGACACATCGTTGAAGTCGGTCTAGCACTTTTGGCCAGTGCCTCCATGCCCCTAAAGTTTTGGGACGAGGCCTTTCTTGCTGCGGTACATATTATAAATATGCTTCCTAGCCGTGTCATAAACTATGAAACTCCCATTGAGCGTCTTCTTCACACCAAACCCGACTATACAACACTTCGTGTGTTTGGTTGCGCTTGTTGGCCAAATCTCCGACCATACAACAACCGCAAACTCATGTTTCGTTCCAAGCAATGCGCGTTCCTTGGCTATAGCACTCAACACAAAGGTGTCAAGTGTCTTGACATCTCCATTGGTCGCATTTATATTTCTCGCGACGTCATGTTTGATGAGACAAAATTTCCTTTCTCCGAACTTCATCCTAATGCCGGTGCACTCCTTCGAAAAGAAATCCTTCTTCTACCATCCAGTCTTACGAGCATCTCTCATGGGGATAATGATTGTAATGATTCACCGTTGACTAATGATCATAACCCTTTGCATGAGTTTTATGATGATGCAGATGAAAACTACGAAGAAAATGGTGCAGCAAATATCCAAAACAGTGAAGAAAATCTGTCAAATATGCAACATTTTACGTGTCCAGGGCTGGGGGACAGATCCGCCTCGGGATCAGTTCCACCGCAGTCTGCCAGCGGATCTCCTTCGGGATCTGAGCTGCCGCCAGGGGCAGCGCGTGGGTTTCCGTGCCGCCTGATAGCCGACCCAGCAGCGGTCCCGCGGGCGACCTATCCAACCCGCCCCATTCAGACGCCCCCACGCGGCGCACCGAGGCTCGCTGGCCCGCTGATGGGCCCCGCCACTATGTCCGCCGCCAGGAGACAGGCGCGGCTCCCAGGGTCGCTCCGGCCCGACAGGAGACAGGCGCGGATTCCCGGGTGGATTCGGCCCAGTCAGCTGGCGCGCGATCCGGTGTGGCTCCACCTGGGTCCGCCTCATCATTGCGCCCTGATAGGCCTGCGCCGGACGTGTCTCGCGGCCCAGGATCTTCTGCGCCTGACCCAGCTGCCTCTCCAACACCTCCACCCCGTGCCGGCGCAGATGATCCATCCGGTCTGGCTGGCAGCGACGCGGGGGATGCTACGGGATCAGCCTCGGGATCTGCAAGTCCTGTCGCTACAGTAGCAGGATCTTCTGCACCAACTTATGTGTCTGCTGCTCCGCGAACACGTCTTCAAAAAGGGGTAATCAAACCAGTAAATTACAAACAATTAACAAAGTTCAGTCTCGTTTGCTCTACAGAAGAACCTAGTACTCTTGGAGAGGCGCTCGGTGACAAGAATTGGAGGACAGCCATGGAAGAAGAACACATGGCGCTCCTGCAAAATAAAACATGGCATCTGGTTCCTCCACGGCATGATAAAAATTTAATTGATTGCAAGTGGGTTTTTAAAGTAAAAAAGAAGGCTGATGGAACCATTGATCGCTACAAAGCCAGACTTGTTGCAAAAGACTTTAAACAACGATACGGCATTGACTATGAGGACACCTTTAGTCCAGTTGTTAAAGCTGCAACCATTCGTCTTGTGCTCTCTATTGTTGTTTCCAGGGGATGGA
The DNA here is from genome assembly GCF_002162155.2 of Triticum dicoccoides. Classification (NCBI taxonomy): domain Eukaryota; kingdom Viridiplantae; phylum Streptophyta; class Magnoliopsida; order Poales; family Poaceae; genus Triticum; species Triticum dicoccoides. The sequence goes on along the minus strand of NC_041388.1, from coordinate 339,673,886 downwards.
GCCTTCGACAGCTAGATGTCAATAATGCGTTTCTGCATGGCGTTCTGGAAGAGGAAGTATATATGAAATAACCTGCTGGTTTTGAGAATAAGAACAAACCCTTTTCATGTGTGCAAGCTTGATAAAGCATTATATGGACTCAAACAAGCCCCTAGGGCGTGGTACTCCAGACTAAGTCACAAATTGCAAACTCTTTGCTTTGTTCCTTCTAAGTCTGACACATCCTTGTTTATTTACAACAAGATGAAAACATCCATATTCGTTCTTATATATGTTAATGATATTATTGTCACAAGCTCATCTAATGAGGCTATATCAGGACCGTTGAAGGATTTAAATGCTGAGTTTGCTCTCAAGGATCTGGGTGACTTGCACTTCTTCCTAGGGATTGAAGTCAAGAAACAAGGCAATAGTCTTCATTTCTCTCAGGAAAAGTATGCTACTGATCTGGTGAGAAGAGTTGGGTTACAAGGATGTAAATCTTCTCCAACTCCACTGTCCAGCATAGAAAAGTTGTCACTTACAAAAGGAAAGCCCTTGGGTCAAGATGACAGTACCAGGTACAGGAGCTTGGTAGGTGCACTTCAGTATCTAACTTTGACAAGACCTGATCTTTCATTTGCAGTAAACAAGGTTTGTCAGTTTCTTCATGCACCTACTACAACTCATTGGACAACTGCTAAACGTATAGTGAGATATGTAAAAGATACAGTTAATCTTGGTCTCACTTTCAGCAAGTCTTCATCTACACTTGTCAGTGCATTCTCTGATTCTGACTGGGCAGGTTGTTTAGATGATAGACAATCTACTGGTGGTTTTGCAGTGTTTTTTGGTCCAAACTTAATATCATGGTGTGCAAAGAAACAAGCCACTGTATCAAGATCCAGTACTGAAGCTGAGTATAAGGCCTTGACAAATGCCACAGCTGAAATTATTTGGGTCCAGTCCATGCTGCGAGAGCTTGGTGTAAAGACTACCCAAGCTCCATGTTTATGGTGTGATAATCTTGGTGCTACTTATCTGTCTGCTAACCCTGTCTTTCATGCAAGGACAAAACATATTGAGATTGATTTCCACTTTGTTAGAGAACGAGTTGCAAACAAGCAGTTGGAAATTCGCTTCATTCACTCGCGTGATCAGGTTGCAGATGGATTCACCAAAGCTTTGCCTACACAAAATTTTGAAGAGTTCAAGCGTAATCTCAACTTGACCAAGTTGTGATTAAGGAAGGGTGTTGAACGAAATATTGGTCACGCCAAGTGCCGTACGTGACAGGTTCAGATAACCATCGCCAGGAGGTTTCCAACCGAAGATAGACTAGGATCTAGCTCATATGCGTTTATCTTTGTAACCTCCTTTATCCCTTCTTCTCCAAGTTGTAATCTGAACCAACTTTGTACGCTATACCAGAAGGTCGCGACCTGGCTATATAAACACGCAACCGTCGCCCAGGATGGGTACGACGTTCCTCCACACCTTGTACATGCTATTAATGTGGGTGATCATCTTGGTGTTGGCCGTGTACTTTTTGAAACTGACAGCCTCACTCTCCAAAATGCTATATCCTCAAGCTCGCACGATTACACACCGGTGGGTCATCTGTTTCGTGATATCAAGTAGTATAAGCTTAATACCCAATTCATTCAGGCTGAAGTAGTCCATGTTGCACGTAGCTGTAATAAGCCAGCACATGTGTTGGCCGCCATGGGTGCAGGATTAGCTACTGGTGAAGCGTCTTTGTGGCTTGACAGCCTCCCTGCCAATGTAACCTGTGTCATAACCGGCAGTTCTGCCGTGATCTAGATGGAATACAAGTGTTCCATTTCAAAAAAGTAGATTTACGTCCTTTTTATATTTCTAGGGGGAATGTTGAGCCCTTAATTAGTAAGAGTAGGCTTCTACAATAAAATTTGGGCCGCAATATCCGACGAATGTTCGCTGTACAGTATGATTCGATAGTTTCTTCGTAAACGCAGGGCAATTTCTTTAAAGAAGAAAAAAAATTGCGGCAAAAAAAGGCAGGATTTGCCGCCTTCTATGGGGTAAAGTTGAAAAAAAAAGCATTCCCTTGCCATCCATCCCCTTTCAGCTGACGTTCGTCACTTATCATTGTGATAAGAAATCTGGATTGGTATGTCAAATCAAGGTGGCTTTGGCAGCCATCGATAAGCTCCAGAGAACCGGCCCTAACTGACCGGGGCAGATCCAGTAGCCGTTCTTCTTCCTTGTCCGTCCACGTTTTCTGGGACGCCTTTTCGTCATCTTTCCTTGCACTTGCACCCAATACAGAGCAGACAGACAGTGGGCTTCTCTCCCCTACAGAAATGGACCAGTCCCGTCCATCCGCATCCGCTCGCTAGCACCAATAAACAAAGGTTAGTTCTTGCTCAGTACTACTATCACCATCTCAAATCTCGGCTTGTCCCCCTCGCTCCCCAGTATTGACTGCTGGCAGGGTCATCCCTTTTCCCACTCTCAGCGCGCCCAGCCTCGGATCCAGGAGCCAGCCGCCCGCAATGGCGTCCCTCCTGGAGATCTTCGTGGGATCCTGTTCCTCCTCGGCGCCGCCGGTGGACTGGGAGGCGGAGGCCTACCCGGAGTACGCCGACTACGCCGTCCTCCCCCTGCTCCTCGCCTTCTTCCCCGCCCTGCGCCTCCTCCTCAACCAGTTCCTCTTCGAGGTAAATTCATTGCCTGTCTGTGTCTGGCTGTTTCCCTCTTCTTCAGTTAGGATGCGTTTGGTGCGTGGGCAGTGAGTCCACTTGGCCTGGGATATCTCTCTTGTTTTCCCATCCAAGAGTTGGATGAGCCAGTTCTGGGCACGCTCAAGGCGTCCACAGGTCTCAACGTTGACCCGGAAAAGCTTCCTGCAAGATTTTCAAACCGTGTTGATATCGATCGGTTCATGGTAATTAGTCAAATGATCTTGATCGTTGGTACTCTTCGTTTCAGACGCTTGGTAGGTGAGTTGCCTGTAATTAACTGAACTCCTCCCAATGGGCTTGGTCAGCTCAATTACTAGATGGTTGCCTTAATAATCAAAGGTTAGTAGATTGGATCAATGCTTAAATTTCATGGCTTCCCGTGCTCATCATGTTGTCGTCGTCCCTCATTGGTACAAATACTTGTCATGTGGAGATCGCAGATTCGCTAAACAACATGTGCTTACCCCACCCAAGTAGGTCTTTACATCATGTTATCTGAACCCTTAAATTTGACAACATACATAGGGTACAATTTGGATAATCCATCGTGTAACAATTAATCAAAGCATTCACACATATATCAAATAAGCATTAGTAAGGACATGGAAGTTTATGAATTGCCTCTCTCCTTCAGTGATGATGTTGGGATTGAACTAGTGATTGCGGTCCCAAATGGTACAAAGACTGGTATGACCTATGGCCCTTCCTTGTACCGGTGTTGGTCTTCGAAATTTCTAATCTAACATCATTGCAGCCGTAGGTACCGAATTACCGCGTACTTGTCTTGTTACATAAGTCACCGGGAGTACTATACTTAATGATTTCATATTACTACTATACACTGTGAGCAAAATTGTTTCAAGAATGGTGCAAATCAGAACTACATGCACATGTTATAGTTCTTAAATCTCACTTTCTTCGCAGGTGTTAGCAAGACGACTTATATTTGGAAAGGGATATGACAAGCTTGCTGAAACAGATGAAAGGAGAAAGAAAATCAATAAATTTAAGGAATCGGCATGGAAATTTGTTTATTATCTTTCTGCAGAACTCTTTTCACTATCTGTAACATACAATGAATCGTGGTTTACAAATACAAGATACTTTTGGGTAGGGCCTGGCGAGCAGCTGTGGCCTGACCAAAAGATGAAGTAAGAGAGAGAAACAATCTCTTTTGTTCCTTATTATTGCAACTTCCAAGGGCTTCAACATTGTTTGTTTTTCTCTCCAGGCTGAAGCTTAAGGCTGTATACATGTATGCTGCTGGATTTTACGTATATTCTATCTTTGATCTTCTGTTGTGGGAAACAAGACGCAAGGACTTCGGAGTCATGATGTCTCACCATGTGGCAACTATTGTTCTGATTGTTGTGTCCTATATTTGCAGGTATGCAGATGAGTGTAATTGCCCTTATATACCATAACAATACACAGCATAGTCAAACTTGAAGTTGTTGCTACTTCCAAACAGATTATCTCGTCCTGGCTCGGTCATTTTACCCCTCCATGATGCAAGTGATATATTCCTAGAGATCGGAAAGATGGCCAAGTACAGTAGCTGTGAGTGGCTAGCTGTTGTAGCATTTCTACTTTTTGTGGCTTCGTGGATCCTTCTTCGGCTAATAGTTTTTCCTTTCTGGATCCTAAGAAGCACAAGGTAAACATTCTTGGTTGTTCTGGCATGTGGTGCTACTTTACCTGATTAGAAAGCAGCATTACTCTACTAAGTTTTGTAGTGCATTTTGTTGATCAATTCAATGGTCTTGCGTCTTTTTCAGTTATGAAATAGCTATGATCGTGGACAACGAGAACAGAAAAATCTACAGAACCTCGTACTATTATCTTTTCAACACTCTCTTGTTTTCACTTCTGGTCTTTCACATATATTGGTGGGTACTGATTTACCGGATGCTCGTCAAACAAATTCAATCCAGAGGTCATGTTGGTGAGGATGTTCGATCCGGTCAGTGATTCTTTTCTTGCTCATTTCCTTGGTGTTAGAATTTTTTTCTTTCTCAGCAGCATACTCTTATGGATTTATTATAAGCTACCCCTGCTATTAAACAGATTCTGAAGGCGAAAACAACCATGAAGATTAAGCTGAAGGTTGTTGGATGCTTAACTGAAGAACTGTATAGTTCGCAGTTGGGAATGAGAATGGTGCAAGCGGGTTGTATAAAGAATGAGAATGTCAAGGAGGAGCTAGTTAGCATATCCATTAGGAGGAAATTCAGGCACAAAACGAAAACTGAAAGGGCTCGAATCTCTGTGCCACTGGAACAAGCCTCCTTGATGTATCTTTTTTGTAGATTGAATGTATGAGGTGATGCTATCATTCAGGGTCTTGAGGCATCAATCTTACATCGTGATATTAATCTCCATATGTATGTGAAGATGTCTTTTGAGAAATACTGAGCCTCCAAGTTATAAAAACTCTCTTTTATATATGTGGCTTGATTGTAATTTAGTGGTCATATTCTCAAATATAAAAATAACATTTAGTGGTCCTTATATGTCATTATTATATATATGCTTGCAGTTCATGTTAAATATTCAGTATGATCGATATTGGAAATGGACATCTCTGTTAAACATGTATACAGAGAAGATATCACTAATTTAGCTGATACTCAGTGTAATCAATCATGTATTTTCATATATTTAATCATGTTCAGCACACATACAATTTACAGAAGAGATCGAGCTACATGTTTTCTGTGAGGCATCAAGCCATGAGCGACTGCATCACTTATTATAGCACCTTGCTAGCAACGACTATCACGACCGAATCTCCCCTTCCTCTAGGTCTTCTTCGAAGCTTTGACGATGATGATAATGCTGCTGCTGCTGCTTCCAGCCATCGTCGTCAAGCTTGCGGAAGAGTCCAATCTGCCGCAACAAGTTGTTGGGCTTCGCAGTGTTGTACTCATCAATGCCGAGGCTCTTCAGATCCTCTGGGTGTAGGGTATCGTCGGGCATTGCCGTCCTCTCCATCTCGAGCACTTCCTGACGGGCCTTCTCCCTCGCCCGGGACGTGGCCTCCTTTCGCTGCCTTTCCAGAGCACCGGCGAGCTGCTCGCATGTTGGAGGAGCTGGGCTGTCAACGATCTCGTCTGAATCAGAATCTGAGTCACTGCCGCCGGAGTCGCTGCTGCCGGATTCAGTATCTGAATCGCTGTCGCTGGAATCAGTATCCGAACTGCTGCTGCTGGAGCTTGGGATGCCGCTGGCTGTTTCATCTTCGACGAGCAGCAGAGGTGCCGGCACGATCGGTAACGGGGAGACGCCGCCGCAGATGTCAACTTCTTCGTCCTCCTCTTGGGCCATCACCTCAGGGCCGTCTTGGTGCCGTTCTTGCAGCAGAGGTTGCGGCACGATCGCTAAGGGGGAGACGCCGCCACAGATGTCAACTTCTTCGTCCTCCTCCTCCTCTTCGGCCATCGCCTTAGGGCCTTCTTGGTGCCGTTCTTGCGTCGACGGATTGGCCGCCTTCTTCTCTCGAGCGAACTTGTCAACCTGCTCCTGTAACTCGACGACGGCGGCGTCGTCCATTGCGTGGAGGTCGATCTCGATTTCGCCGGGGCGGGTGGCGCAGCTGTGCTTCTTCAAGAGCTCGCCGAGGTGATCGGGGATTTCCGCAACGAACAGCTCCAGGTCTTCCGCGAGCATCTCCCTCTGAGAGGTCGTCATCTTCTTCTTCGTTGGCGCCTTCTTGCGATTGATCACAGGAACGGGAGGAGACGCCTTCCTCTTCTTGGCTGGCGGCTCCTCGGCCAAGAACCCTTGAGGACTCTCCTTGACGCGGGGAGCCGACGGGGACGAGGCGGGAACTAGCACGGCGGCCGCCTTGTGGAGGATGCCACGGACGGCGACGAGCTCTGATTGGAACCGCTGCCGAAGGATCTCCATCTCCCTCGCGCGCTTCTGGCCGGACATGATGCCGATCTTGGCGTCAAACGGCTGGCCTGTCACGAAGCCGTGCTTCCTGATGAGCTCCCCGCCGTAGGGGTAGGCAACCTCCATGGGAAGGGAACAGGGGACGCCGGTCGCTGGGTGATTGGTGAAGGAGACGATGGGGAAGATTGGAGAAGGCAGAGGCAAGGCTAGGTCAGGGCGAGGTCGGGGCAAAGGCAGAAGGTTGGCTGCCATTTATTGATCAGCTGAGGTGATGATGCCGACACGTGATGGGATTCAAAACCGTGGATGTGGATGCGTATGTGATGTGAAGTCGGATTTGCTTGCGTGCATTTCAAGCTTGGTGCCAAGTCGGATTTGCTTGAGTTCATGACACTGTCATGTGTTTCGTCTCGGGCTGTCAGTCAGCTCCACCCATAGAAAAAGAAACAAAGTTGAGTTCAGTCTCCAGTCTTGCCTCGTAACATGCACACATCTTTTGCTGCAAGACAAGATCAGGCACCAGAAAAGCGCAATCTGCAGACCGACACCAAGTTGAACAGGTGCCGGATCTGCACACTACACACCCTAAGAAATCGACATGAGCCCTTGAGATTTGAAAATCGTACTTGTAATATATGCTATCACCAGCAGGCAAAATCAAGATTCTGAACCTGCGATGTGGCGCTAGTCCGTGCTATAGGAGAAGAAACACAAGTGCTAAAGTGAAGAGGAAAGTTGGCAATGTCCTCCAAAGACCAAAGTCATATGTGATCGGCTACTTCTGCCTTATGCGTCTCTCCGTTGAGAAAACTGCACGATCAAAACTGAAACTTAAGCAATTTTCACGCGCGCATGGTCAGCTGCTCTCTGCTTTCTCTTAGATTTAGTCGGCCTCGCGGTGGGCCGCCGGCCCATGTAAGCTTCCATGTGCTTGTGACGAACAACTGTTGCCTCGGCTCGCGTCAATACAATGCGTATGAAAATATTAAAAAAATGTTGAATATGTATAAAAATATTCCTGATGTATAAAACAAATGTACAATGTGTATGAAAGAAAGTAGGCATTTAAAACATATATTGAAAAACATGTAATCATGTATTAAAAAATGTTAACCATGTTACTGATCTATACAAAAATCTAAGGCATACATGAAAAGAATAAACTTCAAAATAATATTAATTATGTACTTGAAAAAAGTTAAACAAAAAATGTTCCTGATGTATACAAAAAATGTACAATGTGTATGTAAAAAGTAGTCATTAAAAAAATATATATATTGGTTCATGCAAAAAAATATTGGGAAAAAGTGTTAACCATTTATTAAAAAATGCTAAATATCTATTAAAATCCCTGACTTATAAAAATGTATATTGTGTGTGGGAAAAGTAGACATGTGTCGTAAAAAAGGAAAAAAAACATTGAAAACCGGAAAGAGAAAACAAAAACTGGCAAAGGAACAAAGAAAACTAAATAGAAAAGAAAAAAGAAAATAATAGAAGACTGGAAAACAAAATAAAATAAAAGGAAAAAGAAAAAAATAAACGCACTGAAACCCGCTCCAAGAAACCCCTATTTGGCCGGTCCATCTCCCGCTTGCCTATTGCAAGAGGGAGTTGCGTTATGTCTCGTAGTAGGCGTGCATAGCTCTTACTGGCTAGCAGACCTAGAACCCAACATTTGCCTTGGATTCGGCCTCTGTCTACTACATGTCCAATATACTTTTCTCAAAAAAAAAATTAACCAAGCTCACGGATATTATTAGAAACCTTTGGTGGACAGGTGTTCAAGATGACCAAACAATAAGAAGCCTTTGTCTAAGGGCATGGACGAATATTTGCACGGACAAGAAACTTGGTGGCCTAGGCATCAGGAATTTGCAGGCGATCAATCAAGGTCTCATTCGCTTGGCCGCATGGAGACTTGCAAAGGAACCAGAAAGCCAGTTGGACCAAATACTCAAGGCTAAGTACCATCATGACACACCTATTTGGAGGGCAAAGCCTAACACACCAAAGTATACTTTCTGGTCCGCAATTTTGAAGGTAAGACCTCTTCTGATTTTAGCATTCATCTATCAGATTGTAGATGGAAATAGTTTATTGTGGAGCACACCTTGGTTTGAAGGATGGGAAAATATTTATGATAACCTCATCATCCAACCCCGCTCTTTTAATTACCCAGCTCAAATTAAGGACTTGTGGATTCCTGGGCAAAAAGTTTGGAATGTTAACTTAATTAATATGTTATTTTCTCCTCCTATAGTTCATTCAATAATTCACACCCTGATTATCTGTACTACCAGTCAAGACATTCTTGTATGGAAGCTAACTCCTATAGGTATGTTCTCTTCCAAAAGTGTATACAAACATAGCTTTGCCAATCTTCAGCTTCCTTCAAGACAAAGGCCAAAAATTGTACCACCGTAGATTATAGCATTGCTAAACCAGGTATGGAAAGAGAAGCATATGGCTCCAAGAGTCCAAACATTCGCTTGGAGACTTCTTAGGAAAGCACTTGCTACAGGTAAAAGGGCAGGTACTTATTCTAAGTTTATTAGTGAAAAACTATATAACTTGTGGAAATATTGAAGATGAGATGCATCTTTTTTTCTTATGCCCTTTTGCAAAAGCAGCTTGGTATAGTTTTCCATGGTTTACTAAAACAGATTTCATTGCCCCACATAATAGTTCAGTCTCACAAATGATCCAAGCCCTCCTCACTTCCAATCATCCATAAATAAATGTTGTCTCACTCTATACCTTCTTGTGGTGTCTTTGGAAATCTCAAAACGACAATCGCTTTTGCAGAACTACTAGGTCTCCTTCACAAGTATTTTCATCAGCAATGGCGGTCATGCAAGGAATTAATATGGAGGTAGGAGCTCGGTCTCTAGACTAAAAAGTAGTTGATAACCCACAAGTATAGGAGATCGCAACAGTTTTCGAGGGTAGAGTATTCAACCCAAATTTATTGATTCGACACAAGGGGAGCCAAAGAATATTCTCAAGTATTAACAGTTGAGTTGTCAATTCAATCGCACCTAGAAGACTTAATATCTGCAGCAAAGTATTTAGTAGCAAAGTAATATGGAAGTAACGGTAGCAGTGGCAAACGTAATAGTATTGGTTTTGTAATGATTGTAATAGTAGCAACGAAAAAGTAAATAAGCAAAGATCAATATGTGAAAAGCTCGTAGGCATTGGATCAGTGATGGATAATTATGTCGGATGTGATTCCTCATGTAACAGTTATAACATAGGGTGACACAGAACTAGCTCCAGTTCATCAATGTAATGTTGGCATGTATTCCGAATATAGTCATACGTGCTTATGGAAAAGAATTTGCATGACATCTTTTGTCCTACCCTCCCGTGGCAGCGGGGTCCTATTGGAAACTAAGGGGCCTCCTTTTAATAGAGTACCAGAAGTAGTCATCACTGGTAATTGTCCCAATTATTGTCACTTCAGGGTTAACGGATCATAACACATAGTAGGTGACTATTGACTTGCAAAATAGGATCAAGAACTCACATATATTCATGGAAACATAATAGGTTCAAATCTGAAATCATGGCACTAGGGCCCTAGTGACAAGCATTAAGCATAGCAAAGTCATAGCAACATCAATCTCAGAACATAATTGATACTAGGGATCAAACCCTAACAAAACTAACTCGATTACATGATAAATCTCATCCAACCCATCACCGTCCAGCAAGCCTACGATGGAATTACTCACGCACGACGGTGAGCATCATGAAATTGGTGATGGAGGAAGGTTGTTGATGATGATGGCGACGGATTCCCCTCTCCGGAGCCCCGAACGACTCCAGATCAGCCCTCCCGAGAGAGATTAGGGCTTGACGGCGGCTCCGTATCGTAAAACGCGATGGATCCCTCTCTCTGATTTTTTTCTCCCCAAACGTAAATATATAGAGTCGGAGTTGAGGTCGGTGGAGCATCAAGGGGCCCACAAGACAGGGGGTGCGCCCCAGGGGGCGCCCCCACCCTCGTGGACAGGGTGTGGGCCCTCTGACGTTGATTCTTTCACCAGTATTTTTTATATATTCCAAAAATATTCTCCGTGAAGTTTCAGGTCATTCTGAGAACTTTTATTTCTGCACAAAAATAACACCATGGCAATTCTGCTAAAAACAGCGTCAGTCCGGGTTAGTTCCATTCAAATCATGCAAGTTAGAGTCCAAAACATGGTCAAAAGTGTTTGGAAAAGTAGATACGTTGGAGATGTATCAACTCCCCCAAGCTTAAACATTTGCTTGTCCTCAAGCAATTCAGTTGACAAACTGAAACTGATAAAGAAAAACTTTTACAAATTCTGTTTGATCTTGTTGTTGTAAATATGTAAAGCCAGCATTCAAGTTTTCAGCAAAGATTATGAACTAACCATATTCACAATAACATTTAGGTCTCATGTTTACTCATATCAATGGCATAATCAACTAGCGAGCAATATTAGTAAACCTTGGATGACAACACTTTCTCAAAATAATCATAATATGATATAATAAGATGGTATCTCGCCATCCCTTTCTGAGACCGCAAAACATAAATAAAGAGCACCTCTAAAGTTCAAGGACCGACTAAACATTGTAATTCATGGTAAAAGAGATCTAGTCACGGTCATACTCAATGTAAACTAATAGTAATACATGCAAATGACAGTGGTGCTCTCCAACTGATGCTTTTTAATAAGAGGATGATGACTCAACATAAAAATAAATAGATGGGCCCTTCTCAGAGGGAAGCAGGGATTTGTAGAGGTGCTAGAGCTCGATTTTGAAATAAAGATAAATAATATTTTGAGTGGCATACTTTCGTTGTCAACATAACAACCAAGAGATCTCGATATCTTCCATGCTACACACATTATAGGCGGTTCCCAAACAGAATGGTCAAGTTTATACCCCCTACCACCAACAAACATCAATCCATGGCTTGTCCGAAACAACGGGTCCCTCCAACTAACAACAATCCTGGGGGAGTTTTGTTTGCAATTATTTTAATTTAAGCATGGGACTAGGCATCCTGGTTACCAGCCATTTTCTCGTGAATGAGGAGCGGAGTCCACTCCTCTTGAGAACAACCCACCTAGCATGGAAGATATAGACAACCCTAGTTGATACATGAGCTATTCAAGTATACAAAATAGAATTTCATTTGAAGGTTTAGAGTTTGGCACATACAAATTTACTTGAAACGGCAGGTAGATACCGCATAAAGGAAGGTATGGTGGACTCATATGGAATAACTTTGGGGGTTTATGGAAGTGGATGCACAAGCAGTATTCCCGCTTGGTACAAGTGAAGTCTAGAAAGAGACTAGGAAGAGACCAGCTAGAGACCGACAACAGTCATGAACATGCATTAAAATTAATCAACACTGAGTGCAAGCATGAGTAGGATATAATTCACCATGAACATAAATATTTGTGGATGCTATGTTGATTTTGTTTCAACTACATGTGTGAACATGTGCCAAGTCAAGCCACTCGAATTGTTCAAAGGAGGATACCACCCTATCATACCACATCACAACCATTTTAATAGCATGTTGGCATGCAAGGAAAACCATTATAAACTCCTAGCTGATTAAGCATGCCATGAGCAACTATAATCTCTAATTGTCATTGCAAACATGTTTCATTCATAATAGGCTAAATCAGGAATGATGAACTAATCATATTTACGAAAACAAGATAGGTCGAGTTCATACCAGCTTTTCTCATCTCAATCAGTTCATCATATATCGTCATTATTGCCTTTCATTTGCATGACCGAACGGTGTGGAAAATAATAATAGTGCATGTGCATTGGATTAAGCTGGAATCTGCAAGCATTTGATACACAGGAGAAGACAAGGTAATATGGGCTCTTTGTTAGATCAACAATAATGCATATGAGAGCCACTCAACATTTTCATCACGGTCTTCTCCTCTCGACCCCCAAATAAAAGAAAAGAAACAAAACTATTTACACGAGAAAGCTCCCAACAAGCAAAAGAAGAACGAGAAATATTTTTGGGTTTTCTTTTTAATTATTACTACTATAGGCATGGAAAGTAAACTACCTAAAAGCTACAACTAATTTTTTTGGTTTTTTCTTAAGGTTTTTCAAACACACAAGAAGAATGCTGGAAAAGAAAATAAACTAGCATGGATATTACAATGAAAAAGTATGAGCACCGACAACTGGCATGAGAGTGTGAACATGAATGTAATGTCGGTTACGTACTCCCCCAAGCTTAGGCTTTTATCCTAAGTTGGTCTATGGCCATGGCTGAAAGCTGCCCTCTCCGTTGTACGAAGGAGTGTCCTGTGGGTGACACTGGTTGGCGATCTCCTCCGGATCCCACTGATAAATAGACTATCGATAAGGATCAAGGGTGGCTCCGGCTCAGGCTCTGGAGCTGGTGTCCGGCTCCAGTATGCATGAACGGCCTCCGGCAAAACGAGGTACACACCTGAAAATATGTTAAACAAAGAGGGCACATGCAAGGTAATAATCTCATAGTAGTTTTTATCAAAAATCAATCTATACTTAAGCACCTTCTTCTTATCCTTAACAATAAAATCATGTGCTACCATACTCTTATAATCTAGAAAAATAGGGGGCAACAACTTTTCCTCTTTCTCATAATGCCTAATATGTATCCTAAAGTGTGCAGCAAGGCGCGAAGCAAAGATGCCTCTGAAGATGGGGCCTTTTATGCGGTTCAGATTTAACCGTTTAGCAACAATAGTGCCTAGACTGAAAGTTGTATCATGAAACAAAGCTTGGCGCAAAATAACAATATCAGGGGCACTAAGGTTTCCACTGTTCCCACGACCAATTAAGCATCTACTAGCAAATATTGCAAAGTAACGTAGAATGATGACCCACAAGTATAGGGGATCTATCTTAGTCCTTTCGATAAGTAAGAGTCTCGAACCCAACGAGGAGCAGAAGGAAATGATAAGCGGTTTTCAGCAAGCTATTCTCTGCAAGTACTGAAATAAGTGGTAACCGATAGTTTTGTGATAAGATAAATTGTGACGAGCAACAAGTAACAAAAGTAAATAAAGTGTGGCAAGGTGGCCCAATCCTTTTTATAGCAAAGGACAAGCCGGAACACACTCTTATAATAGGAAAAGCTCCCCCGAGGACACAAGGGAATATCATCAAGCTAGTTTTCATCACGTTCATATGATTCGCATTTGATACTTTGATAATTTGATATGTGGGTGGACCGGTGCTTGGGTGCTGTTCTTACTTGAACAAGCATCCCACTTATGATTAACCTCTATTGCAAGCATCCGCAACTACAACAAAAGTATTAAGGTAAACCTAACCATAGCATGAAACATATAGATCCAAATCAGCCCCTTACGAAGCAACACATAAACTAGGGTTTAAGCTTCTGTCACTCTAGCAACCCATCATCTACTTATTACTTTCCAATGCCTTCATCTAGGACCAAATAATGGTGAAGTGTTATGTAGTCGACGTTCACATAACACCACTAGAGGCTAGACAACATACATCTTATCAAAATATCAAACGAATACCAAATTCACATGACTACTAATAGCAAGACTTCTCCCTTGTCCTCAGGAACAAATGTAATTACTCACAAAGCATATTCATGTTCATAATCAGAGGGGTAATAATATGCATATAGGATCTGAACATATGATCTTCCACCAAATAAACCAACTAGCATGAACTACAAGGAGTAATCAACACTACTAGCAACCTACTAGCACCAATCCCGGACTTTGGGACAAGAGTTGGATACAAGAGATGAACTAGGGTTTGGAGATGAGATGGTGCTGGTGAAGATGTTGATGGAGATTGCCCTCTCCCGATGAGAGGAGCATTGGTGATGACGATGGTGATGATTTCCCCCTCCCGGAGGGAAGTTTCCCCGGCAGAACAGCTCTGCCGGAGCTCTAGATTGGATCCGCCAAGGTTCCGCCTTGTGGCGGCGGAGTCTCATCCCGAAAAGTTCCTCCTTATTTTTTTCTCATCGAAAGACTTCATATAGGAGAAGATGGACGTCGGAGAGCCACCAGGGGGCCCACGAGGTAGGGGGGCGCACCCTAGGGGGGGGGGCGCCCCCCACCCTCGTGAGCAGGGTGTGGGCCCCCTGGCCTTCATCTTTGGCGAGGATTTTTCTTTATTTATTTTAAGATGTTCCTTGGAGTTTCAGGACTTTTGGAGTTGCTCAGAATAGGCCTCTAATATTTGCTCCTTTTCCAGCCCAGAATTCCAGCTGCCGACATTCTCCCTCCTTATGTAAACCTTGTAAAATAAGAGATAATAGCCATAAGTATTGTGACATAAAGTGAAATAACAGTCCATAATGCAATAAATATCGATATAAAAGCATGATGCAAAATGGACGTATCAACTCCCCCAAGCTTAGACCTCGCTTGTCCTCAAGCGAAAAGCCGATAACAATAAATATGTCCTCATGTTTAGAGGTAGAGGCGTCGATAAAAATAAAATACGGACATGAAGGCATCATGATTATTCTCATAACAACAACATATATAGATTTTGTCATATGATTGCTTATGTTCAAGTGATGATCTATTCACAATGCAAAAGTATAAATCATAAACCTTATTGGGCTCCGACAAACTATAATATCAGTCATTGAAGCAATTACAATTTATCATAACATCGGAAAGAGTCTATGTCAGAGCTTAAAAGCAAGTCCACATACTCAACTATCATTTAGTCCTTCATAATTGCTAACACTCACGCAATACTTGTGGTTATGGAGTTTTAATCGGACACAGAGAAAGATAGGGGCTTATAGTTTTGCCCCACAACCTTTTACCTCAAGGGTAATGTCAACAATAATGGTTCATGCTCCCCTACATCCAATTAGATATATATATCATGTTCTTTCCAACATGCTGAGCTTGCTAAAGGATAAAATGAAAAAGCAAAGGTGAAGATCACCGTGACTCTTGCATAAGGTAGAAGATAATAATAAAAGATAGGCCCTTCGCAGAGGGAAGCAGAGGTTGCCATGCACTTTTATAGTTGGATGCACAAAATCTCAATGCGAAAGAACGTCACTTTATATTGCCCCTTGTGATATGAACCTTTATTATGCAGTCCGTCGCTTTTATTACTTCCACATCACAAGATCGTATAAAGCTTATTTCTCCCACACCAATCAATCATACATATTTAGAGCAATTTTTATTGCTTTGCACCAATGACAACTTACTTGAAGGATCTTACTCAATCCATAGGTAGATATGGTGGACTCTCATGACAAAACTGGTTTAAGGGTATTTGGAAGCACAAGTAGTATTTCTACTTGGTGCTAAGAATTTGGCTAGCATGAGGGGGGAAAGGCAAGCTCAACAAGTTAGGGGATCCATGACAACATACTTTATCTCAGATATAAGAAAGACATAACCCATTACGTTGTCTTCCTTGTCCAACATCAACTCTTTAGCATGTCATATTTTAATGAGTGCTCCCAATCATAAAAGATGTCAATGATAATATATCTATATGTGAAAACCTCTCTTTCCTTATTACTTCCTATTAATTGCAACAATGACCAAAGCTATGTCTGCCAACTCCCAACAACTTTTAATCATCATACTCTTTCTATGTGAAGTCATTACTCTCAATAAGATCAATATGAACTCTTTGTTTCTTTTTATTCATTTTCTCTTTTCTTTTATTCACCCAAGATCATGGCAAAATAATCAAGCCCTTGACTCAACACTAATCTTTATTATATATAGCTCATGGACTCGATTACAAAGAGAGATCATAAAGCAAACTCAAAACTAGATCATGCCATAAACTTTATTCTACTAGATCAAGATACTACTAATAGGATCGAACTAAGAAAAACGATAAAGATAGGAGTTGTGATGGTGATACGATACCGGGGCACCTCCCCCAAGCTTGGCAGTTGCCAAGGGGAGTGCCCATACCCATGTGATTATATCTCCTTTGTCGGTGAAGAAGGTGGAGGTGACGGATAATCGCACATCGAGCGTAAGAGGTCCTCCAGCTTGCGAATAATGCCCTTGAGTGCGACAATATGCTCCTTCAACAAAATATTTTCTTGTGTGAGATACTTGTTTTGTATACGAGCTAACTCAATCATCTTGAAAGCTTCGATCTTAGTTGGGGTAAGAAGGTTATGATCAAGTTGAAGGATGTCTTTTGCTGCCGGAGCTTGATCCTCCGTGGCCTTGTTGATCCTTTCATCCTTGTTGACCCTCGTGGGTTCTTCCCTCTTCAGATCTATCTTCATTAGCCAAGCATCGTTGTCACCATTGTTGGAGGAGGGAGACGACATGATGCCTAGCCTGGAAAACCCTGACAGAAAACAGCTCGAAACAAGAACAGAGGAGATTTGTGTGATACAGGAGTCAAAACCTTCGGGAGGTTATATAATGAATTTTTACCAACCAAAATATGTATCGTGCAAGAAAACGGAGGCCGGAGGGCACACGAGGTGCTCACGAGGTAGGGGGGCGCGCCCAGAGGGGTAGGGCGCGCCCACCACCCTCGTGGGGCCCTCGTGTCCTTCCCGGACTACTACTATTTTTCTATTTTTCTAAATATTCCAAAACGGAGAAATATTGCCTTAAAATGTTCTGGAGTCGGTTTACTTACCGTACCACATACCTATTCCTTTTCGGGGTCTGAAACGTTCCGGAAAGTGTCCCTTATGTATTCCTCCGGGGTTACGGTTTCAATAATATTGGCTTCAACATTTATGGGATTACCTGAGATATAATGTTTGATTCTTTGACCGTTTACCACCTTCGGATTTGTGCCTTCGAAGTTGTTGATCTTTATGGCACCGGAACGATAGACCTCTTCGATAACATAGGGGCCTTCCCATTTAGAGAGAAGTTTGCCTGCAAAAAAAACTTAAACGAGAGTTGTATAGCAATACATAATCACCTACATTAAACTCACGCTTTTGTATCCTTTTGTCATGCCATCTTTTAACTTTTTCTTTAAACAACTTGGCATTTTCATAAGATTGGGTTCTCCATTCTTCAAGTGAGCTAATATCAAATAACCTCTTCTCACCGGCAAGTTTAAAATCATAGTTGAGCTCTTTAATAGCCCAATACGCCTTATGTTCTAGTTCGAGAGGTAAGTGACATGCTTTTCCATAGACCATTTTATATGGAGACATACCCATAGGATTTTTATATGCAGTTCTATAAGCCCATAATGCATCATCAAGTTTCTTAGACCAATTCTTTCTAGACCTATTAATAGTCTTTTGCAAAATTAATTTGAGCTCTCTATTGCTCAACTCTACTTGACCACTAGACTGTGGGTGATAAGGAGATGCAATTCTATGATTAACATCATACTTAGCAAGCATTTTACGGAAAGCACCATGAATAAAGTGTGAACCACCATCGGTCATTAAATATCTAGGGACTACAAACCTCGGGAAAATAACTTCCTTAAGCATTTTAATAGAAGTGTTATGATCAGCACTACTAGTTGGAATAGCTTCTACCCACTTAATAACGTAATCAACAGCAACTACAATATGTGTGTATCCATTAGAGGCAGGAAAAGGTCCCATATAATCAAAGCCCCAAACATCAAACGGTTCAATAACAAGAGAATAATTCATAGGCATTTCTTGACGTCTACTAATATTACCAACTCTTTGACATTCATCACAAGACAAGACAAACTTACGGGCATCCTTGAAGAGAGTCGGCCAATAAAAACCATATTGCAATACCTTATGTGCAGTTCTATCTCCAGCGTGGTGTCCTCCATAAGCCTCGGAATGACACTTGCGTAGGATTTGTTCCTGTTCATGCTCAGGTACACAACGTCTAATAACACCATCTACTCCTTCTTTATAAAGATGTGGGTCATCCCAAAAGTAATGTCTCAAGTCATAGGAAAACTTTTTATTTTGCTGGTATGTGAAGCTAGGTGGTATAAACTTAGCAACAATATAATTAGCATAATCAGCATACCATGGAGTACTACGAGAAGTACTTATAACATTTAATTGTTCACCAGGAAAGCTATCATTAATAGGTAGTGGGTCATCAAGAACATTCACTAACCTAGACAAGTTGTCTGCAACGGGGTTCTCAGCTCCCTTTCTATGAACAATATGCAAATCAAATTCTTGTAGCAAGAGAACCCATCTAATAAGTCTAGGTTTAGCATCTTTCTTTCCATAAGATATTTAATAGCAGCATGATTAGTGTGAATAGTTACTTTAGAATCAACAATATAAGGTCTGAACTTATCACAAGCAAATACTACTGCTAAAAGCTCTTTTTCAGTAGTAGCATAATTTCTTTGAGCATTGTCTAGAGTCTTACTAGCATAATAAATAACATTTAATTTCTTGTCAACTCTTTGCCCTAGAACAACACATATAGAATAATCACTAGCATCACACATAATTTCAAAGGGTAAATTCCAATCAGGTGGCTGAACAACAGGTGCAGGGACTAATGCTTTCTTAAGTATTTCAAATGCTTCTACACAATCATCATCAAAGACAAATGGTATATCTTTTTGTAATAAATTAGTCAGAGGCCGAGAAATTTTTGAGAAGTCCTTAATGAACCTCCTACAAAATCCAGCGTGACCAAGGAAACTTCTTATACCTTTGATGTCCTTGGGACATGGCATCTTTTCAATAGCATCGACCTTGGCTTTATCAACTTCAATACCTCTTTCAGAAACTTTGTGTCCTAAGACAATACCTTCATTAACCATAAAGTGGCACTTTTCCCAATTCAAGACAAGATTAGTTTCTTCACATCTCTGCAAAACTCGATCAAGATTGCTCAAGCAATCATCAAAAGAGGAACCATAGACGGAAAAATCGTCCATGAAAACCTCACAAATCTTTTCACAAAAGTCAGAGAATATAGCCATCATGCATCTTTGAAAGGTAGAAGGTGCATTACATAGACCAAAAGGCATACATCTATAAGCAAAAGTACCAAAAGGGCATGTAAAAGTAGTCTTTGATTGATCTCTAGCCGACACAGGTATTTGAGAGAAACTAGAATAACCATCTAGAAAGCAATAGTGTGTATGTTTGCATAATCTTTCTAGCATTTGATCAATAAAAGGTAAGGGGTAATGATCTTTCTTAGTAGCCTTATTTAATTTACGAAAATCAATTACCATCCTATAACCTGTAATAATTCTTTGTGGAATCAATTCATCTTTATCATTAGGAACAACAGTAATACCTCCCTTCTTAGGAACACAATGGACATGACTTACCCACTGACTATCAGCAACGGGATAAATTATACCTGCCTCCAGAAGCTTGAGTATTTCTTTTCTTACCACTTCTTTCATTTTAGGATTCAAACGTCGTTGAGGATCACGAACTGGTTTGGCATCTGCTTCCAAATTTATTTTATGTTGACATAGAGTGGGAGTAATGGCATTAAGATCATCAAGAGTATATCCAATAGCAGCACGATGCTTCCTCAGAGTTTTCAATAATCTTTCTTCTTCATGCTCTGAAAGGTTAGCACTAATAATAACAGGATATATCTTCTTTTCATCAAGATAAGCATATTTAAGATTATCAGGCAACGGTTTAAGCTCAAACACGGGATCACCCTTGGGTGGAGGAGGATCCCCTAAAATTTCAACAGGCAAGTTGTGTTGCAGAATAGGTTCCTGTTTAAAGAATACTTCATCTATTTCCCTTCTTTCATTCATGAACATTGCATTTTCATGGTCTAGCAAATAGTGTTCTAAAGGGTCACTAGGAGGTACGGCAATAGAAGCAAGACCAATAATCTCATCCTTACTAGGTAATTCTTCCTCACGATGTTGTTTACTAAATTTAGAGAAATTAAACTCATGAACCATATCATCCAAGCCAATAGTAACAACATTATTTTTGCAATCTATCCTAGCATTAACAATGTTCAAGAAGGGTCTACCAAATATAATGGGACAAAAGCTATCTTGCGGAGAAGTAAGAATAAGAAAATCAGTAGGATATTTAGTTTCCCCACAGAAGACTTCAACATCTCTAACAATTCCAATTGGTGAAATAGTATCTCTATTGGCAAGTTTAATTGTGACATCAATACCTTCTAACTCAGCAGGTGCAATTTCATTCTTAATTTCTTCGTATAAAGTATGCGGTATAACACTAGCACTCGCACCCATATCACACAAGCCATGATAACAATGATCTCCTATTTTAACAGAAATGACAGGCACGCCTACCATAGGTCTATGTTTATCTTTAGCACAAGGTTTAGCAGTTCTAGCAGTTTCACCTTCGAACTGAATAACATGCCCATCAATATTATCAGACAAGAGATCTTTAACAATAGCAATATTGGGTTCTACTTTAACTTGCTCAGGAGGTGTATAAGTTCTAATATTGCTTTTACGAACAACAGTTGAAGCTTTAGCATGATCCTTTATTCTAACAGGGAAAGGTGGTTTCTCAACATAAGAAGTAGGAACAATAGGGTCACTATAAGTGATGTCACGACCGGGTTTTCCGGGTAATAAATTTCCAGAAAAGACCGTCGTGCTCATCAGCCCCAGGATTACTGTTAGCTGATGAGGCTCCAACTTGATACAGAAATTCCAAGCAAAATACAAAATATGTAGTACAAGACCATTCTGGCCTGTGAGTACAACAAATGGTTTCTAGTGGTTGATGGCGGAAGCGGGTTGTGAAAAATCAGTGTCTATGGGACTCCATTTCCCACGGGAACAGCTGACCAGGTTAATTCCTATCTTCGTGAGGCTGCTATCTCCATTGAGTGGGTTCCGGGGCTGGCATCGCGTCGCTCCTCTCCGTGCGAGCAAAATCTGGCCAAGACAATAGCCAGGGACAAGCCAGTGAGTACTTTGAATGTACTCGCAAACATTATGAATACAGGTATAATATAACAATGATGTGCTGAAAATATTTTATGCTCATGACGTCAGTCACAAAAGATAAATAAATCTCGGATGTGTGCAAGCAAGTTATTTATAAAATTGCAATAACATGGTAGTATAAAAATTTATGAATCAAATAACAAGTAATGCCACAGTCGGGCGTCTGAGCGACGCCACATAAAGGGCTTTTAAAAGAAATGCCACAGTCGGGCGTCTGAGCGACGCCACATAAAGGGCTTTAAAAGAAATGCCACAGTCGGGCGTCTGAGCGACGCCACATAAAGGGCTTTAAAAGAAATGCCACAGTCGGGCGTCTGAGTGACGCCACATAAAGGGCTTTAAAAGAAATGCCACAGTCGGGCGTCTGAGCGACGCCACATAAAGGGCTTTAAAAGAAATGCCACAGTCGGGCGTCTGGGCGACGCCACAAAAAGGGCTTTAAAAGAAACAATCATAATGAATATCCCTGGAGGTAGAACCATCCCAGAGATACTCGATAATAACAATAATATCATGGGTTAGTCAACAATAATAATAATCATCATAGATATCACAAGTCACAAGTAATAATTCCATTTTCTGGTTAACAGTTTCACCTCCGAAGACCGACACTAAGACCGACACCTGACCCATCCCAGACTGTAATCCTTAACCATGGACACGGCTATTCGAAATAGGTTTATTCTCTGCAGAGGGTGTACTCTTTACCCACGAGTAACGGATTTCTCTAGTCCAGCAGGACTAATTCCGTCTACGGTCTTTTTGTTGAAAACACACCTAACTTGCACACACCAGCTTATCTCACACGTGTCTGGAATCACCCACGACACCTGTTAAGCAAACTTTAAGTGGGGAGGCTACAACCTCGCGTAGCATGGGATCAAATTTATATCGCGCGCTCTAAGGGGTGGCCTCCCCTCTCGGTCCCAACCGGAAACACCCATGCCCCCGGACCAGGTGGCCTTCCTACCAGCTACAACCGGTATCTTCCACCATGGCCTCTCTGTACGGTGTGTGCTGGAAAGAGGTTGACAACTTACTGAACCGTACTCTACTTGCTGTAGAGACGAGTGGTAGTACGAAACAAGTATGGGGGTTACTGGAACAAGACTCGATCTATGGTCGACTCAGGAGGTTCAAGTATTCCCTGCATGATTAGCATGACACATATATTTCATCCATCAGAGTCACCTCTCATATCGCCTTACCATGCCATACCAGACATAACTGTCCCGACGGAGACCGGCGACAAACTCAAGCCTACCCAAGGCAGAGGTTTTCCCGGGTTCCTGCCGGTATGCATGCAAGGCATATGTGGGTGATTAAC
Organism: Triticum dicoccoides; assembly: GCF_002162155.2. Taxonomy (NCBI): domain Eukaryota; kingdom Viridiplantae; phylum Streptophyta; class Magnoliopsida; order Poales; family Poaceae; genus Triticum; species Triticum dicoccoides. The sequence goes on along the minus strand of NC_041388.1, from coordinate 339,651,026 downwards.
ATCACAAGTGTGTCCATCTCCAACAGCATGGAAATCAACAACATGCACCCATGCATATGATCATATCACATGAAATAACAAGTCCTTCGAAATGCGGTGGTGTTATAAATGTATCAACGATCACACCAAAAATATTATGCCGGGATTCAGAATGCTTGCCTTCAATGTGTGGAAAGGCAGGGTGCACTCCAAAACTTTTGAAAGTTTCTTCTCTCTCCCCAAAATCCTATTTAAAAATATATTTGAATTAACACATATTTCAAAAACAGAACCAAAAAGTTGTTTGAAATTTTTTCAAATAAATCTTAAAATAAACTAGATCAAATTTGAGGAAGGTAGGAAAAAGAATCAACTCATTTGGAGTTATATTTAAAAAGTTATAGCCAGTCAAAGATTTGGTCAAATCTGTTATTTAAAATAAAACAGAAAAGAAAACGGTTCAGACTATTACGCTTTCGGTACAGAGGAGGCATACTTGAGGCTTTACGCCTCCACTTAACCACGCGGACAGCGCGGGGTGTCACTGACAGTGGGTCTGCCTGGCCCACTGGTCAGGTTTGACCAGTCGCCGCGCGTCGTCTCCCTCCTTTGCCCGAGCGGAGCGGGGCTCCGGCGATCGTCGCCGACATTTGGCTGCTCCTCACGGGCCCCCGAGGGTGGGGATGGATCCGTAAGGCTGGGGCGGTCCTCCCGGTAGTCGTTGGGTCGGCGGGGACGGAGTGAGCTGCCGGCGGCGAGCTCCGCGGCGGAGGAAGGCTACGGTGGCGAAGTGACTTTGTGGCGGCGTTGGCTCCCAATCAAAATCAAGTAGGGGAAAAGGCTCACGGGAGCATGAGGAGGTTCTTGGTGGAGAGAACGGAGAGGGAGAGGCCTCGGTGGTGCCGAAATGGCCGGGGCAGTGGCGGCGGCCGTGGTTGCCGGAGATGAGGAAGGAGGCCTCCCCCGGGTCGATTTGCTGCCATGAGAGGACTAGGGGAGCATTCTAAGGCTTCCTGTGTGCACGGGGAGGCTCGGGGGCCTCCTTTTATAGCTCGTCGAGGTCGGCTCCGCGGCGGCCGGATAAGCTCTCCGGCGAACCTCCTCTCTGTAGCTTGCAGGGCAACGTGGCATGGCTGGGGATGACGGCAAGAGCTAGTGGACGAGAGGGCACTGCTCCAAGGGCCAGGTGGCGAGCCGGGGTGGCTTGGGCGGTGCTGCACGGCGCAGGGCTGTCGGGCGGCGGCGGCGGCTAGCTCTTGGCTTGCCGGGCGTGGCGAGGGGCGGCTTGGCGCGTAGCTGAGAGAAGGGGAGCGCGTGGCGAGGTTCTGCAGAGCGGGCCAAAGCCGTGGGGGCCATTGTGTCGGCTCGGGCGCGCGGCTGCAATTTGCGCGCTCTGGGCGCGCCCAGTGCACGCACGGGACATGCTCGACGAAATGCTATGGCATGTTAGGGGGCTCCAAACCATAAGAAAGTTAGCAGGGTGGGGTTATAGTTTAAGGCAAAACCATTGGACATGCTGGTCTGGCCAGGGGATTAAGTCCATAGTGCAAACAAGGACTCATGTCAAAACTGATCATGCCCGAAAGGTGTTTGACAAAATGCTAAGGGCACCTAGGCAGGTCTTGGGGTGGCCAAAAACTCCAGATGGTGGTCTCTTTAGATGCAAGAGAGAGTGGTGAGGTTATTTGGCCAAAAGCAGAAACTTGTTAGTGCAAGTTTTACAAAACTTCAATTCTGGACAGGAAATATATGACATTATTTCATGCACCAAAAAGGATCCAAAAGGTGCATGCTCCTGGACTTAAGGGTTTAACATGGGGGACTACAAGTAGGAGAAATGATCAAGGGTTAAAGAGCAAGTAAAAACATGGTTGCTGTACAAACCATCAAGTTGGTCCAGAATGAAGATGAGGTTGATTCACTCAAATTTTTCAAAGAACAAAAATAGGTTTTTGCACAAAGTGAAATAATAGGCTCCTACTGACCTCCCCTAATTTTCGTAGAAGTTTTAAAGAAATATTTAGATAGGTTGTAGTGCAAAATGCACTCTGGACCAGAGAAGAAAAATTGAGTGTAGGGGTCAAAATATTTCATGAATGGAATATATTTTAGCATAAAAGTGATTTAAAAACATCACATGACATCTCCAAATTTTTGTAGGAATTTTAAGTGAATTGATCAAATGGTTGTAGTTCAAATATGGCCATTTAACCTTAAAAATCCATTTTTCAAAAAAAACAATGATCAAGCAACTAAATCAGTTAATTAGTTATACTGGATTAAGGAAAAGTTTTACTTGAGAGGTTAATCAAGTCCCACATTTGAAAAGTTTTCTCTCTGGGAAAAGCTCATAATAACAAGGAAGGAAATGATAAAAAAAAACAAAATGGAACTCAAAAATTCAAAGTTTTAAATCCTGGCAAAATTTTATTCCATTAAAACAAGGCCAAAATTTTGGGGTGTCACAATACTAACCCCCTTAAGAAAAATCTCGTCCTCGAGATTTGCTAAAAGCGGTGTTAAGAAAATAATTACGCAATGACGATGTAGCTACAGTGAGAGGGCAATAAGTGGTGAAAAACCACAGTGTGAAAAACTGGGGCTGCGCGGAAAAGTCTACGGTTCGGGACAAAACGGGTGATTTCTACGCTGGATATAAATTTAGGATAACTCCTAAATTTAGATATACGCTGGTCGTACCCGAGAGCACAGTGCTCTCTCTGGCCGACAGGTCGACCCGGGGTCCACTGTCAGTCTCCTCTTCTTCTCCCTCTGGCCCTTTCTTCCTCCTCTCTCCCGCGCGCTTTCTCCACCGGCGACGCCTAGTGTGTAGGGCATCTAGGCCGTACCGTGGTAGTGCGCAGCGTGCTAGCTGCTGGTGCAGCGTGCACTCACCTCGCGGGCCAGCGCGCTATCGGCACTGCTCGCGGATTCGACTCCGAACACCGGCGATCGGCGACGAGCGGCGTTGGTGGATTTCGCCCACCGTACACCGAGCTCGAGCTATAAAAACGGCCGGGGTGCCTCTCTCTTCTTCCTCACACCTGGCCTCACTTCTCCTCCTCCTTCTTTCTCCATTACTGCTTACAGAAGCTCGGTCGAGGCTCTAATGGCGGAGGCGATGCCGGACTGGTTTGTGATCCTGATATGCGGAGGGCTGGCGACGCTGCTGGGGCTCTCTGTGCTCCTGTGCGCGATGATCTTCGACGAGTATCGCGATGCTGCGGCTCGGGTGTTGGCTCTCCGCGGTGGTGGTGATCATGAGGAGTAGATGGAGTGTGCCGGGTGCTAACTATTGTTAGGGGTGATTAGCTGGATGTAACACCGTTGCAAAGTTTTGCAAACAGTGTATGTGTCCGAATGATTATGGTTGTGAGTCTGCTCGTGGTGCTGAGTGAAATTAAATAATCCACGTCGTGAGAAAGTGTAGATGTAGCAACTCAGGGAAAAGAAAATCTCACTCCAGGGTTTTGCAAGGGAAAAACAGCTAATTTAAAGGAGCATAAACCACAACAAAAACTACACACATTAGCAGAAGCCAAATAATTGACTCGTCATACAAACTCAGGGTATTACGCATAAGTCACACACATAAATAAATGCTGCAAAGAACAAATACAGTAGTGACGTCTAAAATGAAAATGGTAACTGGACGGGGTCCTGATAAAATGTCTCTGGTAAAGGGATACATTCTTCTTCAATTGGAGGCAGTGGATTGACCAGTCGATGTATGCGTCTCTCCGTGTCGGGTCTCAGTGGTCTGCCGATGGCAATCTGAGGATTTAAATCTGCGAGGCTCTGGAGATAATCCATCACTCGCTGGTTTAAATGCTCTTGAGCAATTATGTACTGGATAAGGTTGGCCAGAACTGGGTCTCTCTCAATACGTCCACCGGGAAAAGATGTTACTTCTTCGGGTGCTGCACGGCTCGGAAAGTAATAATATCCTCGTTCGCGGGCATAGGGTACTGCGGATCGAAGACGAGCAATCGCTTCTTTCGCAGCAGCTTCTATGGCCAAGTGTGGGGTTGGCATAGATTTCCCCACGAAGGAAACTTTTATTGGATCTTGGTTGGGGTCTACAGGGGGAATGTGTACTGCTGCCCAATATTCCGAGGTGGATGGGGTGATCCTCGATTTGAACAGCTCGTACTGGGGTGGCTGGGTAGAACCCATGGTACTGCGGGTAAAATCCCACAATATTTTGACAAAGCTACCTGGAGTTGCATCTGGGGTTCTCAGATGAATGCTGGGGTTCGGCATGACAGGAAAAAGCGTGAGTGTTGTGCACAAAGTGAGGGTTGCTGGGTAAGGTCACAAGGTGGCCTTTATATAGCAATGTAGCCGGGTCGTTTCACCGTGGTGAATGGTAATAAATTTGCCAGCTTAGCTCCAAAGGTCGGGTCAGTGTCAGAGATACACATATCTCATAAAGAGATGTGTTACTGTGGTTGTCGTCGGGTTGGTTTTGGGTAGTTGTGCCCGGAAAAATATGCAGCTATGCGCTGACCAAATATGCAAGGCTATTATTAAAATAGAGGCACAAAGACAGGCTGCGTTAATATACGCGGTCGCATGATTACAAAACGAGGATACATTGAAACTTGGTGCTACTCATACGGCTTAGTCTACTTCGTTTATGTCTAAACGGGCGTGCCTGGTGGATGTCGAGGCTTCTCCACGTGTCTCTCTGCCGGGATTAGTCGGAGATGGCGGAGGAACTGCAGGGTCGGGGTAGTGAGAATGACCATTGCGGGGATTGTTGGCCACAACCCCGTTGGAGTGTGCTCCCAAAATGCGTCGAAGCACTTCTGGGGTTATCGCAGCACCTTGGCCGATGGCTGGGGCAGATCTCGGGGTCTCGATCGGTTGTCCAAACAGCACGACTGGGTTGTCGGTGTTGGGCTCGTTTTCTTCTCTCGCCGGGGCTCGACGAACCAGCTCTCCACGAGCTGCGATTAGGTCAATAGTGATCTGGTCGAACAGTGCCTCTAGTGCACTTACATAGCGCACTAGGTGCAATAATGCGGGGTCCGTCTCGTGATCTCCATTGGCAACTTGGGGTGGTCTACCATATCCTTCACGTCTGGGGTAGTAGTGGAACGAGCAACAGTTAAGTCTGGGCGACAAGTGCCTGAGATGAACTATAGCCTCTCGAGCGGCTAGCTGGATGGCTTGTGGCTCAAAGGAAGTTGTTCTTCCGGTGAACCGGTAGGGACGCTCGGGTGCTAGACTCCTACCGTAAATGTGCACAGTGGCCCAGAATTGGCGGTCTTCACCGCTCATGGGTCCTTGATACACAACATATTCTGGTGGCTCCTCTAACGCGTAGGCACGACGGGTGAGGTTTGCGAGGATGGTCACAAAACCTCCAAGGTTAGTTGCTGTGGTTTCGTTGTGCACTATAGGTCAAGGCATTATGGCTCAGTTTGGGGCAGCGGCTGTGTGTGCTGGTTTGGTGTTAGCGCGCCCCTTTTTATAGGAAAAAGGGGACGGAATCTTCCTTCGCACGCTTGTGAGAAAGGACTATTTAGGGGCTGGTCACTGGCGCATGAGTGACAGGTTAGGTTGATAGGTTGGGCACCGACTGCCAAAAGTGTTGGGTCACTGTGTGGCTATCTTGCACGAGAAGCTTGGCTGGGGTTTGGTTAGGGTCTGGTGGGTTGGTTTGCCTATGTTTATTGACCTGGCTAAGATAGGATTAGCCAATGGTCAGCCTGGCTCTGATACCAAGTCTGTCACGACCGGGTTTTCCGGGTAATAAATTTCCAGAAAAGACCGTCGTGCTCATCAGCCCCAGGATTACTGTTAGCTGATGAGGCTCCAACTTGATACAGAAATTCCAAGCAAAATACAAAATATGTAGTACAAGACCATTCTGGCCTGTGAGTACAACAAATGGTTTCTAGTGGTTGATGGCGGAAGCGGGTTGTGAAAAATCAGTGTCTATGGGACTCCATTTCCCACGGGAACAGCTGACCAGGTTAATTCCTATCTTCGCGAGGCTGCTATCTCCATTGAGTGGGTTCCGGGGCTGGCATCGCGTCGCTCCTCTCCGTGCGAGCAAAATCTGGCCAAGACAATAGCCAGGGACAAGCCAGTGAGTACTTTGAATGTACTCGCAAACATTATGAATACAGGTATAATATAACAATGATGTGCTGAAAATATTTTATGCTCATGACGTCAGTCACAAAAGATAAATAAATCTCGGATGCGTGCAAGCAAGTTATTTATAAAATTGCAATAACATGGTAGTATAAAAATTTATGAATCAAATAACAAGTAATGCCACAGTCGGGCGTCTGAGCGATGCCACATAAAGGGCTTTTAAAAGAAATGCCACAGTCGGGCGTCTGAGCGACGCCACATAAAGGGCTTTAAAAGAAATGCCACAGTCGGGCGTCTGAGCGACGCCACATAAAGGGCTTTAAAAGAAATGCCACAGTCGGGCGTCTGAGCGACGCCACATAAAGGGCTTTAAAAGAAATGCCACAGTCGGGCGTCTGGGCGATGCCACAAAAAGGGCTTTAAAAGAAACAATCATAATGAATATCCCTGGAGGTAGAACCATCCCAGAGATACTCGATAATAACAATAATATCATGGGTTAGTCAACAATAATAATAATCATCATAGATATCACAAGTCACGAGTAATAATTCCATTTTCTGGTTAACAGTTTCACCTCCGAAGACCGACACTAAGACCGACACCTGACCCATCCCAGACTGTAATCCT
>NC_041388.1:339578361-339644177 GCF_002162155.2 Triticum dicoccoides | reverse complement strand
AATAGGTTTATTCTCTGCAGAGGGTGTACTCTTTACCCACGAGTAACGGATTTCTCTAGTCCAGCAGGACTAATTCCGTCTACGGTCTTTTTGTTGAAAACACACCTAACTTGCACACACCAGCTTATCTCACACGTGTCTGGAATCACCCACGACACCTGTTAAGCAAACTTTAAGTGGGGAGGCTACAACCTCGCGTAGCATGGGATCAAATTTATATCGCGCGCTCTAAGGGGTGGCCTCCCCTCTCGGTCCCAACCGGAAACACCCATGCCCCCGGACCAGGTGGCCTGCCTACCAGCTACAACCGGTATCTTCCACCATGGCCTCTCTGTACGGTGTGTGCTGGAAAGAGGTTGACAACTTACTGAACCGTACTCTACTTGCTGTAGAGACGAGTGGTAGTACGAAACAAGTATGGGGGTTACTGGAACAAGACTCGATCTACGGTCGACTCAGGAGGTTCAAGTATTCCCTGCATGATTAGCATGACGCATATATTTCATCCATCAGAGTCACCTCTCATATCGCCTTACCATGCCATACCAGACATAACCGTCCCGACGGAGACCGGCGACAAACTCAAGCCTACCCAAGGCAGAGGTTTTCCCGGGTTCCTGCCGGTATGCATGCAAGGCATATGTGGGTGATTAACATCACAAGTGTGTCCATCTCCAACAGCATGGAAATCAACAACATGCACCCATGCATATGATCATATCACATGAAATAACAAGTCCTTCGAAATGCGGTGGTGTTATAAATGTATCAACGATCACACCAAAAATATTATGCCGGGATTCAGAATGCTTGCCTTCAATGTGTGGAAAGGCAGGGTGCACTCCAAAACTTTTGAAAGTTTCTTCTCTCTCCCCAAAATCCTATTTAAAAATATATTTGAATTAACACATATTTCAAAAACAGAACCAAAAAGTTGTTTGAAAATTTTTCAAATAAATCTTAAAATAAACTAGATCAAATTTGAGGAAGGTAGGAAAAAGAATCAACTCATTTGGAGTTATATTTAAAAAGTTATAGCCAGTCAAAGATTTGGTCAAATCTGTTATTTAAAATAAAACAGAAAAGAAAACGGTTCAGACTATTACGCTTTCGGTACAGAGGAGGCGTACTTGAGGCTTTACGCCTCCACTTAACCACGCGGACAGCGCGGGGTGTCACTGACAGTGGGCCTGCCTGGCCCACTGGTCAGGTTTGACCAGTCGCCGCGCGTCGTCTCCCTCCTTTGCCCGAGCGGAGCGGGGCTCCGGCGATCGTCGCCGACGTTTGGCTGCTCCTCGCGGGCCCCCGAGGGTGGGGATGGATCCGTAAGGCTGGGGCGGTCCTCCCGGTAGTCGTTGGGTCGGCGGGGACGGAGTGAGCTGCCGGCGGCGAGCTCCGCGGCGGAGGAAGGCTTCGGTGGCGAAGTGACTTTGTGGCGGCGTTGGCTCCCGATCAAAATCAAGTAGGGGAAAAGGCTCACGGGAGGATGAGGAGGTTCTTGGTGGAGAGAACGGAGAGGGAGAGGCCTCGGTGGTGCCGAAATGTCCGGGGCAGTGGCGGCGGCCGTGGTTGCCGAGATGAGGAAGGAGGCCTCCCCCGGGTCGATTTGCTGCCATGGGAGGACTAGGGGAGCATTCTAAGGCTTCCTGTGTGCACGGGGAGGCTCAGGGGCCTCCTTTTATAGCTCGTCGAGGTCGGTTCCGCGGCGGCCGGATAAGCTCTCCGGCGAACCTCCTCTCTGTAGCTTGCAGGGCAACGTGGCGTGGCTGGGGATGACGGCAAGAGCTAGTGGACGAGAGGGCACTGCTCCAGGGGCCAGGTGGCGAGCCGGGGTGGCTTGGGCGGCGCTGCACGGTGCAGGGCTGTCGGGCGGCGGCGGCGGCTAGCTCTTGGCTTGCCGGGCGTGGCGAGGGGTGGCTTGGCGCGTAGCTGAGAGAAGGGGAGCGCGTGGCGAGGTTCTGCAGAGCGGGCCAAAGCCGTGGGGGCCATCGTGTCGGCTCGGGCGCGCGGCTGCAATTTGCGCGCTCTGGGCGCGCCCAGTGCACGCACGGGACGTGCTCGACGAAATGCTATGGCATGTTAGGGGGCTCCAAACCATAAGAAAGTTAGCAGGGTGGGGTTATAGTTTAAGGCAAAACCATTGGACATGCTGGTCTGGCCAGGGGATTAAGTCCATAGTGCAAACAAGGACTCATGTCAAAACTGATCATGCCCGAAAGGTGTTTGACAAAATGCTAAGGGCACCTAGGCAGGTCTTGGGGTGGGCAAAAACTCCAGATGGTGGTCTCTTTAGATGCAAGAGAGAGTGGTGAGGTTATTTGGCCAAAAGCAGAAACTTGTTAGTGCAAGTTTTACAAAACTTCAATTCTGGACAGGAAATATATGACATTATTTCATGCACCAAAAAGGATCCAAAAGGTGCATGCTCCTGGACTTAAGGGTTTAACATGGGGGACTACAAGTAGGAGCAATGATCAAGGGTTAAAGAGCAAGTAAAAACATGGTTGTTGTACAAACCATCAAGTTGGTCCAGAATGAAGATGAGGTTGATTCACTCAAATTTTTCAAAGAACAAAAATAGGTTTTTGCACAAAGTGAAATAATAGGCTCCTACTGACCTCCCCTAATTTTGGTAGAAGTTTTAAAGAAATATTTAGATAGGTTGTAGTGAAAAATGCACTCTGGACCAGAGAAGAAAAATTGAGTGTAGGGCTCAAAATATTTCATGAATTGAATATATTTTAGCATAAAAGTGATTTAAAAACATCACATGACATCTCCAAATTTTTGTAGGAATTTTAAGTGAATTGATCAAATGGTTGTAGTTCAAATATGGCCATTTAACCTTAAAAATCCATTTTTCAAAAAAAAAACAATGATCAAGCAACTAAATCAGTTAATTAGTTATACTGGATTAAGGAAAAGTTTTACTTGAGAGGTTAATCAAGTCCAATAACACATTTGAAAAGTTTTCTCTCTGGGAAAAGCTCATAATAACAGGGAAGGAAATGATCAAAAAAAATGGAACTCAAAAATTCAAAGTTTTAAATCCTGGCAAAATTTTATTCCATTAAAACAAGGCCAAAATTTTGGGGTGTCACAAGTGACAGTCTTTTCTTCAACTTTAATAGGTGCAGCTACTTTTACTTCTATGGGAGGATGATATTTAAACCACTTCTCCTTAGGGAGATCAACATAAGTAGCAAAAGATTCACAGAAAGAAGCTACTATCTCAGAGTCAAGTCCATATTTAGTGCTAAACTTACGGAAAATATCGGTGTCCATAAAAGATTTAACACAATCAAACTTAGGTGTCATACCTGACTCCTTACCTTCGTCGAGGTCCCAATCTTCAGAGTTGCGTTTAATTCTATCCAATAAATTCCATCTGAATTCAATAGTCTTCCTCATAAAAGAGCTAGCACAAGAAGCAGCGAGCATGGTGCGATTGTTTTCAGAAAGCCGAGCATAAAAACTTTGCATAATTATTTCTCTCGAGAGCTCATGATTGGGGCATGAATATAACATTGATTTAAGCCTCCCCCAAGCTTGAGCGATGCTTTCTCCTTCGCGAGGCCAGAAATTATATATATAATTGCGATCACGATGAACAAGATGGATAGGGTAATACTTTTGATGAAATTCCAACTTCAATCTTTTATAATTCCATGATCTCATATCATCACATAGCCTATACCATATCAATGCGTCTCCCTTCAAAGATAAAGGGAAGACCTTCTTCTTAGCAACATCATCGGGTATACCTGCAAGCTTAAATAATCCACAAACTTCATCCACATATATTAAGTGCTCATCAGGATGCTTTGTTCCATCTCCTGTAAAAGGGTTAGCTAGCAGTCTTTCCATCATACCCGAAGGAAATTCAAAAGGAGTTTAATTTTCAATAGGTTCAGTAGGTTCAGGAGCAACTCTTTGCTCTACTGGACGGGGTGAAGATACCCCGAACAAGCCCCTCAGAGAATTACTTTCCATAGTAGCAAGTGACAGTAAATTTCATCACACTATATAATTTTTTCCTTACCAAATTCCACCTACCAAAGGCGCTACACTCCCCGGCAACGGCGCCAGAAAAGAGTCTTGATGACCCACAAGTATAGGGGATCTATCGTAGTCCTTTCGATAAGTAAGAGTGTCGAACCCAACGAGGAGCAGAGGGAAATGATAAGCGGTTTTCAGCAAGGTATTCTCTGCAAGTACTGAAATAAGTGGTAACAGATAGTTTTGTGATAAGATAAATTGTAACGAGCAACAATTAACAAAAGTAAATAAAGTGCATCAAGGTGGCCCAATCCTTTTTATAGCAAAGGACAAGCCGGAACAAACTCTTATAATAGGAAAAGCGCTCCCGAGGACACAAGGGAATATCGTCAAGCTAGTTTTCATCACGTTCATATGATTCACGTTCGATACTTTGATAATTTGATATGTGGGTGGACCGGTGCTTGGGTGCTGTTCTTACTTGAACAAGCATCCCACTTATGATTAACCTCTATTGCAAGCATCCGCAACTACAACAAAAGTATTAATGTAAACCTAACCATAGCATGAAACATATAGATCCAAATCAGCCCCTTACGAAGCAACGCATAAACTAGGGTTTAAGCTTTTGTCACTCTAGCAACCCATCATCTACTTATTACTTCCCAATGCCTTCCTCTAGGCCCAAATAATGGTGAAGTGTTATGTAGTTGACGTTCACATAACACCACTAGAGGCTAGACAACATACATCTTATCAAAATATCAAACGAATACCAAATTCACATGACTACTAATAGCAAGACTTCTCCCTTGTCCTCAGGAACAAACGTAATTACTCACAAAGCATATTCATGTTCATAATCAGAGGGGTAATAATATGCATATAGGATCTGAACATATGATCTTCCACCAAATAAACCAACTAGCATGAACTACACGGAGTAATCAACACTACTAGCAACCTACTAGCACCAATCCCGGACTTTGGGACAAGAATTGGATACAAGAGATGAACTAGGGTTTGGAGATGAGATGGTGCTGGTGAAGATGTTGATGGAGATTGCCCTCTCCCGATAAGAGGAGCGTTGGTGATGACGATGGTGATGATTTCCCCCTCCCGGAGGGAAGTTTCCCCGGCAGAACAGCTCTGTCGGAGCTCTAGATTGGATCCGCCAAGGTTCCGCCTCGTGGCGGCGGAGTCTCATCCTGAAAAGTTCCTCCTTATTTTTTTCTCATTGAAAGACTTCATATAGGAGAAGATGGACGTCGGAGAGCCACCAGGGGGCCCACGAGGTAGGGGGGCGCGCCCTAGGGGGGGCGCCCCCCACCCTCGTGAGCAGGGTGTGGGCCCCCTGGCCTTCATCTTTGGCGAGGATTTTTCTTTATTTATTTTAAGATGTTCCGTGGAGTTTCAGGACTTTTGGAGTTGCTCAGAATAGGCCTCTAATATTTGCTCCTTTTCCAGCCCAGAATTCCAGCTGCCGGCATTCTCCCTCCTTATGTAAACCTTGTAAAATAAGAGAGAATAGCCATAAGTATTGTGACATAAAGTGAAATAACAGTCCATAATGCAATAAATATCGATATAAAAGCATGATGCAAAATGGACGTATCATAGAACAGGAAAATGTATGCTAGTAATTCTTGCATCGGAAATTTCCTCGTTTCCCCTACAACAATTGTATCAATAAACACCTCCACATCATTATGATGTGGTTCCTCTATGCTGCCCTCAAAGGGTATCTCACAGACCCGGCAAAGATCATATAGTGACATCTCCTTAACCTCATCATATAAGTGAAATTCCACCGAAGGTGGTGATTTCTTAGCATGAAAGTGAAAATTTTGCACGAAAAATATTAGTGAGGAGGAGATACTGTTCGCGCTGGTCGCGGAGGAAGTCGATGAGGCCTGCATTCTCAGCCAAATAATAAAAGTCGTCATAAATCTCGGCTGCTCTCAAGAATTCATCAGAAGGCCATTCACACGGCCGAACCTCCGCAGTGCGTGGGAGATTATATTTGGGCTTCTTATTCTCTTCACTTTGCTTATCCTTCGAGCTTCGACTCGAAGAGCCCCTCAACAATCTCTTCATCATTTTCTTTCTCTGAAAAATTTCTGAAATTTTTAGTGACTCAAAATAAAAGTGAATCAAACTCAACAAAATTGATAGCAACTACTCCTACAAGTGCCTAGAGGCCATATCATGCATTAAAACTATTTTTGACCACATAAATTTGACATGCAAGCTCAAGAACAGGGTCACCTAAGTAGCCAAAATTTGCAATAAATAAAGCACTAGAACAAAAACTAATTGGACCATTGGAGGAGTCACATACCGAAAAACAATCCCCCAAAGCAGTTTTGTGAATGGAGCTTTGAGCAAGGAGATCGAAAATGGTAGCAAGATGAGATAGAACTCGAGTTTGAGCTGGAGGATGATTTTTTCTGGAGGAAGATGAAGTGTGTGGGTGCAAGAATAAGTGGAGGGGGCCCACGTGGGGTCCATGAGGCAGGGGGTGCGCCCGAGGGGGTGGGCGCGCCCTGGACCCTCGTGGCCAGGTGGTGGGTCCCCCTGGTGTGTTCTTGGTGCCAACAATTCTTAAATATTCTAAAAAAATGATGTAAAATTTTCAGGACATTTGGTGAACTTTTATTTTCGGGTTTTTTTATTGCAAGGATAATTCAGGAAACAGACAGAAAATACTATTTTCGCTTTATTTAATCTAAATAACAGAAAGTAAAGGGAGGGTACAGAGAGTTGTGCTTTCTAACTTCATCCATCTCATGCTCATCAAAAGTAATCCACTAACAAGGTTGATCAAGTCTTGTTAATAAACTCTTTCCAAATAACATGAAACCGGAGAATTTTCGAATAACACTAAGTTACCTCAACGGGGATATGCATGTCCCCAACAATAAGAATACCGTTGGAATTTTCCCAATAGAATTGATACTATGGACTTGAGGCTGTTTCCTCGGAAAGTGTACCGTATGCTCATTACCATTAACATGAAAAGTGACATTGCCTTTGTTGCAATCAATAACAGCCCCTGCAGTATTCAAAAAGGGTCTACCAAGAATAATAGACATACTATCATCCTCGGGAATATCAAGAATAACAAAGTCCGTTAAAATAGTAACGTTTGCAACCACAACAGGCACATCCTCACAAATACCGACATGTATAGCAGTTGATTTATCAGCCATTTGCAAAGATATTTCAGTAGGTGTCAACTTATTCAAATCAAGTCTACGATATAAAGAGAGACGCATAACACTAACACCGGCTCCAATATCACATAAAGCAGTTTTAACATAGTTTCTTTTAATGGATCATGGTATAGTTGTGTTGGGGAATGCAGTATTTCAAAATTTTCCTACGCATACGCAAGATCCATCTAGGTGATGTATAGCGACGAGAGGGGAGAGTGTTGTCTACATACCCTCGTAGACCGTAAGCAAAAGTGTTATGACAACGCGGTTGATGTAGTCGTGCATCTTCACGATCCGACCAATCCTAGCACCGAAGGTACGCACCTCCGCGATATGCGCACGTTCAGCTCGGTGACGTTTGCTACCTCTTGAGCTTGCGTTGGTTTTCCCTTGAATAGGAAAGGGTGATGCAGCACAGTAGCGTAAGTATTTCCCTTAGTTTTTGAGAACCAAGGTATCAATCCAGTAGGAGACTACACGCAAGTCCCTCATACCTACACAAACAAATAAGAACCTCACAACCAACGCGATAAAGGGGTTGTCAATCCCTTCACGATCACTTACGAGAGTGAGATCTACTAAAGATAATAAGATAAATATTTTTCGTATTTTTATGATATAGATTGGAAAATAAAGATTGGAAAATAAACGGCGACAGAAATGGCTAGTTGACGGGAAACTAATATGATGTTAAGTAGACTCGAGGGCCATAGGTTTCACTAGTGGCTTCTCTCAAGATAGCAAGTATTACGGTGGGTGAACAAATTACTGCCGAGCAATTGATAGAAAAGCACATAGTTATGATGATATCTAAGGCAATGATCATGAATATAGGCATCACGTCTGACGACAAGTAGACCGAAACGATTCTGCATCTACTACTATTACTCCACACATCGACCGCTATCCAACACGCATCTAGAGTATTAAGTTCATAAGAACATAATAACGCATTAGGCAAGATGACATGATGTAGAGGGATAAACTCAATAAATATGATATAAACCCCATCTTTTTATCATCGATGGCAACAATACAATACGTGCCTTGCTGCCCCTGCTGTCACTGGGAAAGGACACCGCAAGATTGAACCCAAAGCTAAGAACTTCTCCCATTGCAAGAAAGATCAATCTAGTAGGCCAAACTAAACCGATAATTCGAAGAGACTTGCAAAGATATCAAATCATGCATATAAGAATTCAGAGAAGAATCAAACAATATTCATAGATAATCAAATCATAAACCCACAATTCATCGGATCTCGGCAAACACACCGCAAAAAGAGTTACATCGAATAGATTTCCAAGAAGATCAAGGAGAACTTTGTATTGAGATCCAAAGAGAGAGAAGAAGCCATCTAGCTAATAACTATGGACCCGAAGGTCTGTGGTAAACTACTCACACATCATCGAAGAGGCTATGGTGTTGATGTAGAAGCCCTCCGTGATCGATTCCCCCTCCGGCAGAGCACCGGAAAAGGCCCCAAGATGGGATCTCACGGGTACAGAAGGTTGCGGCAGTGGAAATAGGGTTTCGTGGTGCTTCTGGATGTTTTCGGGGTATATGGGTATATATAGGAGGAAGAAGTACGTTGGTGGAGCTGCGAGGGGCCCATGAGGGTGGGGGCGTGCCTACCCCCCTGGGCATGCCTCCCAGCCTCGTGGCCTCCTTGCTTATTTCTTGACATAGACTCCAAGTCTCCTGGATCATGTTTGTTCCAAAAATAACTCTCCCGAAGGTTTCATTCTGTTTGGATTCCGTTTGATATTCCTTTTCTGCGAAACACTGAAATAGGCAAAAAAACAGCAATTTGCACTGGCCTTTGGTTAGTAGGTTAGTCCCAAAAATAATATAAAAAGGTATATTAAAGCCCATTAAACATCCAAAATAGGTAATATAATAGCATGGAACAATCAAAAAATATAGATACGTTGGAGACGTATCAAGCATCTCCAAGTTTAATTCCTGCTCATCCTCGAGTAGGTAAATGGTAAAAACAGATTTTTTTGATGTGGAATGCTACCTAGCATAATTCTCGATATAATTTTCTTTATTATGGCATGAATGTTCAGATCCGAAAGATTCAAGACAAAAGTTTAATATTGACATAAAAATAATAATCCTTCAAGCATACTAGCAATGCAATCATGTCTTCTCAAAATAACATGACCAAAGAGAGCTATCCCTACAAAATCATATAGTGTGGCTATGCTCCATCTTCACCACCCAAAATATTTAAATTATGCACAACCCCGATGACAAGCCAAGAAATTGTTTCATACTTTTGATGTTCTCAAACTTTTTCAATCTTCACGTAATACATGATGGACATATCACTATAGGTGGAATAGGATGGTGGTTGTGGAGAAGACAAAAAGGAGAAGATAGTCGCACATAGTCTAGGCGTATCAACGGGCCATGGAGATGCCCATTGTCTGTGTGGATCTCGTGTAGGGGGTCCCGAACTGTGCGTCTAGGATCGATGGTAACAGGAGGCAGGGAACACGATGTTTACCCAGGTTCGGGACCTCTCTATGGAGGTATACCCTACTTCCTGCTTGATTGATCTTGATGAATATGAGTATTACAAGAGTTGATCGACCGCGAGATCGTAATGACTAAACCCTAAAAGTCTAGCCTGTATGACTATGGTAATGATTGTCCCTATCGGGACTAAGCCCTCCGGTTTATATAGACACCGAAGGGGACTAGGGTTGTACCAGGTCAGTTACAGAGAAAGGAATCTTCATATTGGGTCGCCAAGCTTGCCTTCCACGCCAAGGAGAGTCCCATCCGGATGCAGGAGAGAGTCTTCAATCTTGTTTCTTCACAGCCCATTAGTTCGGCCCATGTCCAACAGGTCGGACGCTCGAGGACCCCTTAGTCCATGACTCCCTTAGTAGCCCCTGAACCAGGCTTCAATGACGAGGTGTCCGGCGCGCAGATTGTCTTCGGCTTTGCAAGGCGGGTTCCCCTTTCCGAATACTTCAGGATAGTCTTCGGATGAAACGACAGTGTCCGGACCTGCAACACAAGTACCACCACCGTAGAGTATAGTATTTTACGAGTCCAATCTGCTGATAATTTTTATAACGTTACATCAAGCTTGCCTGATAATTTATTTCGAACCATTTCCTATCCCGCCGTTCCACGTTTCGAGGCATGGTTGTTATTGGCACGTCCTGTCGAAACAGAGATCATGTCCCCTTATTGCGGGATTCTCATCAATACGAGCGTGGATAACCCAACCGTTCTGTTGGAAAGATTCCTTAAGAATAGGCAAGTCTTCAGGCTCAGGAGGAGGCGTTCAATACCCGATGCCTTTATAAAGGAACCAAGGGCCGTGTTTTTATGCCAAACCTCTCCTCAGCCTTCCCAACCTCAAGTTCTAGCACCCAAGGTTCGACTTCATTGCTCCAATCTTCCCCATCATGTCCGGACCCAGCCCTCAAGGTCGATGGGTGCTTCCTCCGTTACAGAGGAGGATATCACAAAGCTTCGGACGGCCAGATACCTGACCGCGGAGATCCCCCACAGGCTTCCTACTCAAGGACAGGTTATTCCGACCTCCAGATCTAGCGAGAGGGTCGTATTCATCTCTCACTTCCTCCGAGGGCTAGGGTTCACTCTCCACCCCTTTGTCCGGGGGCTAATGTTTTATTACGGACTAGATTTTTCACGATCTAGCTCCGGATTCTTTTCTCCACGTCTTAGCGTCTATCATCACGTGCTAGGCCTTCCTCCAAATCCCCCTACACTTCAGCCTATGGCTGTCGGCGTTCTGGGAATGGGGGTCCCCAGACTTGCCTGCCTGCGGCGTGGCTCAAGCGGGGCCCAGTGCGGCCCATCTTCATCAGCTCAAGCTCAAAGACCCTCGCGAGGGGCCAAGCCTTGCGGGGCGGACGACAGGAAGCTTCCTCAGAGGCAGCCTCATCAGGCAGGCTCGCGAGGAGGCGGAGAGATCAAGGTAGGCGTACCTCATGAGGAACCCGTGACGCAAGCCATGACGATCGAGACCAGGCGGGCGCCGGCCTGCGCAGTGTCCTTGTTTCCCCTTTGGTGCAAAGGGGGCAAGCACAGGCCAAGGCATCAGGCAAAGGTTACCATTCCGGTGCAATGAGACCAAGACCAGCCAGGCGGTAGGACGGAGGTCACCATGGAGCCCAAGACGGCGTCATCGCCAGTGCTTTTGGCAGCCGAAGGCCACCTTTGGTCAGGATAACTTGTACTAGATGTTCCCCTTCGAAATGGCCAATTGTTGGCGCCCTTCCCGCTCATTATTTGGGGAGAGGCCCAGGGCCTCTATAAATAGAGCTAGCCACCACAGAGTAGGGGGAGACCCCCGGAGAGATCTGGTAGAACCCCAGCAGAGAGAGAGAGGCGACAGAACTCACCCTAGCATTTCATCGCACCAGCTCAAGAACACCTCTCGCGAGGCTGTTCTTCCCTTGTACTGTCCATCATCAGCCCCAGAGGCAATCCACCACACCACACACTGGAGTAGGGTATTACACCACAACGGTGGCCCGAACCAGTATAAACATTGTGTCTCTTGTGTTGTTCATCATTTTCATCTTAGTTCGCACGAGAGGATCGGATGTAGATCGGTAGGGGAGAGATCTCCGCGCGCACCCCAGTGTTCGAACCTCAAGGGTCTGCCGGAACCCGAAACCCGACATTTGGCACGCCAGGTAGGGGTGCGCCGGAATCTTCCTTCCGCTGTTCGCGTGTGATCTTCCGTCGTGTTCATGGCTGACGCTCGTCGGGCTCGCGCCGAGCGCCGGGCTGCTCACGCCGCTCGCGTCGCCCAAACGGCGCCCGTCGGCGGCCCCCCTCATCGTTCCCCGTCGCCCTCCGCCAACGCCGCCACCGGCCCAGCGGGGAACGAGCAGCAGGCCTCATCCCAGCACCCCTCGGTGCGGCGGGATGGCCACACCGCCACCACGTCGCTGACTCCAGCTGGCTCGTCGTCCCACGCCCGTCGTACACCCATGGACGCGCACGCCTCACTGCTCTTGGCGTGGGAGCTCCTGCACTATCGACCCGTCGACGACCTCTACGAGGACTGGCTCACCCGCATCACCGAGCTCGTCAGTGCCGTAGGGGGCTCCCCCTTGCGGTCCCTCTCGCTGCCTCGCCTCCGTCCCGTGCAGGGGGCGAGGATCAGGAGGCGCCTCTGCCGCCTCCTCCCCAAGAAGGTGCCTGGGATCCAAGGCGCGCAGCCCCAGGGCGAGACCCTCCACGTCCGGTGCCAGCGCAACAAGAAGGGAGCTGCCAAGAGATCCCACGTCCCCGGGAAGGTGCTCGCGTGCTCCCAGCGCCGGCGCGCCAAGATCGCGCCCCAGCGCCTCCACGACAAAACCCCGCGCTGCTCCCAGTGGCGGCGCGTGGTGACCCGCAAGAACGAGTCCAGCACCAGCAAAGGGCGCCGGTGGCCACGGTGGGCTGCCTCGCCTTCACCCCCGAGCTGCGCGGCGTCACATGGCCAGGCAAGTTCAAGCCTGACCTCCCTCCCTGCTACAATGGCACAGCGGACCCCGTGGAGTTCCTGCAGCTCTACGAGCTGGGCATCGTAGCCGCCAACGGAGACGAGAGGTCATGGCGAATTGGTTCCCCATGGCGCTCAAGGACGGCGCCCGCACCTGGCTCCTGAACCTGGCGCCCAGCACGATCTCCTCCTAGAGCGAGATGCGCACCCGCTTCATCGCCAACTTCCAGGGCACTCGCGACCGGCCCCCGGCCGTGAGCGACCTGCGCTGCATCAAGCAACAGCCAGGAGAAACCCTACAGAAGTACATCCAGGGCTTCAACTACGCTCGCCTCAAGATCCCCAAGGTGACTGAAGAAGCCATCATCTCAGCCTTCTCCGACGGCGTGCGCGACGTCAAGATGAAGGAAGAGCTAGCAATCCATGAAGACCTGTGCACATCCCTGGAGCTGTTCAACTTGGCGATCAAGTGCGCGAGAGCTAATGAAGGGCGTTTCTCCCTTCTCGAGCTCCCGGCAGCCGACCCGGAAGAAAAGAAGCTCAAGGCCAAGGACGTGAAGCGCAAGGGGGCTGCCGTGCTAGCAGCGGAACCGGACACCAAGCGAGGCAGGGATCAACCTGAGTCATCTAAGGGCGGACGGTACTGCGTGTACCACGACCTCCACACCCACAACACCAATGAATGTCAAGAGCTCGTAGCTGTGCGAGATGGGCGAATCGGCCGACGCCCAGAGCGCAACGACAGGGGCTATGGCCGAGGAGGAGGAAGAGGCGGTGGACGATGGGAAGACCGTGGCCTTCGCCAGGGATGGTGTGACCGCCCTCGCGAGGACCACTGGCAAGACCAGCCTTGCGAGGGAGGCTGGAGGGACTAGCCTCGTGAGGACCGTCCCCACAGCAACACAGGCCTCCCTCCTCTGTCGCCTCCACCAAGGAGGAACGAAGACCAACACCAAGACGAAGGGGCTGGGGGCTTCCAAGAGCCGCGTGCAATTGCTTGCATCCTGGGCGGCGCCCAGGCCCCAGCTTCACAGCGCATCTTCAAGCAATTTGCTCGCGAGGTGAATGCAGTCCTTCCCAAGCTTGAGGCCACGCGCCCTCTCAGGTGGTCTTCGTGCGCGATGACATTCAGTTCCACAGACCAGATCAAGTGTGCGGCAACAGCCGGAGTCCTCCTGATGCTTTGCTCCCCAGTCATCAGCAACGTGCAGGTCACCATGACCCTCATCGATGGCGGAGCAGGACTCAACATCTTGTCCGTCAAGACGTTCGACAATCTCCAAGTGCCATACGACCAGCTTCAGCCGACCAAACCTTTCTCAGGAGTCACCGATGGTTCCACTGTTCCAATTGGGCAGGTTCGCCTTCCGGTCACCTTCGGGCAACGCAACAACTACCGCACCGAGCTCATCGACTTCGATGTTGCTCACATCTGCCTGCCATATAACGCCATCCTCGGGTATCCAGCCCTAGCCAAGTTTATGGCAGTGACTCACCATGGTTACAATGTCCTCAAGATGCTAGGAAGCAGTGGAGTCATCACCGTACCCTGTGAAGAAAGGGACGCAGTGTGCTTACTCGAGCGTGCGTTCCAAGCCGCAGCAATCGAAGACCCAGATCGCAGGAGCGGGAGGCCTCCCGAGGCGACCCTCAAGAAGAAGAAGACCTCACCTGGCCAGAGCCACAAGGAAGCAGGCACCTCCGGAGGTATCGCATCAGGATTCGCGCCCGATCAGGGAGCACCGCCCTCTCGCGCATAGGAAGGCGTGCCCGGCGCCCTCCTTAGGCAGGGCTTGGGGGCTCTCTCTTGGACAGCCACCGACCTTGCCAAGGTCGCGGGGGAGGCGCTCGGGCACCACTTGGAGGGGTGCTTTCAGGCACGCTTCCTTCAGAAAGGTACAAGTCAAAGGAGACCAAACCCTCAGGAGTTCATCGCAAGGAACACCCAAGAGCTACAAGAGTCCAGAGTCATGTGCGGCAGCCACCGCATACCTGCCGTGGCCCCACATCCAGGCGAGGATGGAGGACTACACGTCTGCGTCGATGTACCAGGGCTCAACCAAGCTGCGTCCCACGAGCGCCTATGGCCTTCGGCCGTAGGGCGCTGCGTGGGACCACCCCACAGCTACGTTCGCATGCCCTTCGGCCTGCCGAGCACGGTCGCCGCACATCAGCGCCTGTTGAGGAGCATTCTGGAGGCTTAGGAGGTCAGGCATCGCGCAGTCCTGGCAGAGGTGGCGATGGTCCCCGAAGACCTGCACGTGCCACCAGAGCCTCCCGAGGCCCCTGGGCCTGGGGGCTCATGAGGGCCGACATCTTCACCGCGCATCGCTCACTTCCTCAGCATCACTTCATCTCCAACAGCACCAGGTGACATCTTTCAGAGTTCTACTTTCAGCCGGGAGCGCCCACAGGGCTGCACCATTCCCAGGCCGCGCGGGTCCGTCCCCGCGGCATGTATCCATTTTGTTTATGCTCTTTATTTAGCTTGTTGGGGGCTCCCCTCAGGCTGCATCATCCCACGCCGCTCGGGCCCGACCCAGCGGCGGCTGCTTTTACCTGCGCTTGCTTGAAATTGGATTTCCTCCTATGTGCTTAACATACCTGACCTAATCACCTACTCGATCGACGCCTATTTGAAGAGCCGCTCGCTCAGGCACGGTGCATGCGCATGGGTCCGTCCCTGCAGCGTTGATAAACCTGAGTGGTCGAGCTCTGGCCACGGCAGCCCCGCACGGCGCCACCTCACCAGGCCCTCAGTGCCCTGACTGCTCCCTCGGAGTGACCATAGGTTGGCCGGCGACCGTAACGACAGGCCTTGTTTCTCCTCATGATTGGTGTAGGACCTACTCTAGGAGCAACATCAGGGGAATCGTGAGCTCTCTCTCCCTCTCTTCAGCACGGACCGCTTGCACGTTAAAAGGGGGGTACCTGAGCATCGCGACTCATGGGATCCTACTGGCTCTCCAGCCCTCACCCCCTGGCCTTGACCCACGGCATCACGACCTGTCATACTAGCGGCGGCTGAGCTCGCTCGAGGGCCGGGACCTGAGGACGTAGAGCGTTAAGGAAAGTGCGGGGGAGTGGGAGGAAGCTCGCGAGGGCCTAACCCAGCAGGGCCTCGACCACCGCCTCTCGGGCCAGGCGCCTCTCCGAGGAACTACGTCAGACACACAAGATAAGTCGTGTCGTCATAAAAGCTAGACCAACGCAGCGCTAAATCCCCGTCCATTGCAACTCTGTCACGTCGACGCTACCTTCCTTTCTCGCCCAGCAAGGATTGCTTGAGCACTAAAGGGGACCTCCCAAGCATCGCGACTCGGGGGCTCTTACCGGACCTCGGGCCGCTCACCTCCTGGCCTTGACCACGGCATCGCGACCTGGCATACCAGCGACGGCTGAAGCTTGCCTGGGGACTGGGACCTGTTAGCGTAGAGCGCCAAGTCCTCGTGAGGATAGAAAGGGGGAGCTTAGTCGGAACAGAACGGACACCTCACGCCAATTCATATGAAGGATATAGTAATTACAAAAGCACGGCAGGCGCCTTACATACCCCTGCGGGGTGTTTCTTTAATTCCTTGCAGGGAACAAAAGGTGCTAACCCTAAGGAACGCTACTTGCCAGCACCTCCCCAGGCGACACCATCATCAACAGTGGGCTGCCCAGTGCTGGCGCCAATCCCATCCAGATCAGTGGCGTGGGCGGCCCGATGCAGCTGCCTCACTCCGAGCGCGGCGCGAGCTCGGAGGCTCGTAGCTGTCGTCGCTCGTCTCGGGGTCGCGAGGAGTTCGGGGGAGCCGTTGAAGCCCGCAGTCCCTTTGCTGCAGCCTGAGGAGCTGCAGGAGGACCAACAGGCTGGGCTGGTCCTTGCCAGTTCTTCATCACTGCCGCTTCCCTTAGGGCAGCATTCTAGCCGGCGTCCTTCTGCATCAAAGACCTTGAAGAACATCAAGGAGGCGTCGTCGTATTCAAGATGGCACCAAGGCACTGTCTGCGCGACAGACCCGGGCAATCTCACCCCAGCCCCGGGTCATGAAGACCTTGCCCGGAGCGATGACCACGACCTCCGCTCCGGTTGCAGGGGTGCCACAGTCGGCGTGCTACAGCCAGAGCTCCAGGGCCCTGCTCGGCGACATCTCGAAGGCGAAGGAGGGAGGAAGGCGGATCCACGAAGTTGGAGGCATGGCGGCGTGAAGCACAAGATCGTGAGAGGAGCGCTCTGCGTGGACGCCAGGGGGACGATGCACACCACTGTGACTCACCGGCGTCGGCGGCGACGTTGTCGGTGTTGCTCGGTGCCCTCCCCCTGGAGCCTACGACGTGGGCGTGCAAGGGCACCGGAAACCCAGGCGGCGGCCGCTCGTACCACGGCCTCGACACCACCTGCCATGCGCCTTCGTCCCGGTGACAACGGATTGACCACTTCTTCGGCGGGAGGGGGTCAGGACCCTCTCTGGGGGCCTTACCCTTCTCCTCAGCTGAAAACCGGCGGATCGGTGCCATTGGCGCAAGAGGAAGCAAGGATGAGGAAGAAGAAGAGGAGGAGTGACGGAAAGGGGTGAACCGGCGAAGCTCACGCGGCCCCGTACTTATAGTCGGGGAAGGCCAACCGCCGAGCGCCATGACCTCAGGTAATCATGACCCATATCTTTACATTTAGGGACTTGTCAGTCGTGCAGTTGCCGAGGCGTCATGGGAAGTGCAGACGCCCACACCCAATCAACCGCCACGCGGCGCCCAAGGCTGCAGGCTGTTAGGGCCCGCGACGCTTCATGCTTGCCCCTTCGTGTCTCTGCTAAGCCAAGCCCGTGCGCGCCTTGGGCCCGGGGGCTACTGTCGGCATTCTGGGAACGGGGGTCCCCAGACTTGCCTGCCTGCGGCCTGCAGCGTGGCTCAAGCGAGGCCCAGCGCAGCCCATCTTCATCAGCTCAAGCTTAAAGACCCTCGCGAGGGGCCAAGCCTCACGGGGCGGACGACAGGAAGCTTCCTCAAAGGCAGCCTCATCAGGCAGGCTCGCGAGGAGGCGGAGAGATCAAGGCAGGGGTACCTCGCGAGGAACCCGTGACGCAAGCCATGAGGATCAAGACCAGGCGGGCGCCAGGCAGGCACCGGCCTGCGCAGTGTCCTTGTTTCCCCTTTGGTGCAAAGGGGGCAAGCACAGGCCAAGGCATCAGGCAAAGGTTACCATTCCGGTGCAACGAGACCAAGACCAGCCAGGCGGTAGGACGGAGGTCACCGTGGAGCCCAAGACGGCGTCATCACCAGTGCTTTTGGCAGCCGAAGACCACCTTTGGTCAGGGTAACTTATACTAGATGTTCCCCTTTGAAATGGCCAATTGTTGGCGCCCTTCCCGCTCATTATTTGGGGAGAGGCCCAGGGCCTCTATAAATAGAGCTAGTCACCACAGAGTAGGGGGAGCCCCCGGAGAGATCTGGTAGAACCCCAGCAGAGAGAGAGAGAGGCGACCGAACTCACCCTAGCAGTTCATCGCACCAGCTCAAGAACACCTCTCGCGAGGCTGTTCTTCCCTTGTACTGTCCATCATCAGCCCCAGAGGCAATCCACCACACCACACACTAGAGTAGGGTATTACACCACAACGGTGGCCCGAACCAGTATAAACATTGTGTCTCTTGTTTTGTTCATCATTTTCATCTTAGTTCGCACGAGAGGATCAGACGTAGATCGGTAGGGGAGAGATCTCCGTGTGCACCCCAGTGTTCAAACCTCAAGGGTCTGCCAGAACCCGAAACCCGACAATGGCTCAAGACCTTTAGTGTGAAGCCGAAGGTAGTCGATGGGGAACAGGCGGAGTGTGGCGGTGCTGTAGTAAGAAAGCTTACCAACACTCTCTGGCCAAAAGGTTCTTTCACCGAAACTTCCAACCAATGGCAGCGAGAGTGGTTTTACATCACGGAACCCCATAGTACTAAGTGGGCAGTTGTACCTGCATTCCGTTCCGGCCCTCCGTTACAGCTTGCATCATGGGTCAATGAGGGGCTGGACTAGGGATCAGTTGATGAAGTGCAGACTCTACAGAGCCCCATCCGAACCCTCCTTGAGAAGGACATATATCTTGTCGACGTGATTCAAGTAATGCTAGTCCGCCGAGCTCTACCATGCCAGTGTAGGCCTCTCCACATGTGGGAGTTTAATCCGGAAGGACCACGAACTCTCCAACACTTCTTCGGCATTGCGCACAAAGGGATGTGGAAGTTGTTTTTTGGGAAACGAAAACATGGGTTGGACACCACTGAGGACGCCGGCCTCGACTGCAACCGTCCAGATACCCTGGTAAGCACTTGACTTCCAAACACTTTGTATTTAAGTATGCCATAATACATTACTAAGCACACTATCTTCTTCAGGGCTGGATAAAGAAAGCAGAACTAATTAGGTGTTCAGCCCCCTTCCCGAAGGCTCAGCGGATCCTGTGTTAACAAGGATGCTCGACACCATACAGATGCCTGTGAAGGAGAGCAAAGCGGAGAGTGGGAGGACCAAAGATGGCTTCCATCCCGAAGGTATATCAGACATTGTGTCCGGGGGAATCAAGATTCCATCGTCCGAAGACAAAAATGAAGGGGAAGTCAACATCTCTTCCTCCCACGGAAAGAAAAGGGCCGCCTCCGAAGATTGGGAGGAAAAGGCTCCTAAGTGAGGCAAAATGCCTTTGACGGGTGGCCCGGGCTTGGAGGGCGATGTCATTGCATAGTCCCATGATGAGGACAAGCCTCAGGCCAAATATAAGTGAACAAGGGTGTTTTAAACATGTCCTGTTCCTTTCTTGTAACATCTAGAATATTTTTTTTGCAGTTCGGCACGCAGTCTTCTTCAACAGTCCTCTTCCTCGGGGGACCTTCTCCCGGAGATGATGGAAAGCGAGACGCCTCCACTGGTCTCCTCCCCCAATAGGGCGGACGACTTCGAGGTATCGTCGCGGAGGGTCTCCCCCGATCAACAAGTTGTGCAAGGGATGAAGACACCATTCGAAGGTGATACTTCGAAGGCCCAGGGTCCGGGGGCCAGTAATGGAAGTCCCGAGCAGTCCGGTCTACATCCGGATACGAATAAATGGATTCCTTCAAAGGGAGACTGTACTCCTTCAGCAGCTTCCGGGGACCCAGAAGCGCCGGATACATTGATGAACATGCTACGGCGGGCATCCGTCTCAGAGGAACATCGTACCTTGATGGGCACAGTGGTTGAAAAGGTCCTATCCGTGAAAAGTGGATTGAATGAGGCCTTCGTGATCCTGCTAAGAGGCTTCGAGGTTTGTACTGTAATATGTTCGATTGTGTTTTATTCACAAAATACACCTGTGTATAGATAGTAGCCCCTGAGACTCTGATTGGCTTCCCGAGGGAGGCGATTAGAGGATCAAAATATATGCCCAGGAAATAATCTGATTAATTGGAACATAGGTTGTGACCTCTCCGGTAACTGCCCGGACTACAGAAGTTGCGGATTTGCAACACAAGATTGATGAGGCGGATAAGGATATCACGCTTATCAACAGGCGACTTGACGAGGCACAAGGTATGTTTTTTGGGGCAGCCATACTATGCACGTGTTTACAATATAAGCATGATGCAAAGAATTGTGCAATAAGATGTACATATCTGCAGATGGTGCTGCCGCAGTCGAGGTCCTTCGGGCTGAGCTAGCCCGGGCCAAGGAGTATGCCCAGATTAGTAATGCGGCTGCCGAAAGGGCATCTGCCGAGCTAAAGGCCGAACAGGCTGCTCTGCACCGATGCAAGGAGAAAATATCCTCGATGATTCTTGAACTAAAGGAGGCCGTTAGCCGCTGTGGATTTCTTGAGAGGGATGATAAAGCCAAAACGACTGATCTTGACAGGGCCTTACAAGAGGCAAGAGAGGCCCAGTCCGAATCTAGAGCGGCCTGGGAGGAGATCCGGCAAGCTGGGGAGATCGCGGCTGGTAAGCCCTTTTTATTGAAAACTAAGTTCGGTGATCCAAATTATGCCCCGCTTAATCAAGTGTGGAGTTCTCCAGATGCATTGTTGGATTTTCCGAAGAGTGCTTCCGATGCGGCACAGTTTTACCAAGCGCAAGAAGGGTATGCAACGGAGAAGCTTTTCTGGTCACAATTTGGTGCGTCAAAGCGCCCATTGTTGCTGAACAAGCAGATGACCCAATGGGCAGAACTGCACTGGATATCCGGCACTGCCATGAAAGACGTCGTAGTTCAGCTGTGGCCAACCGAGCCAATTCCGGATAGTTATTTTGGTTTGGTGCGACGACTTGCTGCCATGGTACCGCGCATCGATGCCGTTAAGCAATCAACTTGCATTGAAGGTGCATGGATGGCCTTTGCCCGTGTGAAAACATACTGGACGAAGATGAAGGCCATCGATGTTGCAGCAAAGAGTCCACCCAAGGGCAAGGACCATCATGCACTAGAGCATTATTTCGAAGATGTCTTAGAGGCTGCCCGGTTGATAGAGGGCCAGTGCTCGAAAGATATGATATTCGAGTGAGATGTATTGACATTGTGAAAAATGGTATTGTGAAATAATGAAGTTTATTTTAGAGTTGCTTAAAAGCTTTGAATCCTCCCGTGCGGCCGTTTTTATATAATCTGAAAGATTTCCAGTCGTCGGCTTCAGCCCCCTCGTAGGAAATACGAGGGTGTTTGGAAAAGCAATTGATCACTCTTAACACAACGTCTTGGTCCAAAAAGGAGGTGTCAATGCGGTGAAGTAGGCAATCAGACTATAGGGCGTTAACACTTTCACTCAACCATAGGAGTTTTGTGGTGGATCTATGATATAGATCCTGTTATGTACGTAGTTATCCCAATGCGGTGCGTTACATGTATGACCCGAAAGAAGGTCCTTCATATAATACGGGGGAATCTCAAAAGATCCCGTTAAGTCGTCGAGCGGTTGACCAGCTCTCGTCGCATCATGACAGTCAGTTTTTGGCTTTCTCTACTGTGGTGTTTGACCAGATGAACCGAAAGCACAATTGCAGTAGTTCTCCCTTTACTACCCTAGCCGATAGAGCGGAATGTAAGGTAGCAAGCACAGGATCCGGCCAACCCAACTATTGACCCAAGACATGATTCGGAGCTGATGCATATAAGGCCGAACTCGCGACGCCGAATTATGCTATGAAGCTGTTCGGACTTTGTTGGCAACTCATCTTGTTCCAATGTCAAACCCCTGGCAAGGTATTCCGGGGTGGGTGTGTGAAACAACAAAAATGAGCAAAATTCGGTTCTTTATAGAAAAGTGAATACCAGATGCGGAGTATGTTCACTAGAATCTAACTGACATGCCAATTGTCATTTTATAGATAATGACGCCACGACCCCGGCTATTTGACATGCCAGGGGTCAGCGGCTGAGGAAACATGCACTTTACTGGCTCGAAAAATAGGGAGTGTGGTCTATAAAAAGTTATTTTGGACCTCCTGTCGCACGTCTATGCCGCCTTTCCTTGGTGAAGGGGCTCCTTAACAGGAGTAGCCTTTGGGTGAATTTATGAGCCCGGACTCTGACACAGTCCATGAGATGACCAGCCTTTGCGCTACCTGTGGCGAGGGATGATGGAAAAAGAAAGAGTAATATAAGAAAGGAAAAAGGAAAAAAGGAAGTAGTTTATGGGAGTACTTGTAGACCCGTCCGTGTTGTGCTTCCGCCGATGCCCAGGCTATTTGAAGTGCATGGTTATGTATGCGCGGTACACATTTTGCAGGTATATGAGGCGGACGGCGGAAGCCGAACTGCTAGTCCCGCTCCAAACTTGGTCGATCCTATTGAATGGAGACCGGTGGCTTAACGGCCAACAAGGTATGCGGTTTAATGAGACCACTTTGTACTTCGGCTGAGGTTGTTGTAGTGTGATCCTCAGTCCGGAGGGAGTGTCTCTCCAGCTCCCCTGTAGAGTTGTGTGTCACGTATACCATGTTCACTGTTTTCACTTTGGGGGGAAATGGCTGCTGACCCTCGGAATTTGGTTGGTGAGCCTCTTCGTCATCGCTATCGCCTGGAGGCCTCCTCCCCTTGTGTTCGACATTGAGCTAGCCGGCCTACTAGAAGACCCAACAGCTTCTGTTGGTATGATTAGCTGGTTTGTTGGGGTGGCCATGAATCTGGCAGGGCCGGTCCAATATCTTGTCCAAATTGGATGGTCCATCTCTGTTTGCCTTAAATGGCTTCTTCCGTTGACCGGATTTGGTACCGCTGAATCCGGCGTTAACCGATGTGTCATGCGTTCTTTCATTATCATTGCAGCGTTTGTATTTGTTGCATCGTGGTTTGCCATTGTTGTCCCGGACTTCGGAAGTGCCCGGATCACTGGCGCTGTTGCTTCTACGAGCGAGCCAGCTGTCTTCTTTCGCGCAAAAATGGGTCATCAGAGTGGTAAGGGCTGGCATGGATTTTGGCTTTTCTTGACCGAGGTGGCGAGCGAACCATGATACGTCTCCAACGTATCTATAATTTTTGATTACTCCATGCTATAATATATTCTGTTTTGGATGTTTAATGGGCTTATTTATACACTTTTATATTATTTTTGGGACTAACCTATTAACCGGAGGCCCGGCCCAAATTGTTGTTTTTTTGCCTAGTTCAGTGTTTCATAGAAAAAGAATATCAAACGGAGTCCAAACGGAATGAAACCTTTGGGAGCGTGATTTTTGGAACAAACGTGATCTAGAGGACATGGAGTGGTCGTCAAGCAATCAACGAGGAGGCCACGAGGCAGGGGGTGCGCCTACCCCTTGGGCGCGCCCTCCACCCTCGTGGGCCCCTCGTGGCTCCACCGACCTACTTCTTCCTCCTATATATACCTACGTACCCTGAAAACATCGAGGAGCACCACGAAAACCTAATTCCACCGCCACAACCTTCTGTACTCAAGAGATCCCATCTTGGGGCCTTTTCCGGAGCTCCGCCGGAGGGGCATTGATCACAGAGGGCCTCTACATCAACTCCATGGCCCCTCCGATGATGTGTGAGTAGTTTACCTCAGACCTTCGGGTCCATAGTTATTAGCTAGATGGATTCTTCTCTCTCTTTAGATCTGAATACAAAGTTCTCCTCCATTCTCTTGGAGATCTATTCGATGTAATATTCTTTTGCGGTGTGTTTGTCGAGATCCGATGAATTGTGGGTTTATGATCAAGACTATCTATGAATAATATTTGAATCTTCTCTAAATTCTTTTATGTATGATTGGTTATCTTTGCAAGTCTATTCGAATTTTCAGTTTGGTTTGGCCTACTAGATTGATCTTTCTTGTGATGGGAGAAGTGCTTAGCTTTGGGTTCAATCTTGCGGTGCTCGATCCCAGTGACAGAAAGGGAAATGACACGTATTGTATTATTGCCATCGAGGATAAAAAGATGGGGTTTATATCACATTGCATGAGTTTATCCCTCTACATCATGTCATCTTGCTTAAAGCGTTACTCCATTCTCATGAACTTAATACTCTAGATGCATGTTGGATAGCAGTCGATGTGTGGAGTAATAGTAGTAGATGCAGGAAGGAGTCGGTCTACTTGTCACGGATGTGATGCATATATACATGATCATACCTAGATATTCTCATAACTATGCTCAATTCTATCAATTGCTCGACAGTAATTTGTTCACCCACCGTAATACTTATGCTATCTTGAGAGAAGCCACTAGTGAAACTTATGGCTCCCGGGTCTATTTTCCATCATACAAGTTTCCAATCTATTTTATTTTGTAATCTTTACTTTCAATCTATATCATAAAAATACGAAAAATATTTATCTTATTATTATTATCTCTATCAGATCTCACTCTTGCAAGTGGTCGTGAAGAGATTGACAACCCCTTTATCGCATTGGTTGCGAGGTTCTTATTTGTTTGTGTAGGTACGAGGTGACTCGCGTGTGGTCTCCTACTGGATTGATACCTTGATTCTCAAAAACTGAGGGAAATACTTACGCTGCTTTGTTGCATCACCGTTTCCTCTTCAAGGGAAAACCAACGCATGCTCAAGAGGTAGCAAGAAGGATTTTTGGCGCCGTTGCCAGGGAGATCTACGCCAAGTCAAGACATACCAATTTCCCATCACAACTCTTATCCTTCGCATTACATTATTTGCCATTTGCCTCTCGTTTTCCTCTCCCCCACTTCACCCTTGCCGTTTTATTCGCCCTCTTCTCCTTTCGCCCTCTCTTTCTGTTCGCTTTTTCTTCACTTGTTTGCTTGTGTGTTGGATTGCTTGCTTTGTCGTTATGGCTAGTCCTTTATGTACTCCTTTATCTCCCGAGAATGAGGTCCTTAATTTTAAACAAAGGGAGGGAGAAAATCTTAAAGATGCTTGGTTCAGAATTTGCAATGCACAAAATAGATCTATTAGGAAGCAATCTACTTCCGTTATTCTTCGCAATTTTTATGTAGGCATCACTCCTTGGAATAGATATATTCTTGATACCATTACCAGAGGAAATTTCTTGGGTAGCCATACTTTTGATTCTTATAATGCTATGATAGATTTGTTTGGCCCACCACCTCTTTTGGTTAATGGAACTATTTTAACTTTGGAACATGTGATGCAACAGCTTGAAATTATTGAAAATAAAGTTTCCACCATAGAGTTAATTGAAAATTTGGATAGAAAGATTCATAACCAAATTACCCAATACGGATCTAAGGTAGGAGTTGCTCTTATTTTTTTTAAAGAAAAGGGACCTATGGTTAATGAAAAGATAGATCAAGATTCCACTAGAATTGATAAAATTGAGGATATTATTACCAACCTAGGGTCTGTCTTTTCTTCCGTGAAAAACACTCCTTCTAATGCTAAGATTGCCAAATTGATGTATGTTCCTAAAAATAAGGGAGAAACTTCTAGTAAGGGAAATGCGGACCTCAAATCCATAAGTGTTCACCCCAACTTTCTCACTATCCTTAAGGAACCTTTTGCCACAAATGATTTTCTCGATTTCGTGCCTAGGAGTTTGATAATTAATAAAAAGAAAGAAACTCCTAGGAGTTATAGGTGTCTTATTGAAGAATTGCCTACCAAAGATGGCAATACCTAGATCTATCTTTGCTTTTATGCCTAACTAGGGGCGTTAAACGATAGCGCTTGTTGGGAGGCAACCGAATTTTATTTTTGTTCCTTGCTTTTTGTTCCTGTTTAGTAATAAATAATTTATCTATCCTCTGTTTTGGTTGTTTGTTTGTGTTTAATTAGTGTTTGTGCCAAGTAGAACCGTTGGGAAGACTTGGGGAAAGTCTTTTTGATATTGCTGTAAAAAACAGAAACTTTAGCGCTCGCGCGAATTGCTGCCATTTTTTATTGGAGAGCGATATTTACTTAATTCTTTTTGCATATGATTAATAGATAAATTCCTCACGTCCAGAAATTTATTTTAGAATTTTTGGGGTTTCAGAAGTATGTGTTAGTTACAGATTACTACAGACTGTTCTGTTTTTGACAGATTCTGTCTTTCGTGTGTTGTTTGCTTATTTTGATGAATCTATGGCTAGTAATGGAGTTTATAAACCATAGAGAAGTTGTAATACAGTAGTTTTAACACCAATATAAATAAAGAATGAGTTCATTACAGTACCTTGAAGTGGTGGTTTGTTTTCTTTTACTAACGGAGCTCATGAGATTCTCTGTTAAGTTTTGTGTTGTGAAGTTTTCAAGTTTTGGGTAAAGATTTGATGGATTATGGAAAAAGGAGTGGCAAGAGCCTAAGCTTGGGGGTTCCCAAGGCACCCCAAGGTAAAATTCAAGGACACCAAAAATCCTAAACTTGGGGATGCCCCGGAAGGCATCCCCTCTTTTGTCTTCGTTCATCGGTAACTTTACTTGGAGCTATATTTTTATTCGCCACATGATATGTGTTTTTGCTTGGAGTGTCTTGTATGATTTGAGTCTTTGATTTTTAGTTTACCACAATCATCCTTGCTGTACACACCTTTTGAGAGAGACACACATGAATCGGAATTTATTAGAATACTCTATGTGCTTCACATATATCTTTTGAGCTATATAGTTTTTCGCTCTAGTGCTTCACTTATATCTTTTAGAGCACGGTGGTGGTTTAATTTTATAGAAATATTTGATCTCTCATGCTTCACTTATATTATTTTGAGAGTCCTTTAGAACAACATGGCAATTTTATTTTAGGCATAATAAAAAAAGCTTTCATATAAGTGCATTGAATACTAAGTTTGATACTTGATGATTGTTTTGAGATATGGAGATAGTGATATCAAAGTTATGCTAGTTGAGTAGTTGTGAATTGGAGAAATACTTGTGTTGAAGTTTGCAAGTCCCGTAGCATGCACGTATGGTAAACATTGTGTAACAAATTTGAAACATGAGGTGTTATTTGATTGTCTTCCTTATGAGTGGCGGTCGGGGACGAGCGATGGTCTTTTCCTACCAATCTATCCCCCTAGGAGCATGCGCGTAATACTTGGTTTTTGATGACTTGTAGATTTTTGCAATAAGTATGCGAGTTCTTTATGACTAATGTTGAGTCCATGGATTATACGCACTCTCACCCTCCCATCATTGCTAGCCTCTTCGGTACCATGCATTGCCCTTTCTCACCTTGAGAGTTGGTGCAAACTTCGCCGGTGCATCCAAACCCCGTGATACGATACGCTCTATCACACATAAACCTCCTTATATCTTCCTCAAAACAGCCACCATACCTACCTATTATGGCATTTCCATAGCCATTCCGAGATATATTGCCATGCAACTTTCCACCGTTTCGTTTATTATGACACGCATCATCATTGTCATATTGCCTTGCATGATCATGTAGTTGACATCGTATTTGTGGCAAAGCCACCATTCATAATTCTTTCATACATGTCACTCATGAGTCATTGCACATCCCGGTACACCGCCGGAGGCATTCATATAGAGTCATATCTTGTTCTAGTATCGAGTTGTAATCATTGAGTTGTAAATAAATAGAAGTGTGATGATCATTATTAATAGAGCATTGTCCCAAAAAAGCCTAAAAATAAAAAAATAAGAAGGGGCAATGCTACTATCCTTTTTTCCACACTTGTGCTTCAAAGTAGCACCATGATCTTTATGATAGAGAGTCTCTTGTTTTGTCATTTTTATTTACTAGTGGGAATTTTTATTATAGAACTTGGCTTGTATATTCCAACAATGGGCCTCCTCAAGTGCCCTAGGTCTTCGTGAGCAAGCAAGTTGGATGCACACCCACTTAGTTTTTTTTGTTGAGCTTTCATACATTTATAGCTCTAGTGGATCTGTTGCATGGCAATCCCTACTCCTTGCATTGACATCAATTGATGGGCATCTCCCTAGCCCATTGATTAGCCGCGTCAATGTGATACTTTCTCCTTTTTGTCTTCTCCACATAACCCCCTTCATTATATTTTATTCCACCCATAGTGTTATATCCATGGCTCACGCTCATGTATTGCGTGAAAGTTGAAAAAGGTTTGAGATTACTAAAGTATGAAACAATTGCTTGGCTTGTCATCGGGGTTGTGCATGATGAGAGCATTCTTGTGTGACAAAAATGGAGCATGACAAAACTATATGATTTTGTAGGCATGAACTTTCTTTGGCCATGTTATTTTGAGAAGACATGATTGCTTAGTTAAGTGTGCTTGAAGTATTATTATTTTTATGTCAATATTAAACTTTTATCTTGAATCTTTCGGATCTGAATATTCATGCCACAATAAAGAAAATTACATTGAGAAATATGTTAGGAAGCATTCCACATCAAAAATTATGTTTTTACCATTTACCTACTCGAGGATGAGCAGGAATTAAGCTTGGGGATGCTTGATATGTCTCCAACGTATCTATAATTTTTGATTGCTCCATGCTATTATATATTCTGTTTTGGATGTTTAATGAGCTTATTTATACACTTTCATATTATTTTTGGGACTAACCTATTAACCGGAGGCCCAGCCCAAATTGCTGTTTTTTGCCTATTGCAGTGTTTCGCAGAAAAAGAATATCAAACGGAGTCCAAACGGAATGAAACCTTCAGGAGTGTGATTTTTGGAACAAACGTGATCTAGAGGACTTGGAGTGGACATCAAGCAATCAACGAGGAGGCCATGAGGCAGGAGGCACGCCTACCCCCTGGGCGCGCCCTCCACCCTAGTGGGACCCTCGTGGCTCCACCGACCTACTTCTTCCTCCTATATATATCTACGTACCTTGAAAACATCGAGCAGCACCACGAAAGCCTAATTCCACCACTTCAACCTTCTGTACCCAAGAGATCCCATCTTGGGGCCTTTTTCGGAGCTCCACCGGAGGGGGCATTGATCACGGAGGGCCTCTACATCAACTCCATGGCCCCTCCGATGATGTGTGAGTAGTTTACCTCAGACCTTCGGGTCCATAGTTATGAGCTAGATGGCTTCTTCTCTCTCTTTGGATCTCAATACAAAGTTCTCCTCGATTCTCTTGGAGATCTATTCGATGTAATCTTCTTCTGCGGTGTGTTTGTCGAGATCCGATGATTGTGGGTTTATGATCAAGACTATCTATGAACAATATTTGAATCTTCTCTGAATTCTTTTATGTATGATTGGTTATCTTTGCAAGTCTCTTCGAATTTTCAGTTTGGTTTGGCCTACTAGATTGATCTTTCTTGCAATGGGAGAAGTCCTTAGCTTTGGGTTCAATCTTGCAGTGCTCGATCCCAGTGACAGAAAGGGAAACGACATGTATTGTATTGTTTCCATCGAGGATAAAAAGATGGGGCTTATATCATATTGCATGAGTTTATCCCTCTACATCATGTCATCTTGCTTAAAGCGTTACTCCATTCTTATGAACTTAATACTCTAGATGCATGCTGGATAGCGGTCGATGTATGCAGTAATAGTAGTAGATGCAGGCAAGAGTCGGTCTACTTGTCACGGACGTGATGCCTATATACATGATCATACCTAGATATTCTCATAACTATGCTCAATTCTATCAATTGCTCGACAGTAATTTATTCACCCACCATAATACTTATGCTATCTTGAGAGAAGCCACTAGTGAAACCTATGGCCCCCAGGTGTATTTTCCATCATACAAGTTTCCAACCTATTTTATCTTGCAATCTTTACTTTCAATCTATATCATAAAAATACCAAAAATATTCATCTTATTATTATTATCTCTATCGGATCTCACTCTTGCAAGTGGCCGTGAAGGGATTGACAACCCCTTTATCGCGTTGGTTGTGAGGTTCTTATTTGTTTGTGTAGGTACGAGGTGACTCGCGCGGGGTCTCCTACTGGATTGACACCTTGGTTCTCAAAAACTGAGGGAAATACTTACGCTGCTTTGCTGCATCACCGTTTCCTCTTCAAGGGAAAACCAACGCATGCCCAAGAGGTAGCAAGTCACTCGTCCCGAACGCTGTGTTTGAATGCCGCCAGGGCTTCCGCGTCCGGACAGTCAACGATTTGGTTCTTTTTAACTAAGAACCTAGTCCAGAGCTTCCTGGCCGACTCTCCGGGTTGCTGGACAATGTGACTTAAGTCATCGGCATCTGGTGGCCGGACATATGTACCTTGGAAGTTGTCAAGGAAGGCCTCTTCCAAGTCCTCCCAGCTGCTAATAGAATTTTTGGGCAGGCCGTTTAGCCAGTGCCGAGCTGGCCCTTTGAGTTTTAAAGGGAGGTATTTGATGGCGTGGAGGTCATCTCCACGAGCCATATGAATGTGGAGAATAAAGTCCTCGATCCACACCACGGGGTCAGTGGTTCCATCGTATTAGTCGATATTTACAGGTTTAAACCCTTCTGGGAATTCGTGATCCATTACTTCGTCAATGAAGCAAAGAGGGTGTGCGGCGCCTCTATATCGGGCCACATCGCGACGTAGCTCTGATGGAGTCCGTCTGCGGTGTTCGGCCCGTGCATGACTGGGCTTGTCACGTCCGAAGATAGCCGTCGATTGGTGTCGAGGTACGGTCCCGCGATCCGTAGATCGATCTAGTATGCCCTGCTCTGTTGGTCAGGTCCTGCCGGAAGTCATATGTGTGACCATGAGCTGTTTTATTTCTGCCTTTATAATGAGGCGGGGCGGGCTGGTGTTCGGCTTGAGTTGCCGCTTTATCCCGACCATGTGGTGGTCGGTCAGCCGCATTGCGCGATGGTGGTATGTGTTCTGGCGCCTCGTCGTCGAACTGAGGTAGTAATTTGCGCTTTGGGTAGCTTTTGGCCGGGCGCTTGAGGCCGTATTCTTCGGCTGCTAGGACGTCAGTCCATGTATCATTGAGCAGATCTTGGTCAGCTTGAAGCTGCTGCTTCTCCTTTTTCAGGCTCCTTGCAGTGGCTATTAGCTGGCGCTTGAAGTGCTCCTGCTCAAGAGGTTCCTCAGGCACGATGAAATCCTCGGTGCCGAGGCTCGCCTCATCCTCAGAGAGTGGACGATAATTACTGTCCTCCGAGTCCTCATGAGTGGCCTGTTTACTAGGGCTAACCTGCCCATCTTCCCGTTCATCCTGTTTGGTAGCTGCGTCAACGGGGTCTTCGTTGTCTTCGGCACCTTCCGGAGTGTTATCTTCTCCTGTGCCGGTGTTGCTATCTTTACTGCGGCGTGACTTAGAGTGGCGCCGCTGACGCCGGTGTTTCGATTGTATCTCAGGAGGTTTATCCTCGACTGGATCTTCTTTGTCATCGCCGTTGTTCTCCTTTGGTGCATCCACATGTATACATCGTACGAGGAAGTGGCTGTCCAGCGTCCTGTGAACGGCGGGTCCTGGGCCTCTTCTTCTCTGACATCGTTGTCCATACCATCGATGTCGTCGGAGCCGTAATCGAGCATGTCAGTTAAGTCTTTGACAGTGGCTATGAAGTGGGTGGCGGGTGGGGAGCGAAATTCCATGTTATCAGCTTCTAGTTCGAACCAGATATAGTTCGACTGTGAATCCCCCGCTAAGGATAGATTTTTTAATGAGTGCAGCACATCGCCCAAAGGTGAGTGCCAGAAGTTGTCCGTGGCGCTGAATTCAGTGATTGATGACCGATCATGCTCGACATGCGCGGAAGCACATAGTTCGTAACTTATAACTAGAAATGAGTCCGAGGTTTCGGTGACACAGGCATTACCGGAAGTTAGGTCTGTGTGCGGCTCCAACGCCGTGGAGTCTGCGGCTTCCGTGGCGGGGTTGAGCTTCCTATCCTTGGATGGCGCGACCTGCTCCGGATCTAAGGCCAGGCCGGCTACAGGTGCAATTTCCTGGGTATTGCCCGATGACAGATCTAAGTCATGTTCATTGAGGTGACGGGGAGCGATTGCCGTGGTATCGAATCTGTCGAAGATCAAGTCTCCACGGATATCCGTGATGTAGTTCAAGCTCCCGAATCTGACCTGACGGCCAGGGGCGTAGCTGTCGATCTGCTCCAGATGGCCAAGCGAGTTGGCCCGCAGTGCGAAGCCGCCGAACACGAAGATATGTCTGAGGAGGAAAACCTCCCCTGGGACAACGTCATTGTGGATGATTGAAGGAGCCATCAAACCTTTTGAGGACGACAAAGTGGAACTCTCAATGAAAGCACCAATGTCGGTGTCAAAACCGGCGGATCTCAGGTAGGGAGTCCCGAACTATGCGTCTAGGATCGATGGTAACAAGAGGCAGGGAACATGATGTTTACCCAGGTTCAGGACCTCTCTATGGAGGTAATACCCTACTTCCTGCTTGATTGATCTTGATGAATACGAATATTACAAGAGTTTTTCTACCGCGAGATCGTAATGACTAAACCCTAAAAGTCTAGCCTGTATGACTATGGTAATGATTGTCCCTATCCGGACTAAGCCCTCCGGTTTATACAGACACCGGAGGGGACTAGGGTTGTACAAGGTCGGTTACAGAGAAAGGAATCTTCATATTGGGTCGCCAAGCTTGCCTTCCATGCCAAGGAGAGTCCCATCCAGACACAAGAGAGAGTCTTCAATCTTGTTTCTTCACAGCCCATTAGTCTGGCCCATGTCCAACGGGCCGGACGCTCGAGGACCCCTTAGTCCATGACTCCCTCACCCATCAATAGATATCAATGTGAGTGAGTAGGGATTGCCATGCGACGGATGCACTAGAGCTATAAGTGTATGAAATCTCAACAAAAGAACTAAGTGGGTGTTCATCCAACTTGCTTGCTCATGAAGACCTAGGGCATTTTGAGGAGGCCCATCATTGGAATATACAAGCCAAGTTCTATAATGTAAAATTCCCACTAGTATATGAAAGTGACAACATAGGAGACTCTCTATCATGAAGATCATGGTGCTACTTTGAAGCAAAAGTGTGGTAAAAGGATAGTAACATAGTCCCTTCTCTCATTTTCTCTCATTTTTTTATTTGGGCCTTTTCTCTATTTTTTATGGCCTCTTGTTTCTCTTTTTTTATTTTTCGTCCGGAGTCTCATCCCGACTTGTGGGGGAATCATAGTCTCCATCATCCTTTCCTCACATGGGACAATGCTCTAATAACGATGATCATCACACTTTTATTTACTTACAACTCGATGCTTAGAAAAAATATGACTCTATGTGAATGCCTCCGGCGGTGTACCGGGATGTGCAATGACTCATGAGTGACATGTATGAAAGAATTATAAAGGTGGCTATGCCACAAATACGACGTCAACTACATGATCATGGAAAGCAATATGACAATGATGAAGCGTGTCATAACAAACGGAACGGTGGTGAGTTGCACAGCAATATATCTTGGAATGGCTTTGGAAATGCCATAATAGGTAGGTATGGTGGCTGTTTTGAGGAAGGTATATGGTGGGTTTACGATACCAGCGAAAGTTGCGCGGTACTAGAGAGGCTAGCAATAGTGGAAGGGTGAGAGTGTGTATAATCCATGGACTCAACATTAGTCATAAAGAACTCACATACTTATTGCCAAAATCTATTAGTTATCGAAACAATGTATTACGCGCATGCCCCTAGGGGGATAGATTGGTAGGAAAAGACCATCGCTCGTCCCCGACCGCCACTCATAAGGAATACAATCAATAAATAAATCATGCTCCGACTTCTTCACATAACGGTTCACCATACGTGCATGCTACGAGAATCACAAACTTTAGAACAAGTATTTCTCAAATTCACAACTACTCAACTAGCATGACTCTAATATCACCATCTTCATATCTCAAAACAATCATCAAGTATCAAACTTCTCATAGTATTCAATGCACTTTTTATGATAGTTTTTATTATACCCATCTTGGATGCCTATTATATTAGGACTAATTTTATAGCCAAAGCAAATTACCATGCTATTCTAGAGGATTCTAAAAATGATATAAGTGAAGCACGAGAGATCAATAATTTCTATAAAATAAAACCACCACCGTGCTCTTAAAGATATAAGTGAAGCACTAGAGCAAAATTATCTAGCTCAAAAGATATAAGTGAAGCACATAGAGTATTCCAATACATTGTGATTCATGTGTGTCTCTACAAAAGGTGTGTACAGTAAGGATGATTGTGGTAAACTAAAAAAATCAAAGACTCAAATCATACAAGACGCTCCAAGCAAAGCACATATCATGTGAATATAGCATCAAGTAAAGTTACCGATGGATGAAGACGAAAGAGGGGATGCCTTCCGGGGCATCCCCAAGCTTAGGCTTTTGGTTGTCCTTGAATTTTAGCTTGGTGTGCCTTGGGCATCCCCAAGCTTAGGCTCTTTCCACTCCTTATTCCAAAATCCATCAAATCTTTACCCAAAACTTGAAAACTTCACAACACAAAACTCAACAGAAAATCTTATGAGCTCCGTTAGTATAAGAAAACAAACCACCACTTCAAGGTACTGTAATGAAATCATTCTTTATTTATATTGGTGTTAAAAAATACTGTATTCCAACTTATCTATGGTTCATACCCCCTGATACTAGCCATAGATTCATCAAAATAAGCAAACAACACACGAAAAACAGAATCTATCAAAACAGAACAGTCTGTAGTAATCTGTAGGTTTTGAATACTTCTGTAACTCCAAAAATTCTGAAATGAATTGGTAGAAGTGAGGAATTTGTCTACTAATGATCTTCAAAAAGAATCAACCTAATCGCACTCTCCAGTAAAAAACGGCAGCAAATCTCCTGAGAACTAAAGTTTCTGTTTTTTACAGCAAGATCACATAAACTTCCCCCAAGTCTTCCCAAACGTTATACTTGGCACAAACACCAATTAAAAGCATAAAACCACATCTAAACAGAAGCTAGATGATTTACTTATTACTAAACATAACCAAAAGGCAAGAAACAAAAATAAAATTGGGTTGCCTCTCAACAGGCGCTATCGTTTAACGCCCCTAGCTAGGCATAAAAACAAGAATAGATCTAGGTATTGTCATCTTTGGTATGCAATCCATAAGTGGCTCTCATAATAGATTCATAAGGTAATTTAATTTTCTTTATAGGAAAGTGTTCCATGCCCTTCCTTAACGGAAATTGGAATCTAATGTTTCCTCCTTTCGTATCAATAATTGCACCAATCGTTCTAAGGAAAGGTCTACCAAGAATAATAGGACATGTAGGATTGCAATCTATATCAAGAACAATGAAATATATGGGCATATAATTCTTATTTGAAACAATAAGAACATCATTAATCCTTCCCATAGGTTTCTTAATAGTGGAATCCGCAAGATGCAAATTTAAAGAACAATCATCAAACTCACGGAAAACCTAACACATCACACAAAGTTTTTGGAATCGTGGAAACACTAGCACCCAAATCACATAAAGAAAAGCATTCATGATATTTAATTTTAATTTTAATAATAGGTTCCCACTCATCATCAAGTTTTCTAGGGATAGAAACTTCTAATTCAAGGTTTTCTTCATAAGATTTCATTAAAGCATCAACGATATGTTTGGTAAATGCTTTAATTTGATCATAAGCATGAGGAGAATTTAGCGTGGATTGCAACAAGGAAATACAATCTATCAAAGAGCAATTATCATAATTAAAATCCTTGAAATCCAAAATAGTGGGTTTATTGATATGTAAAGTTTTGACCTCTTCAATCCCACTTTTACCAATTTTTGCATCAAGATCTAAAAACTTCGAATCATTGGGACGCCTTTTAGCTAAAGTTGACTCATCTCTAGTCCCATCATTATCAAGATCCATATTGCAAAACAAAGATTTAATAGGAGACACAGCAATCACTTTTAGATCTTCATCCTTATTATCGAGTAGTTCTTCCGGTTTGGCGGGCATCTTATTAACTAAGGTGGCCCGCTTATCCGAAATTTGGTCTATTAAGTTTTCAAGATGAGCGAAATGAGATTTCAAACCATAAAATTCTTTAGACATATCATCGAGCTCTTTATTCATGGACCCCATAAAACTTTTTTGTTCTTTCAGCTCGTTTCTGAAGAAATTATTATGCTCAAACTGCAAGGAATAAAACTTCTAACATTGTTTTCAATTTCTTCCAACCTTCTGAGCTGAGGATCAACGCTTTTTGGTAAAGCCATTGCGGCAAACAATCACACAAGCAAACAAGAGGCAAGCAAAAATAGACGGGCGGGAAAAAAGCAGACGAAAAAGAAGGCGAATAAAACGGCAAGGGTGAAGTGGGTGAGAGGAAAACGAGAGGCAAATGGCAAATAATGTAATGCGAGGGATAAGAGTTTGTGATGGGTACTTGGTATGTCTTGACTTGTGCGTAGATCTCCCTGGCAACGGCGCCAGAAATCCTTCTTGATACCTCTTGAGATTGCATTGGTTTTCCCTTGAAGAGGAAAGGGTGATGCAGCAAAGTAGCGTAAGTATTTCCCTCAGTTTTTGAGAACCAAGGTATCAATCCAGTAGGAGACTACATGCAAGCCCCTCGTACATGCACAAACAAATAAAAACCTCGCAACCAACGCGATAAAGGGGTTGTGAATCCATTCACGGTCACTTACGAGAGTGAGATCTGCTAAAGATAATAAGATAAATATTTTTGGTATTTTTATGATATAGATTGGAAAATAAAGATTGCAAAATAAAGGGCGACATAAATGGCTAGTTGACGGGAAACTAATATGATGTTAAGTAGACCCAGGGGCCATAGGTTTCACTAGTGGATTCTCTCAAGATAGCAAGTATTACGGTGGGTGAAGAAATTACTACCGAGCAATTGATAGAAAAGCGCATAGTTATGATGATATCTAAGGCAATGATCATGAATATAGGCATCACATCCGCGACAAGTAGACCGAAGCGATTCTGCATCTACTACTATTACTCCACACATCGACTGCTATCCAACATGCGTCTAGAGTATTAAGTTCATAAGAACATAGTAACCCATTAGGCAAGATGACATGATGTAGAGGGATAAACTCAAGCAATATGATATATACCCCACCTTTTTATCATCGATTGCAACAATACAATACGTGCCTTGCTGCCCCTGCTGTCACTGGGAAAGGACACCGCAAGATTGAACCCAAAGCTAAGCACTTCTCCCATTGCAAGAAAGATCAATCTAGTAGGACAAACTAAACCGATAATTCGAAGAGACTTGCAAAGATATCAAATCATGCATATAAGAATTCAGAGAAGAATCAAATAATATTCATAGATAATCAAATCATAAACCCACAATTCATCGGATCTCGGCAAACACACCGCAAAAAGAGTTACATAGAATAGATATCCAAGAAGATCGAGGAGAACTTTGTATTGAGATCCAAAGAGAGAGAAGAAGCCATCTAGCTAATAACTATGGACCTGAAGGTCTGTGGTAAACTACTCACACATCATCGGAGAGGCTATGGTGTTGATGTAGAAGCCCTCCATGATCGATTCCCCCTACGGCATAGCGCCGCAAAAGGCCCCAAGATGGGATCTCACGGGTACAGAAGGTTGCGGCGGTGGAAATACGGTTTCGTGGTGCTCCTGGATGTTTTCGAGGTATATGGGTATATATATAGGAGGAAGAAGTACGTCGAAGGAGCTGCGAGGGGCCCACGAGGGTGGGGGCGTGCCTATCCCCCTAGGCGCGCCTCCCTGCCTCGTGGCCTCCTTGCTTCCTTATTGACGTAGACTCCAAGTCTCCTGGATCATGTTTGTTCCAAAAATAACTCTCCCGAAGGTTTCATTCCATTTGGATTCCGTTTGATATTCCTTTTTTGAGAAACACTGAAATAGGCAAAAAAACAACAATTTGCACTGGACCTTTGGTTAGTAGGTTAGTCCCAAAAATAATATAAAAGGGTATATTAAAGCCCATTAAACATCCAAAACAGATAATATAATAGCATGGAACAATAAAAAATTATAGATACGTTGGAGATGTATCAACGTCCCATGAACTCTAGATCCAGCTGTGTGTCGGGGGAGAGCTTTGTCAGCACGACCGGTGTGATGACGGTGATGATGTAGTTACTGACGCAGGGCTTCACCTAAGCACTACAACGATATTACCGAGG
This sequence comes from Triticum dicoccoides, assembly GCF_002162155.2. Lineage (NCBI taxonomy): Eukaryota > Viridiplantae > Streptophyta > Magnoliopsida > Poales > Poaceae > Triticum > Triticum dicoccoides. The sequence continues at coordinate 339,606,024 of NC_041388.1, read as the reverse complement.
TGGAAATCTGTGGAGGGGGCACCGCACATGGCTAAGAGATCAACTTGTGTGTCTATGGGGTGCCCCCTGCCCCGTATATAAAGGATTGGAGGAGGGGAGGGCCGACCCTCTCTATGGCGCGCCCTAGGGGGAGTGCTACTCCCACTGGGAGTAGGATTCCCCCCTTTCCCTAGTACGAGTAGGAGGGAAGGAAGGGGGGAGAGAAGGAAAGAAGGGGGGCGGACCCCCGCCCAATTCGGATTGGGCTAGGGGGGCTCCACCTTGGCCGCCTCCTCCTCTCTTCCACTAAGGCCCAATAAGGCCCATTGACTCCCTGGGGGGTTCCGGTAACCCCCCGGTACTCTGGTAAATGCCCCAACTCATCCGGAACCATTCCGATGTCCAAACATAGCCTTCCAATATATCAATCTTTATGTCCCGACCATTTCGAGACTCCTCGTCATGTCTGTGATCAAATCCGGGACCCCGAACTACCTTCGGTACATCAAAACACATAAACTCATAACACAGATCGTCATCGAACGTTAAGCGTGCGGACCCTACAGGTTCGATAACTATGTAGACATGACCAAGACTCACTTCCGGTCAATAACCAATAGTAGAACCTGGATGCTCATATTGGTTCCTACATATTCTACTAAGATCTTTATCGGTCAAACCGCATAACAACATATGTTGTTCCCTTTGTCATCGGTATGTTACTTGCCCGAGATTCGATCGTGGGTATCTCAATACCTAGTTCAATCTCGTTACCAGCAAGCCTCTTTACTCGTTCCGTAATGTATCATCTCGCAACTAACTCATTAGTCACATTGCTTGCAAGGCTTATAGTGATGTGCATTACCGAGAGGGCCCAGGGATACCTCTCCGATACACGGAGTGACAAATCCTAATCTTGATCTATGACAACTCAACAAACACCATAGTTGACACCTGTAGAGCATCTTTATAGTCACCCAGTTACGTTATGACGTTTGATAGCACACTAAGTGTTCCTATGGTATTCAGGAGTTGCATAATCTCATAGTCATAGGAACATCTATAAGTTATGAAGAAAGCAATAGCAATAAACTAAACGATCATAGTGCTAAGCTAACGGATGGGTCAAGTCAATCACATCATTCTCTAATGATGTGATCCCATTCATCAAATGGCAACTCATGTCTATGGTTAGGAAACTTAACCACCTTTGATTAACGAGCAAGTCAAGTAGAGGCATACTAGTGACACTCTGTTTGTCTATGTATTCACACATGTACTAAGTTTCCGGTTAATACAATTCTAGCAGGAATAATAAACATTTATCATGATATAAGGAAATATAAATAACAACTTTATTATTGCCTCTAGGGCATATTTCCTTCAGTCTCCCACTTGCACTAGAGTTAATAATCTAGTTCACATCGTCATGTGATTTCACACCAATAGTTCACATATGTATGTGATTAGTTCACATCTTCATGTGACTAATACCCAAAGGGTTTACTAGAGTCAATAATCTAGTTCACATTGCTCTGTGATTAACACCCAAAGAGTGATCATGTTTTTCTTGTGAGAGAAGTTAGTCTACGGGTCTGCAACATTCAGATCCGTATGTATTTTGCAAATTTCTATGGCTACAATACTCTACACAGAGCTACTCTAGCTAATTGCTCCTATTTTCAATATGTATCTAGATCGAGACTTAGAGTCATCTAGATCAGTGTAAAAAGCTTGCATTGACGTAACTCTTTATGACGAACTCTTTTATCACCTCCATAACCGAGAAATATTTCCTTAGTCCTCTAAGGATAATTTTGGCCGTTGTCCAGTGATCTACTACTAGATCACTATTGTACTCCCTTACCAAAATCATGCTAAGGTATACAATAGGTCTGGTACGCAGCATAGCATACTTTATAGAATCTATGACTGAGGCATAGGGAATGACTTTTCATTCTCTTTCTATTTTCTGTCGTGGCCGGGTTTTGAGTCTTTACTTGATTTCACACCTTACAACTATGGCAAGAACTCCTTCTTTGACTGATCCATTTTGAACTCGTTCAAAATCTTATCAAGGTATGTACTCATTGAAAGTCTTATCAAGCGTCTTGATCTATCTTTATAGATCTTGATGCCCAATATGTAAGTAGCTTTACATGTAATTCTTTCTCTGAAAAACTCCTTTCAAATTCTCCTTTATGCTTTCCAGAAAATTCTACATCATTTTCGATCAACAATATGTCATTCACATATACTTATCGGGAAGGATGTAGTGCTCCCACTCACTTTCTTGTAAATACAGGCTTCACCGCAAGTCTGTATAAAACTATATGCTTTGATCAACTCATCAAAGCGTATATTCCAACTCCGAGATGCTTGCACCAGTCCATAGATGGATTGCTGGAGCTTGCACACTTGTTAGCACCTTTAGGATTGAGAAAACCTTCTGGTTGCATCGTATACAACTCTTCTTTAATAAATCTATTAAGGAATACAGTTTTGACATCCATTTGCCAAATTTCATAAAATGCGACAATTGCTAACATGATTCGGACAGACTTTAAGCATCGATACGAGTGAGAAAATCTCATCGTAGTCAACACCTTGAACTTGTCAAAAACCTTTTGTGACAATTCGAGCTTTGTAGATAGTGACACTACTATCAGCGTCCATCTTCCTCTTGAAGATCCATTTATTCTCAATGGCTTGCCGATCATCGGGCAAGTCAATCAAAGTCCATACTTTGTTCTCATCCATGGATCCCATCTCAGATTTCATGGATTCAAGCCATTTCGTGGAATCCGGGCTCATCATCACTTCCTCATAGTTCGTAGATTCGTCATGGTCAAGTAACATGACCTCCAGAACAGGATTACCGTACCACTCTGGCGCAGAACGTATTCTGGTTGACCTACGAGGTTCGGTAGTAACTTTATCTGAAGTTTCATGATCATCATCATTAACTTCCTCACTAATTGGTCTAGGAATCACTAGAACTGATTTCTGTGATGAACTACTTTCCAAATCGGGAGAAGGTACGATTACCTCATCAAGTTCTACATTCCTCCCACTCACTTCTTTCAAGAGAAACTTCTTCTCTAGAAAGGATCCATTCTTAGCAACGAATATCTTACCTTCGGATCTGTGATAGAAGGTGTACCCAACCGTTTCCTTTGGGTATCCTGTGAAGACATATTTCTCTGATTTGGGTTCGAGCTTATCAGGTTGAAACTTTTTCACATAAGCATCATAGCCCAAACCTTTAAGAAACAACATCTTAGGTTTCTTGTTAAACCACAATTCATATGGTGTCGTCTCAATGGATTTAGATGGTGCCCTATTTAACGTCAATGCAGTTGTCCTTATGCATAACCCCAAAACGATAGTGATAAATCGGTAAGAGACATCATAGATCGCGTCATATCTAATAAAGTATGGTTATGATGTTTGGACACACCATTACGTTGTGGTGTTCTAGGTGGCGTGAGTTATGAAACTATTCCGCATTGTTTCAGATTAAGACCAAACTCGTAACTCAAATATTCTCCTCCATGATCAGATCATAGAAACTTTATTTTCTTGTTACGATGATTTTCCACTTCACTCTGAAATTCTTTAAACTTTTCAAATGTTTCAGACTTATGTTTCATCAAGTAGATATACCCATATTTGCTCAAATCGTCTGTGAAGGTCAGAAAATAAGATACCCGCCGCGAGCCTCAACACTCATCGAATTGCACACATCAGTATGTATTATTTCCAATAAGTCAGTTGCTTGCTCCATTGTTTCGGAGAATGGAGTTTTAGTCATCTTGCCCACGAAGTATGGTTCGCAAGCATCAAATGATTCATAATCAAGTGATTCCAAAAGCCCATCAGCATGGAGTTTCTTCATGCGCTTTACACCGATATGACCTAAACGGCAGTGCCACATATAAGTTGCACTATCATTATTAACTTTGCATCTTTTGGCTTCAATATTATGAATATGTGTATCACTACGATCGAGATTCAATAAACCATCACCTTGGGTGTATGACCTTAGAAGGTTTTATTCATGTAAATAGAATAACAATTATTCTTTGTCTTAAATGAATAACTGTATTGCAATAAACATGATCCAATCATATTATGCTCAACGCAAACACCAAATAACATTTATTTTAGGTTCAACACTAATCCCGAAGGTAAAGGGAGTGTGCGATGGTGATCTTATCAACCTTGGAATCATTTACAACTCACACCATCACCTCGCCCTTAACTAGTCTATGTTTATTTTGCAACTCCCGTTTTGAGTTACTACTCTTAGCAACTGAACCAGTATCAAATACTGAGGGGTTGCTATAAACACTAGTAAAGTACACATCAATAACATGTATATCAAATATACTTTTGTTCACTTTGTGATCCTTCTTATCCGCCAAGTATCTAGGGCAGTTCCACTTCCAGTGACCATTTCCTTTGTAGTAGAAGCACTCAGTTCCAGGCTTGGGTCTAGCTTTGGGCTTCTTCATGGGAGCAGCAACTTGCTTGCTATTCTTCTTTGAAGTTCCTCTTTCTCTCCCTTTGCCCTTTTCTCAAAACTAGTGGTCTTGTTAACCATCAACACTTGATACTATTTCTTGATTTCTACCTTCGCCGATTTCAGCATCGCGAAGAGCTTGGGAATTACTTTCATCATCCCTTGCATATTATAGTTCATCACTAAGTTCTAGTAACTTGGTGATAGTGACTAGAGAACTTTGTTAATTACTATCTTATATGGAAGATTAACTCCCACTTGATTCAAGCAATTGTAGTACCCAGACAATCTGAGCACATGCTCACTAGTTGAGCTATTCTCCTCCATCTTGTAGGCAATGTACTGTCAGAGGTCTCCTACCTCTTGACACGGGCATGAGTATGAAATACCAATTTCAACTCTTAGAACATCTTATATGCTCTATGGCGTTCAAAAACATTTTTGAAGTCCTGGTTCTAAGCCGTAAAGCATGGTGCACTAAACTATTAAGTAGTCATCATACCGAGCTTTGTCAAATGTTCATAACGTCTGCATTTGCTCCTGCAATAGTTATGTCACCTAGCGGTGCATCAAGGACATAATTCTTCTGTGCAGCAATGAGGATAATCCTCAGATCACGGATCAAATCCGCATCATTGCTACTATCATCTTTCAACATAGTTTTCTCTAGGAACATATCATAAATAAAACGGGGAAGCTATACGTGAGCAATTGATCTACAACATAGATATGCAAATACTATCAGGACTAAGTTCATGATGAATTAAAGTTCAATTAATCATATTACTTCAGAACTACCACTTAGATAGACATCCCTCTAATCATCTAAGTGATCACGTGATCCATATCAACTAAACCATGTCCGATCATCACGTGAGATGGAGTAGCCTTCAATGGTGAACATCTCTATGTTGATCATATCTACTATATGATTCACTTTGACCTTTCGGTCTCCAATGTTCCGAGGCCCTATCTGCATATGCTAGGCTCGTCAAGTTTAACCCGAGTACTCTGCATGTGCAAAACTGGCTTGCACCCATTGTATGTGAACGTAGAGCTTATCACACCCGATCATCACGTGGTGTCTCAGCACGAAGAACTGTCGCACCGGTGCATACTCAGGGAGAACACTTATACCTTGAAATTTTAGTAAGGGGTCATCTCATAATGCTACCATCGTTACTAAGCAAAATAAGATGCATAAAATATAAACATCACATGCAATCAAAATATGTGACATGATATGGCCATCATCATCTTGTGCCTTTGATCTCCATTTCCAAAGTACTGTCATGATCTCCATCGTCACCGGCATGACACCATGATCTCTATCATCCTGATCTCTATCAACGTGTCGTCACATGGTCTTCTCGCCAACTATTGCTTTTGCAAGTATTGCTATCGCATAGCGATAAAGTAAAGCAATTATATGGCGCTTGCATCTTATGCACTAAAGAGACAACCATAAGGCTTCTGCCAGTTGCCAATAACTTTAACAAAACATGATCATCTCATACAACAATTTATACATCATCACGTCTTGACCATATCACATCACAGCAAGCCCTGCAAAGACAAGTTAGACATCCTCTACTTTGTTGTTGCAAGTTTTACGTGGCTGCTACGGGCTGAGCAAGAACCGCTCTTACCTACATATTAAAAACCACAATGTGGTATAGTGGTTGCTTTTTGATCTTCAGAAAGAACCATGTTCATTGAATCTGATTCAACTAAAGTTGGAGAAACTAACACCCACCAGCCACCTGTGTGCGAAGCACGTCGGTAGAACCAGTCTCGCGTAAGTGTACGCGTAATGTCGGTCTGAGCCGCTTCATCCAACAATATCGCTGAATCAAGAATCAACTAGTGACGGCAAGCAATATGTATATACCCACGCCCACAACTCCTTTGTGTTCTACTCGTGCATATAACATCTACGCATAGACCTGGCTCGAATGCCACTTTTGGGGAATGCAGTATTTCAAAATTTTCCTACGCACACGCAAGATCCATCTAGGTGATGCATAACAACGAGAGGGGAGAGTATTGTCTACGTACCCTCGTAGACCGTAAGCGGAAGCGTTATGACAACGCGGTTGATGCAGTCGTGTGTCTTCAAGATCTGACCGATCCTAGCACCGAAGGTACGACACCTCCACGATCTGCACACGTTCATCTCGGTGACGTCCCACGAACTCTAGATCCAGCCGAGTGTTGGGGAAGATCTTCGTCAACATGATGGCGTGATGACAGTGATGATGTAGTTACCGATGCAGGGCTTCACCTAAGCACTACAACGATATCACTAAGGTGGAAATCTGTGGAGGGGGGCACCGCACACGGCCAAGAGATCAACTTGTGTATATATTAGGTGCCCCCTCCCCCGTATATAAAGGAGTGGAGGAGGGGAGGGCCGGCCCTCTCTATGGCACGCCCTAGGGCGAGTCCTACTCCCACCGGGAGTAGGATTCCCCCCTTTACCTAGTAGGAGTATGAGAGAAGGAAGGGGGAGAAAGAAAGAAGGAAGGGCGGGGCCGCCCCCACCCAATTCGGATAGGGCTAGGGCGGCGCCCTCCACCTTGGACGCCTTCTCCTCTCTTCCACTAAGGCCCAATAAGGCCCATTAACTCCCCGGGGGGTTCCGGTAACCCCCCGGTACTCCGATAAATGCCCGAACTCATCCGGAACCATTCCGATGTCCAAAAATAGCCTTCCAATATATTGATCTTTATGTCTCGACCATTTTGAGACTCCTCGTCATGTCCGTGATCACATCCGGGACCTCGAACTACCTTTGTCACATCAAAACACATAAACTCATAATACTGATCGTCATCGAACATTAAGCATGCAGACCCTACGGGTTTGAGAACTATGTAGACATGATCGAGACTCACTTCCGGTCAATAACCAATAGCGGAACCTGGATGCTCATATTGGTTCCTACATATTCTACGAAGATCTTTATCGGTCAAACCGCATAACAACATACGTTGTTCCCTTTGTCATCGGTATGTTACTTGCCCGAGATTCGATCGTCGGTATATCAATACCTAGTTCAATCTCGTTATCAGCAAGTCTCTTTACTCGTTCCGTAATGCATCATCCCGCAACTAACTCATTACTCACATTGCTTGCAAGGCTTATAGTGATGTGCATTACCGAGAGGGCCCAGAGAAACCTCTCCGATACATGGAGTGACAAATCCTAATCTCGATCTATGCCATCTCAACAAACACCATCGGAGACACCTGTAGAGCATCTTTATAGTCACCCAGTTACGTTGTGACGTTTGAGAGCACACTAAGTGTTCCTCTGGTATTCGGGAGTTGCATAATCTCATAGTCATAGGAACATGTATAAGTTATGAAGAAAGCAATAGCAATAAACTAAACGATCATAGTGCTAAGTGCTACGTCTTGAGCTTGCGTTGGTTTTCCCCGAAGAGGAAGGGATGATGTAGCAGAGTAGCGTAAGTATTTCCCTTAGTTTTTGAGAACCAAGGTATCAATCCAGTAGGAGGCCACGCGCAAGTCCCTCGTACCTACACAACACAAAGAGCTCAACGCAACCAACGCGATTAGGGGTTCTCAATCCCTTCACGATCACTTACGGAAGTGAGATCCGATAGATAATATTTTTGATATTTTTGATATAAAGATGCAAAGTGAAAAGTAAAAGGCAAAGTAAAAAACAAAACAAGATTAAAGTGATGGAGATTGATATGATGAGAATAGACCCGGGGGCCATAGGTTTCACTAGTGGCTTCTCTCGAGAGCATAAGTTTTCTACGGTGGGTGAACAAATTACTGTTGAGCAATTGACAGAATTGAGCATAGTTATGAGAATATCTAGGCATGATCATGTATATAGGCATCACGTCCGTGACAAGTAGATCGAAACAATTCTGCATCTACTACTATTACTCCATTCATCGACCGCTATCCAGCATGCATCTAGAGTATTAAGTTAAAAACAGAGTAACGCTTTAAGCAAGATGACATGATGTAGAGAGATAAATTCATGCAATATGAAATAAACCCCATCTTGTTATCCTCGATGGCAACGATACAATACGTGTCTTGCTGCCCCTTCTGTCACTGGGAAAGAACACTGCAAGATCGAACCCAAAGCTAAGAACTTCTCCCATGGCAAGAACTACCAATCTAGTTGGCCAAACCAAATGGATAATTCGAAGAGACTTGCAAAGATAACTAATCATACATAAAAGAATTCAGAGAAGATTCAAATATTGTTCATAGATAGACTTGATCATAAACCCACAATTCATCGGTCTCAACAAACACACCGCAAAAGAAGAAGATTACATCGAATAGATCTCCACAAGAGAGGGGGAGAACATTGTATTGAGATCCAAAAAGAGAGAAGAAGCCATCTAGCTACTAACTATGGACCCGAAGGTCTGAGGTAAACTACTCACACTTCATCGGAGGGGCTATGATGATGTAGAAGCCCTCCGTGATGACGGCCCTCTCCGGCGGAGCTCCGGAACAGGCCCCAAGATGGTATCTCGTGGATACAGAAAGTTGCAGCGGTGGAATTAGGTTTTTGGCTCCCGTTCTGATCGTTTGGGGGTACGTGGGTACATATAGGCGGAAGGAGTATGTCAGTGGAGCACCGAGGGGCCCACGAGGCAGGGGGCGTACCCTGTAGGGGGGGTGCGCCCCCTACCCTCGTGACCGCCTCCGGTACCTCTTGGAGTAGGGTCCAAGTCTCTTGGGTCTTATCCGAGAAGAAAATCACGTTCCAAAAATGATTTTTCTGTTTGGACTCCGTTTGATATTCTGTTTCTTCGAAACACTGAAATAGGAAAAAAATAGCAATTCTGGGTTGGGCCTCCGGTTAATAGGTTAGTCCGAAAAATAATATAAAAGTGGAAAATAAAGCCTAGTATAGTCCAAAACAATAGATAATATAGCATGGAGCAATCAAAAATTATAGATATGTTGGAGACGTATCAGGCATCCCCAAGCTTAATTCCTGCTCGTCCTCGAGTAGGTAAATGATAAAAAGAGAATTTTTGATGCGGAGTGCTACTTGGCATAATTTCAATGCAAAATTTCTTAATTGTGGTATGGATATTCAGATTAGAAAGATTCAAGACAAAAGTTCATATTGACATAAAGAATAATAACACTTCAAGCATACTAATAAAGTAATTATGTCTTCTCAAAATAACATGGCCAAAGAAAGTTATCCCTACAAAATCATATAGTCTGGCTATGCTCTATCTTCACCATACAAAGTATTTAAATCATGCACAACCCCGATGACAAGCCAAGCAATTGTTTCATACTCTAACTTTTTCAATCTTCATGCAATACATGAGCGTGAGCCATGGACATAGCACTATGTGGAATAGAAGGGTGGTTGTGGAGAAGACAAAAAGAGGGGAAGATAGTCTCACATCAACTAGGCGTATCAACGGGCTATGGAGAGGCCCATCAATAGATATCAATTTGAGTGAGTAGGGATTGCCATGCAACGGATGCACTAGAGCTATAAGTATATGAAAGCTCATCAAAAGAAACTAAGTGGGTGTGCATCCAACTCGCTTGCTCACGAAGACCTAGGGCAATTTGAGGAAGCCCATCATTGGAATATACAAGCCAAGTTCTACAATGAAAAATTCCCACTAGTATATGAAAGTGACATAAAGAGATACTCTCTATCATGAAGATCATGGTGCTACTTTGAAGCACAAGTGTGGTAAAAGGATAGTAACATTGTCCCTTCTCTCTTTTTCTCTCATTTTTTTATTTGGGCCTTTTGTCCTTCTTTTTTATGGCCTCTTTTTTTCCGTCCGGAGTCTCATCCCAACTTATGGGGGAATCATAGTCTCCATCATCCTTTCCTCTCTTGGGACAATGCTATAGAAAATGATGATCATCACGCTTTTATTTTTCTTACAACTCAACAATTACAACTCGATATTTAGAACAAATATGACTCTATATGAATGCCTCCGGCGGTGTACCGGGATATGCAATGAATCAAGAGTGACATGTATGAAAGAATTATGAATGGTGGATTTTCCACAAATACGATGTCAACTACATGATCATGCTAGCTATATGACAATGATGGAGCGTGTCATAATAAACGGAACGGTGGAAAGTTGCATGGCAATATATCTCGGAATGGCTATGGAAATGCCATGATAGGTAGGTATGGTGGTTGTTTGGAGGAAGGTATATGGTGGGTGTATGATACCAGCGAAAGGTGCGTGGTATTAGAGAGGCTAGCAATGGTGGAAGGATGGGAAAAAGTGCATATAATCCATGGACTCAACTTAGTCATAAAGAACTCATATACTTATTGCAAAAATCTAGAAGTTATCAAAGCAAAGTATTACGCGCATGCTCCTAGGGGATAGATTGGTAGGAAAAAACCATCGCTCGTCCCCGACCGCCACTCATAAGGAAGACAATCAATAAATAAATTATGCTCTGACTTCATCACATAACGGTTCACCATATGTGCATGCTACGGGAATCACAAACTTTAACACAAGTATTCTTTAAATTCACAACTACTGAACTAGCATAACTCTAATATTATCACCTCCATATCTCAAAACAATTATCATGCTTCAATATTCTCTTAGTATTCAACGCACTCAAAAGAAAATTTCACATATCTTGAACACCAAGCATATTTATATTAAGCAAATTACCATGCTATTAAGACTCTCAAAATAATTTAAGTGACGCATGAGAGATCAATAGTTTCTTTAAAACAAACCACCACCATGCTCTAAAAGATCTAAGTGAAGCACATAGAGCAAAATTATAACGCTCAAAAGATATAAGTGAAGTGCATAGAGCAAAACTACATAGCTCAAAAGATATAAGTGAAGTGCATAGAGCAAAACTACATAGCTCAAAAGATTTAAGTGAAGCATATAGAGTATTCTATCAAATTTTAATTCAAGTATGGCTCTCTCAAAAGGTGTGTACAGCAAGGATGATTGTGGCACACTAACAAACAAAGACACAAATAATACAAGACGCTCCAAGCAAAACACATATCATGTTGGTGAATAAAAATATAGCTCCAAGTAAATTACCGATGGAAGTGGACGAAAGAGGGGATGCCTTCCGGGGCATCCCCAAGCTTTGACTTTTTGGTGTCCTTGAATTATCTTGGGGGTGCCATGGGCATCCCCAAGCTTAGGTTCTTGCCACTCCTTGTTCCATAATCCATCAAAAGAACTCACCCAAAACTTGAAAACTTCACAACACAAAACTCAATAGAAATCTCGTGAGCTCCGTTAGAGAAACAAAACATAAAACCACTTCAAGGTACTGTAGTGAACTCATTCTTTATATATTTTGGTGTTAAACCTACTGTATTCCAACTTCTCTATGTATTATAAACTATTTTACTAACCATAGATTCATCAAAATAAGCAAACAACACACGAAAAACAGAATCTGTCAAAAACAGAACAGTCTGTAGTAATCTGTAACTAACGCAAACTTATGGAACTCCAAAAAATCTACCAAAATTAGAAGACCTAGATAATTTGTTTATTGAACAGCTTCAATTGGAATCAGTATTTTATCACGTTCTAATGATTTTTAGTAATTCGGGCACTGAACGCAAAGTTTCTGGAAATTACAGCAAGATCAAATAACTATCATCCAATAAGATCCAATAGGTCTAGCTTGGAACAAACACTAATTAAAACACAAAACCACATCCAAACAGAGGGTAGATGGGTTATTTATTCCCTAACAGAAGAAAAACACAAAAAACAAAAAAATAAAGTTGGGTTACCTCCCAAGAAGCGCTATCATTTAACACCCCTAGCTAGGCATAAAAGCGAGGATAGATCTAGGTATTGCCATCTTTGGAAGGCAACCCATAAGTGGCTCTCATGATGGTTTCATATGGAAATTTTATTTTCTTTCTTGGAAAGTGTTCCATGCCCTTTTTTAATGGAAATTGGAATCTAATATTCCCTTCCTTCATATCAATAATCGCATCAACCGTTCTAAGGAAAGGTCTACCAATAATAATAGGGCAAGAAGGATTGCAATCTATATCAAGAACAATGAAATCTACGGGCACATAATTCCTATTTGCAACAATAAGAACATCACTAATTCTCCCCATAGGTTTCTTAATAGTGGAATCCGCAAGATGCAAGTTTAGAGAGCAATCATCAAGATCGCGGAAATCTAGCAAATCACACAAAGTTTTGGGGATAGTGGAGACACTAGCACCCAAATCACACAAAGCATAAAACTCATGATCTTTAATTTTAATTTTGATAGTTGGTTCCCAATCATCATAGAGTTTTCTAGGGATAGAGACTTTCAACTCAAGTTTTTCTTCATAAGATTGCATCAAGGCATCAACAATATGTTCGGTGAAGGCTTTCTTTTGACCATAAGCATGCGGAGAATTTAGCACGGATTGAAACAAAGAAATACAATCAATCAAAGATCAACTTTCATAATTAAATTCCTTGAAATCCAATATAGTGGGTTTAGCAACATCTAAATTTTTATTTCTTTCAATCCCACTTTCGTCAATTTCATCATAAAGATCTAAATACTCTGAATTTTTGGAATGCCTTCTAGGTAAAGGAAGATCATATTCAGTTTCATCAAGATTCATATTGCAAAACAAAGATTTGATAGGGGACTCATCAATAACTTTTAGATCTTCATCTTGATTTTCATAAGAATTATAAGAACACGCTTTAATAAAGGCATCTTTGGAAGCACGCATCCTAGCGGTTCTTTCTTTACACTCATCAATTGAAATTCTCATGGATTTTGGATACTCATTAATATCATGCTTAGGTGGAATAGATCTAAGTTTCAAAGCATCAACATCAAGAGCAATTCTATCAATGTTCCTAGCCAAATCATCAATCTTAAGCAATTTTTCTTCAATCATAGCATTACAATTCTTTTGCGAAGAAATAAATTCTTTAATATTAGATTCAAAATCAGAGGGCATCTTATTATAATTTCCATAATAGTTGTTGCAGGAATTCCCATAATTATTAGAAGGATTACTAGGATAAGGCCCAGAATTAAAATTCCCTCTATAAGCGTTGTTATCAAAATTATTCCTACCAACAAAATTCACATCCATAGATTCATTGTTATTCTCAATCAAGGTGGACAAAGGCATATCATTAGGATCAGAAGAAACACTCTTAGTAGCAAATAATTTCATAAGTTCATCCATCTTTCCACTCAAAACATTGATTTCTTCTATCGCATGCACTTTTTTATTAGAAGATCTTTCAGTATGCCATTGAGAATAATTAACCATAATATTATCTAGGAGTTTAGTAGCATCTCCTAAAGTGATTTCCATAAAAGTGCCTCCCGCGGCCGAATCTAAAAGATTTCTAGAAGCAAAATTCAATCCGGCATAAAAATTTGTATAATCATCCACAAATTTAAACCATGAGTAGGGCAATTACATATCATTAATTTCATTCTCTCCCAAGCTTGTGCAACATGTTCATTATCAAGTTGCTTAAAATTCATAATATCGTTTTTAAGAGAGATGATCTTAGCAGGAGGAAAATACTTAGAGATAAAAGCATCTTTGCACTTGTTCCAAGAATCAATACTATTTTAGGCAAAGACGAAAACCAAGCTTTAGCACGATCTCTAAGCGAAAAAGGAAATAGCTTCAATTTAACGACATCATTATCGACATCTTTTTTCTTTTGCATATCACATAAATCAACGAAGCTATTCAGATGAGTAGCGACATCTTCACTAGGAAGGTCGGCGAATTGATCTTTCATAACAAGATTCAACAAAGCAGTATTGATTTCACAAGATTCAGTATTGGAAAGAGGAGCAGTCGGAGTGCTAAGAAAATCATTATTGTTGGTATTGGTGAAGTCACACAATTTGGTAGTATCTTGAGCCATCACGACAAACAAGCAATCTAACACACGAGCAAACAAAAGCAAATGGGAAAAAAGAGGCAAATAGAGAGGGAGGATAGGGAGAGAGGGCGAATAAAATGACAAGGGTGAATTGGAGGGAGAGGAAAATGAGAGGCAAATGCAAATAATGTAATGCAGGAGATAGAGATTGTGATGGGTACTTGGTATGTTGACTTTTTGCATAGACTCCCCGGCAACGGCGCCAGAAATCTTTCTTGCTACGTCTTGAGCTTGCCTTGGTTTTCCCCGAAGAGGAAGGGATGATGTAGCAGAGTAGCGTAAGTATTTCCCTCAGTTTTTGAGAACCAAGGTATCAATCCAGTAGGAGGCCACGCGCAAGTCCCTCGTACCTACACAACACAAAGAGCTCAACGCAACCAACGTGATTAGGGGTTGTCAATCCCTTCACGGTCACTTACGGAAGTGAGATCCGATAGATAATATTTCTGGTATTTTTGATATAAAGATGCAAAGTGAAAAGTAAAAGGCAAAGTAAAAACAAGACAAGATTAAAGTGATGGAGATTGATATGATGAGAATAGACCCCGGGGGCCATAGGTTTCACTAGTGGCTTCTCTCGAGAGCATAAGTTTTCTACGGTGGGTGAACAAATTACTGTTGAGCAATTGACAGAATTGAGCATAGTTATGAGAATATCTAGGCATGATCATGTATATAGGCATCACGTTCGTGACAACTAGATCGAAACGATTCTGCATCTACTACTATTACTCCACTCATCGACCGCTATCCAGCATGCATCTAGAGTATTAAGTTAAAAACAGAGTAACGCTTTAACCAAGATGACATGATGTAGAGAGATAAATTCATGCAATATGAAATAAACCCCATCTTGTTATCCTCGATGGCAACGATACAATACGTGTCTTGCTGCCCCTTCTGTCACTGGGAAAGAACACCGCAAGATCGAACCCAAAGCTAAGCACTTCTCCCATGGCAAGAACTACCAATCTAGTTGGCCAAACCAAACGGATAATTCGAAGAGACTTGCAAAGATAACCAATCATACATAAAAGAATTCAGAGAAGATTCAAATATTGTTCATAGATAGACTTGATCATAAACCCACAATTCATCGGTCTCAACAAACACACCACAAAAGAAGAAGATTACATCGAATACATCTCCACAAGAGAGGGGGAGAACATTGTATTGACATCCAAAAAGAGAGAAGAAGCCATCTAGCTACTAGCTATGGACCCGAAGGTCTGAGGTAAACTACTCACACTTCATCGGAGCGGCTATGATGATGTAGAAGCCCTCCGTGATGACGGCCCTCTTCGGCGGAGCTCCGGAACAGGTCACAAGATGGGATCTCATGGATACAGAAAGTTGCGGCGGTGGAATTAGGTTTTTGGCTCCCATTCTGATTGTTTGGGGGTGCGTGGGTATATATAGGAGGAAGGAGTACGTCGGTGGAGCACCGAGGGGCCCACGAGGCAGGGGGCGCGCCCTGTAGGGGTGGGGGGCGCCCCCTACCCTCGTGACCGCCTCCGGTACTTCTTGGAGTAGGGTCCTAGTCTCCTGGGTCTTATCCGAGAAGAAAATCACGTTCCAAAAAGGATTTTTCTGTTTGGACTCCGTTTGATATTTTGTTTCTTCGAAACACTGAAATAGGCAAAAAAACAGCAATTCTGGGTTGGGCCTCCGGTTAATAGGTTAGTCCCAAAAATAATATAAAAGTGGAAAATAAAGCCCAATATAGTCCAAAACAGTAGATAATATAGCATGGAGCAATCAAAAATTATAGATACTGTCGGTGTACTAGAGTAGGGGTACCCTATTACCCCGAACTCGTGCACGGGCAGTTGCAGCGCCCCACGGCAAGGCTTGACGGGTGACCGCCAGGACCCTCCGTGGTTCCCTTGAAGACCATTCAAGAACAAAGTACTCAAATCGAGGCCCCGGCAAGAGGAGCTTGCCGGGAAGAGACGAGACCCCGGCAAGAGGAGCTTGCCGGGAAGGCCATTCAAGGCGTATCGAGAAAGCTTGCCGCGATGCGCCCCGCGTCCCGGCAAGATCCGGCGAGCGACAAGCTTCCGGATGTGACAAGACGACAGCCGCGGCAAGGAGCTTGCCACAGGAAACCCCCACTTCGTGCCCGCGCTCCAGCACTCCTGCTAGCGTGTCACTCTGGGACTCTCCCAGGCACGCGTGGCAGGAGGCCGTGCAGCTAGGGGTACGTGGTGGCAAGCGGAGATGAAGAGAAGCCCATCGTGGCAAACGGTGGCACTCCTAACGGTCACCTTTTGCACTGTTTAGGAGACTCAGACAGGCATTTAATGCCCTTGTCCCCTGCCGTCAGAGTTAGGTAGGGCGCACTGTATCCACAGTAGCGGTAGCTGCACCTACCGCATCCTTTTCCATTTTTACCCTTCTTGTCTACGTTGCCCCCTGTCGGTGACCCCTTGAGAGTATAAAAGGAGGCCCAAGCGCAACGTAGAAGGGGTTCGGAAGTTCAGAGGTTCGACCAGTTCGGCTCGTTCAGCACCAGGAACACTCTCACGCTCAGTCTGGCAGCGTCCATCGCTCCTGAGCAAGAATCCAATATACACAAACAAGCAGCAGTAGGGTTTTACGCATCCGTGCGGCCCGAAGCTGGGTAAAATCGCCCGCGTGCACTGCCTCGATCCGCTCTTTGTGCGCTCTCCGCCCCCCACCGAACCGAAAGGGGCCCTGTCCCCATAGGTGTTGGCGGGAATCAGCATCGCCCCCGACATCTCTGGCGCGCCAGGTAGGGGGCATCGAGATCGTGCGAACCCGATCCGGCGTGCACGCAAGCTAAATCTTCATCGTCTTCATCGACATGCCACCGAAGAAGAAGAATTCGGAGGCAGCTGTTCCGTCCGCGTCGCTTCCACCGCCTCCGGAGCAAACGGGTGGTGGAGTGGACGCCGGCGGAGGAATGGGCGTCGATGAGGGTGCCCACAGCGCTGCCAAGTCCAAGGACAAGGCGGCACAGACCTCGGCGTCCATGCGCGCACCGCGTCCCTCTCAAGAGGCGCGGGACCAGCAGCGTCATAGCGTTCGCAGCGCCATACGTCCACTGACCCAAGATCAAGCTGGTGGTTCGCGTGGTGTTCAAGACCAGCATGCACGCCAGCATGCTGGCCCCAGCGAGGTACGGTCGCCGGGACGGGACGCTGCTCCTTCTAACTTGGTTAGGAGTCCGAGCACGCCCCTCTCCTCGCACCGTTCACCTCTGCCGCCCACCACCCCAGCAGAAGCCTTGGCGCGGTCCCAGCTGCTCCTGGACTATCCTCCGACGGCGGACAAGACCGACGAATGGAGGGCCACTATCCAGAGCCTCATCGGCTTCGCCAACGGCGACACTACGCGGCGACCAAGCACCTCGCTGCCGCGGCAGGATAGCCGGACACGAGCCGATGGCAACAAGATTGAGGGAGGTGCGACTTCCATGCACTCTCCACTATGAAGGCCAAAATCACCGACTCGCCGGGTCCACCCCAACAGCGGCTCCACCGCGTCGTCGGACCCACGAGCTCGTCGCGACCAGCGCCAAGTTCTCCATGAACGACAACAAGAAGACGCTCGAACCCGCATCGAGCGCCGAAGAGAAGCGCGACGTCAATTCGACAAGCGTGCTCGGCTCCCTGCTGACATGCATGCGCCAGGGGAACCAGGCGATCTGCCGTACGCGGTAGGTTGTCCTGCGTTCACCCGTGAGCTGCGGCAAGTCCAGTGGCCCAGCACAAAGAATTTCAAGCCAGACGTGCCGGAGAAGTACGACGGCAAGACGCATCCGTCGGAGTTCCTCAGCATCTACACCATTGCGGTGCAGGCTGCCGGAGGGCGAGATGACAAGATCCTTGCCAACTACTTCCCGCTGGTGCTCAAGCCCAATGTCAGATCCTGGCTCATGCACTTGCCGGACAACTCCATATCCACCTGGGCTGATTTGTGCCATTAGTTTGTCGGCACCTTTACAGGCGGCCACAAGCCACATGGCCAAGAAAGCGATCTTCATCTGCTCGCCCAGAAGGAAGGAGAGCCGCTGCGTGAGTACATTCAAAGATTCAGCCGTGTACAGCACAACATCCCAGACATCCCCCCCGCCGCGATCATTAGCGCGTTCCATCAGAACGTGCGAAATCGAAGGATGAGGGAGGAGATGGCGATGTGTAAGATCAGAGACGTCAGCGAGCTTTACGCCCTGGCTGACAAGTGTGCACGCGCTGAAGAGGGGAGGAGGCTCCCCGAAGAGAGTACAGGAGCAGGAGGATCTGACAGTGAGGATGCCGCCCCGGCGAGGAAAGGCCGGCGGAGGAACTACAGAAGGAATAAGGGTAAGGAAGTGCTAGCTGTCGAGCAGACCGGCAACGGAGGTGGCGCCAAGGAAGCTAAGGCTGGCGGCTCCGACAAGGAGGCCCATCCTGTGGCGGCCGCCGACAGGCAGGACAGCTCCAGTAGGCAGTATTGCAAGATTCACCGCACCAAGGGTCATGATCTCCAGAACTGCAAAAAGGTCGAACAACTTGCTGAGCAGCAGAAGGCTGAATACGAGCGACGCGACAAAGAGAAGGCCCAGGAAAGAACTGGTGAATCCGGCAAGAAACGCCCCGGCCGGGGAGGACGCCGCGGCAAGGCCAAGCAGCGGCAAGGAGACAGACCTCCCCGCGGCCGCGACAAGGATGAAGATGACGACGATGACAAAGACGTGGATGATGATGAGGCCGATGAGCAGGAATTTCAGAAAGCCACAGAGGTCCTGTGCGTTGACGGTGGCGCCTCTCTGCATACTTCGCACCGCCAGCTCAAACAGTGGATGCGGGAAGTGAATGCAGCAGAGCCATCCATAGAGTCACGCAAGCCCCTGAAATGGTCCAGCACGCCTATCATCTTCGACATTGGGGATCACCCTGATCGCGTAACTGCGGTCGGGTGCTTGCCGATGTTGGTCTCACCAACTATCCGCAACCTCAAGGTCACAAAGATGCTAGTTGACGGCGGGGCCGGCTTGAATCTCATCTCCTCCGCGGTTCTTCACAAACTTCAGATCCCTGACAGCGAGCTCGAAGAGACCGGCACATTCCAAGGAATCAACCCGGGAAGGAGCAAGCCGAAAGGGAAGATCACGCTGCCGGTCACATTTGGCAGCAAGCTGAATTTCAGAACTGAGAGGGTCACATTTGACGTTGCCGATTTTCCATTGCCCTACAATGGGATCCTTGGCCGTCCAGCGCTCGCCAAGTTTATGGCAGCCTCTCACTATGCATACAACGTGCTCAAAATGCCAGGCCCGATAAGTGTCATCTCTGTCCCCGGCAACAAGAAGGATGCCCTTATCTGCGCCGACAAGATCTACCGGGAAGCAACAGCCGCAGCTGATCACCACACACTTGCCGCTGAAGCTCCCGGGGGGAAGAAGAAGGCCAAGTCCGGCAAGAGCTCTGATGCCCACTCCGGCAAGCGCACCTCTTCAGAGTGCTGCGCTACCGTCGAGGACGCACCATCGAGCTCCACCGGCAAGTGCAAGAAGATGATGGTAGCTCCACCCGAGACCAAGAAGGTGTCCGCCAAGGAGGACGGCACTGGTGGTACCTTCACCATCAGTGCCACGCTTGACCCCAAATAGGAAAGCATGCTCGTTGCTTTCCTGCGGGCGAATGTCGACGTGTTTGCATGGCAACCGTCTGATATCCCCGGTGTTCCCAGGAAAGTAATCGAGCACCACCTTGCCGTCTGTCCTCATGCGCGGCCCGTCAAGCAGAGAGTCAGAAAGCAAGCGGTGGAGCGCCAAGAGTTCATTGCAGAAGAGATCAGGAAATTGGAAGCAGCAGGCCTTGTCAGAGGAGTGCTCCATCCCACATGGTTGGCCAATCCTGTAGTCGTGTGCAAAGCGAATGGGAAATGGAGGCTTTGTATAGACTTCACTGATGTCAATAAAGCTTGTCCCAAAGACCCATTTCCCTTGCCGCGCATTGACCAGATTGTTGACTCCACAGCTGGATGTGATTTGCTTTCATTTCTTGATGCGTACTCAGGGTACCATCAAATCTTCATGGCAGAAGAAGATGAGGAGAAAACCGCATTTATCACCCCTTGTGGCACATACTGTTTTGTACGAATGCCCTTTGGGTTGAAGAATGCTGGTTCAACATTTGCAAGAGTAGTCCACGTCGCTTTTGAGCCACAGATACACAGAAATGTGGAAGCCTACATGGATGATATAGTGGTCAAGAGCAAGGACAAGGCTACCCTAATCCAAGATTTAGAAGAAACTTTTGCAAATCTGCGCAAGATCAACCTCAAGCTCAACCCCGAGAAGTGCGTGTTTGGAGTCCCTTCCGGCAAGCTTCTCGGGTTCTTTGTATCTCAGCGGGGAATTGAAGCCAACCCCGACAAGATTAAGGCCATCGAGCAGATTGAAGCACCGAAGCGCGTCAAGGATGTGCGAAGGCTTGCCGGTTGCGTGGCTGCTCTCAGCAGGTTTATCTCTAAGTCTGCTGAGCGCGCCCTGCCATTTTTCAAAATATGGAAAAGGGCAGGTCCAATGAAATGGACTCCGGAAGCGGAGGCTGCGCTGCAGGACTTGAAGAGGTACCTATCCTCCACTCCAATACTTGTCGCACCTAAGCCACAAGAGAAGTTGCTGCTGTACCTAGCGGCAACCAATAAAGTGGTTAGTGCTGCGTTAGTAGCGGAGAGGGAGGCGGACGATGAGCCGGCAACCGCAGCAAGTGAATCCAGCGACAAGCAGGGGGCTTCTCCAACAAGCTCTGGTCCGGCAAGCTCTGGTCCGGCAAGCTCTGGTCCCACGAAGATGAATCTGCGCAGATGTGCAAGGACGTGCAGAAGAAGATGGTGCAGCGCCCAGTTTACTTTGTCAGCTCCCTTCTCCAGGGGGCTAGGTCGAGGTACTCTGGTGTGCAAAAATTTCTTTTCGGCCTTCTCATGGCCTCGAGAAAGCTGCGCCATTACTTCCAGGCACACGAGATCACAGTCGTCACTCGCTTTCCGCTGAAAAGGATACTGCAGAATCCAGAAGCAATAGGCAGGATTGTCGAGTGGGCCTTGGAACTGTCAAGCTTTGGCCTCAAGTTTGAGAGAACTGCAACTATCCAAAGAAGGGCATTGGCAGAGTTCATAGCAGAGTGGACGCCAACTCCAGATGAAGAAATTCCAGAGATGAGCATCCCCGTCAAGGAGACAAGCAAAGAGTGGCTGATGTACTTTGATGGTGCCTTCTCGCTGCAAGGCGCCGGTGCTGGCGTGCTGCTTATCGCACCCACCGGAGAGCACCTCAAATACATAGTCTAGATGCACTTTCCCAAAGAGCAAGCAACCAACAATACTGCAGAGTATGAAGGATTGCTTGCCGGTCTCAGAATAGCAGCCGACCTTGGGATCAAGAAGCTCATTATCAGGGGTGACTCACAGCTTGTCGTCCGCCAAGTGAACAAGAACTACCAGAGCCCGTTGATGGAAGCATATGTTGATGAAGTGAGGAAGCTAGAAGAGCGCTTTGACGGCCTGCAAATGGAGCATATCCCAAGAGCTCAGAATGACATTGCTGATGGCTTGTCAAAATGCGCTGCACTAAAGTTGCCTGTGGAACCAGGGATCTTTGTGCTCAAGCTGACTCAACCTTCCGTGACACCATCAACTGGACAGAATAAGAAGAGGAAGTTGGTTTCTGGTGACTATTTTCCGCAGAGCACCCCGAAGCCGCCGCCAAGAAAGTCCCCAAGATCAACACCAATGATGCTGAGGGGCAGTCTGCTCCGGCAAACCTTATGGTTTGTTCCATCGAAGCAAACGCTCCCGACAAGTTTTGCTCCGGCAAGCTTGCCGGGGAATATCACGCTCCGGCAGAACCACGGGTTCTTGCCGTAGAAGCGGATGTTCCCGCAGCAACAGATATGCCTTTAGTCCTTGTTGTCGAGCCGCAAGCTCCAGCATGGGCGCAGCAGATTGTCCGTTTCCTCCAGACAGGAGAGCTTCCCGAAGAGCAAGAAGAAGCTGAAAAAGTAGC
This sequence comes from Triticum dicoccoides, assembly GCF_002162155.2. Classification (NCBI taxonomy): domain Eukaryota; kingdom Viridiplantae; phylum Streptophyta; class Magnoliopsida; order Poales; family Poaceae; genus Triticum; species Triticum dicoccoides. The sequence continues at coordinate 339,583,551 of NC_041388.1, read as the reverse complement.
CCGACAGTCAAGTATGTACAAGTTTGTTGACAGCACACTGTACAGAATAAGACTCAATGGTGTGAAATTGAAGTGCATTCGCCGAGAAGATGGGCAACAGCTGTTGGCAGAGATACATGGAGGCATATGTGGTCACCACATTGGCGCAAGAGCACTTGTCGGCAAAGCATTCCGACAAGGCTTCTTCTGGCCGACAGCCCTCCAGGATGCAACTGCACAAGTAACCAAGTGTGAAGCGTGCCAGTTCCATTCCAAACAGATACACCAGCCAGCTCAAGCTCTCCAGACGATCCCTTTATCCTGGCCATTTTCGGTCTGGGGGCTCGACATCCTCGGCCCCTTCCCCCGAGCTGTCGGGGGCTTTGAGTTCTTGTACGTTGCAATCGACAAGTTCACAAAGTGGCCGGAAGTGGAACCAGTGAGGAAGGTGACATCACAGTCAGCAGTCAAGTTCTTCAGGTCGATTGTTTGCCGTTTCAGGATCACGAACAGGATCATCACCGACAACGGCACGCAATTTACGAGCCGCACCTTCATGCAGTACGTCCAAGATCTTGGCGCCAAGGTCTGCTTCGCTTCTGTTGCTCATCCGAGAAGCAACGGTCAAGCGGAGAGGGCAAACGCTGAAGTGCTGCGAGGCCTCAAGACCAGAACTTTTGACAGGCTGCACAAGTGCGGAAGAAACTGGATCGAGGAGCTGTCGGTGGTTCTTTGGTCGATCAGGACGACGCCAAATCGAGCCACTGGCCAGACACCCTTCGCTCTAGTCTATGGAGCGGAGGCAGTTCTCCCCACGGAACTCGTATACGGGTCACCTCGAGTGCTCGCTTATGATGAGCTCGAGCAAGAGCAGCTGCGGCAAGATGACGCGCTGCTCCTCGACGAAGACCGTCTCCAGGCTGCTGTGCGAGCCGCTCGCTACCAGCAAGCTCTGCGCTGCTACCATAGCCGCAGAGTCAATGCCAGGAGTCTCGAGGAAGGCGACCTTGTTCTTCGGCGCGTTCAGTCGGCCAAGAATTCCAACAAGTTGACGCCGAGGTGGGAAGGCCCTTATCGGGTGAAACGAGTCACTAGGCCCGGCGCTGTCCGCCTTGAGACCGAAGATGGCATTCCGGTGAGCAACTCCTGGAACATCGAGCATCTTCGTAAGTTTTACCCATAAGGCGCGGTTGTCGGACCCTGTCCGGCAACCACCTTTCTGTACAAGTCTTGCCGCTGTTGCATGTAATCCTTTGTACAGAGCCGGGCGCAGACCCCGTGCACTAGTAAAGTTCATGTGCCCCGCACATCTTGTCAGTTTCCTTATGCTATGATCCTTTTTCGCATATATTATCTGACACTTTGTGCAGCACCAGACCCCGGTAAGCGATAACGAGCCCAAGGCTCCATATCATTGCTTTATTTCTCTGTCTCTTTCTCAAAAGAAGGAAGGTTCCCTCGCCCACAAGGTTTACTGGGGGGGGGGGAAGGAGAAGATAATGGTGTGGACCAGGCCATTCAAAAAAAAGTTTCTCCTTGCCGGGAAGCAGACGACAGAAAAGGACTAGCAGCGACAAGAAAAGAAGAAAATGGACGGCCTAATCTACGCGACCGCCGTCAACCCTTTTGGCCTCGTTCACCCTGTCGACGATGGGTGCGACGAGGGCCTTAAGTGCGTCGAGATCAGCGTCCGCCGGCAGCTTCCTGAGGACATTGGTGAGGTTGAGGCCCGGATTGCGGAAGGCCACCTTCACCAGCACCTTCTCCAGAACTCCGGCACAAATCGAGCGTGACTCGTCGGCCAACTGCTTTGGGATCCGTTCCCGGAGTTGCTGGAGCGCCGCCGCCACGCCTTTGAAGAACAAAGTGAGCTTGGCGCTGGGTTGGAGGTTCTCGTCGGAGGAGTACCCGAAGCCTTCCACCCCCAATTGCACCAGCTCCTCTTTGATGACTGCAGCAATGTCCACGAGGCCCTCCGTCCAGAGCTCCACAGTATCTCTGAGAAGATTCTGGGTTTCGGCGGCCCTCGCAAGCAGCGCCTCGTTGGCCTCGATGTCCTTCTTCAAGTCTGCCTCCCGTTTCCTGGCGCTGTCCAACGTCTCAGTCAAGGTGGCCAGCTTCAGCGTCAGATCAGCGTTGGAATCCTTGGCGGTGCTCAATTCCTTGCCCCTCTCGGCGAGTCGGCCCTGCAGCTCACCGTGGGCAAGGGCGTCCTTCTCGCGCTCTAGCATGAGGGCGGCAAGCTCTTCGCCACCAACCTTCAGATCAGTTTCTAGCTGCGCCACCTTTGCCTCCAATTTTTTCTTGGCGGCCTCGGCAGTCGCAGCCGTATCCTTTGCCTCTTGGAGCATCCCGCCAAGTGCCCGTTCGCGCGCGGCAAGCTCCTCTTCGTGGCTGTCGAGGTTCACTTTCCGCTGAGTCAGCTCGCCTTCTCGCGCGTACAGCTTCTCGCCGGTGAGCCGCTGCTGCTCTTCAGCTTCGGACTTCTCGAGGAGGAAGGCCTTCCGTTCCTCGGCAAGCTGCTCCTGCTCCTCCGCCAAGGCCCGGAGAGTTTCTTAACGGAGACCCCGGAGCTCCTCCGCACGCTTCTCTATGTCCACGCTCGCCCTCGCGACAAGCGCTTCCCGGGACTCCAACTTGACCTGGCGGGCGCGGTAGAGTGCCAGCAGCCTCCGTAGCAACCGCTCCTCCTCAGGCTCGCCGCTGCTGCTTCTCGGCGAGTCGACGATCGACAACCCGGCGGAGGCAAGCACCTCCCCATCCAGAGCTTCTCCTTCCACCGGCACCCTGGAGCTCGACGTCCAGGGGAGCTTGATGAAGATGCCCTCGCCAGCCTTCAGATAGGCGCCGGACTGGGGCTCCTCAGAGCCTGACGCTGCGGCAGTGGCGGAGGGATCGGCGGTCGGTGCAGCGCCCGACGCTCCTGCGGCCTCAGGGCCGTCAGTGCGATCGCCAGATCCCCCGCCAGCTTCTTCGGCAGCAGTCTTGGCGGCCCCTTCGCCAGTGGGCACGTTAGCGCCAGCTCCTTCTTCGGTGGCCGCGGCATCATCAGTATTGCCGCGCGCGTCTTCCTCGCCGCCCGCCTCGGTATCCATTGGATCCGTGGAGGGTGGGTCTGACGACCAAAGAAGAAGGAGAAATCAAACAAGTGTTCGAGAAGAGAAATCAGCAGAAGACTACAAGGAAAGTTTCGGGCAAGAAGGACTACCTGTGCTAGGATCTGCCGTCGTGGCCTCCACCACTGGCGGATCGTTAGCGTTGTCCCTTGCCGGAGACTCCTCCCTTGCCGGAGACTCCTCCCTTACCGGAGGATGCTCCCTTGCCGGGGAGTCCGCCCTTGGCGGCGTAGTCGAAGCAGACGACGGGTCGGAGGAGATCACCACGCCCTCCTGATCAAGCTGTTCTGCTCCTGCACAAACAAAACAGAGATCGGATGTCAACAAAGGAAAAGAGCAACCACGCGCACCCAGAAGCAGAAAGTAAACCATATGCTTACGCTGGGGGCTGCGCTGGGGGCTGCTCTGCGAAGTGATGGCCGGGTCCGGCAAGGTAGTCTCGGGCGCGCCTCCTGTCGTCGCAGTGGGCTCGTCCTTGATGACCACCACCTGAGCCTTGGCCCTCTTCGCCGCCCTCTGGGCCAGAGTCCTGAAAAGGAGAGCCCAGGGTGAATCAGATCCGATGCAAGACAAGATCAGCAAGTTGAAGAACTACAAGAACAAGCAAGGGAATCTTACTCTTCTTCCTCTTCCTCATCGGAGCTGAGCGGGGAGAGGTCGAAGTTCGGCCCACCTCCGGCGCGATGAGGTGGAGGGGTGGGATCCCTTGGCCGCTTGGCGGGGACTGCGGCGCCAACCCGAGACAACCCCGCCCCAGTTGCCACTGCGGCGGGAGGCGCCCCGCGGCGACCGTACTTGCCGCGGTGGAGCGCGTCGTGCGGCGCTGCGGCTGTTGACCAGCTTGCCGCCCTGCTGCATCCCCGATCCTGCTGAGGCGCCTTCTTGGCTGCACTGGGGGCTGCGTTCCGGGTCCTGCTCCCGGCAAGCTCCCCGGAGGTGGCGGGCCGCTCGTACCCTCGGCGGGCTCGTTCGACTCGGCGTCGGGCGCGGCGAGCTCTTCTTCCTCTTCGGGCTGCTCCCGATCGGCAATGCTCATCGCCAATGCCGTGTCCGCTTCCTCCACGGTGAACCCGAATTCACCCGCGGCCGCGGCCGCCGCCGCCTCCTCCGCCCTGGTGGCGATGCGCTCCATCTCTTGCTCAGTGGTGTCGCGGGTGAGGAGCTTCTTCTCGTCAGCATTGACCGCCACCTCCACTAGGCTGTCAAAGAACTGCTGCACGACGTCGCCGGCGGGCTCTTGCCAAGTTGGAGCGATCCCGTGCGAGTCACACAACGGCATCATTGTGCAGATGCGGTCGCGTGAGGAGTTGTTGCACAAAGGAACTACGCCTGCCGGCAACCTGAATATCTCCTTAAGCATCCCGTCCAACTCTATGACGGTGAAATTGAAGTTGAGGCCTGGACGCAACCTCATTATATCTGCCGGGCCTCCAAATTCCCAGGCAGGTCTCCCCCTCGTCTGAAGAGGGGCGATGCGCCGGCGAAGGAAATCTGCGCCGACAGCTCCTACAGTCAGCCCGGCAAGCCTGAGACGCAAGATCCGAGTGGTGGCGATCGTCAGCTTGTCGTCGTCCGCGGACAGGGCGCTCCAGTCATTGCCACGCACTGTTGGGGCTTGGCGCAGGGCGGTGAACGGCCGCGGGCTCTCTTCTACAACCCAGCACCAATCTGCTCTCCACTCGTCCCACTTGCTGCGGAGCTCCCCCTCCAGATAGGTCTCCTTCTTGCCGGCCCACGAGATCCAGGCAATCCCACCGCCAAGAGGTTCCCCTCTCTCGACACGAGGCATAAAGAAATGGCGGAAGAGAGCTACGTTGGGGTGGACTCCGACAAAGTTTTCGCATAGATGGGCGAAAACTGCCATGGTCAGAACAGCGTTGGGGGTGAAATCAAGGAGGTGGAGTCCGTAGGTGTTCATGATATCACAGAAGAAATCAGAGAATGGCGGGCAGAGCCTGCAGTAGAAGAACACGGCGAAGAAAGGATACCCGTCAGCTGGAGCTGCTTGCGAGGCGACGGCGGAGAGTACCTTTGTGCGTGGATGCGCCCGCGTCTCCGTCGACCAGAAGAGATAGTACCACTCCCTTAGCTCCTC